>NC_041383.1:515440315-515459789 GCF_002162155.2 Triticum dicoccoides
CACTAAGACTCCATCTCTCTCTCTCTCTGTCACACACACACACACACCCACACCCCGCACACACACTAAGACTCCATCTCACACACACATGCTCTAGGCGGAGCATTTGTTCCTACCACCCTTCATCCAACCTTACCCGTATGAGAAACAATCACCTTTATTTACTTGCATAACATGGACAAATTCCACTTTACTTTAGTAGTCAGCAAACTTATCATCTGTACACTTATAAAAAAACGAGTTGGCGATGATGGTGTGCCTGCCATCTTGTAATACAGACCGTATGATCTATACCTGACGGATAGAATGCAAACTATGATAAATTTACAAAAGGTACCCGCACCTCTCTCCACATCATTATCTCCCGCAACCTCATTGCTCAGCAATTAAAAAGGGAATAAGTCTCTGGAACAATCTAGCATGCATGGTGGCCGCTGCCGCCTGGCGGCGCCGTCCATCCCCATGCCTCCGCCCATTCCGGCCACCAGTCACCACCATGCTCCACTCCTCCTCGCCTTAACTCTCATCTTTCATTTTTTCGATGACACTCTCGAGATACCAGTTTTCCGATATAGTTCTCGAGATATCATTAGTTTTTACAAATGGGATTACTCCTACATGGGTCAATCACAACAGGTGTTTCGTAGAAAAATGCATATCGATGTTCCGTGCCATGCACGGGAATCTTGCTTCTAATAATATAACACAAATCACGAGCAGGAAGTGACATTTTTTTGACACAACCACGTTAACATGGACACGTAAATCACTAGCTAAAGTAAATACCATTATACTTATATCCCGATGCAAAAGGTTGAGTACATGTCCGAAGAGTAGAGTCGCACACACGCACTCTGTCTCTCAGAATCTCTCTCACACACACACACCAGTTACGTGACGCCCACTTAAGCAGACACGTATGTTACAATTTGTGCACCCGCGGGTACACGTGATGCTGCGCATTTATTTAAGCTGGAAGGCGAACCCAAACAGTAGCTGCATTCATTCCCCTCCCGCCGCCTCTTCTCTGGTCACCGTCGCCCGGTAGCCATGGGCTGGCCGAAGGTAACAACATACACCATACTCCCGCCGGAGCGACGCTTTAATATGGAAATTTTAGTGGTCATGCATGCATCTTTTTGTGCTAGCACTCCTATATAAGGGTTGACCGGTCGCTTCCCGCGGACGTGCGCGGACGGTGGAAGAGGAAGGAGAAGGGAAGCGGGTTGTGGAGTAACGTTTTTACCACAATTTCTTAGGAAACTGAGTGCAGTAGTTGAGTAGTTTTGCAAACTACCAGTACTACACCTGAAACGGTTCAAAACCTATACTCCCTTGCCAGCGCGCGCTTCCCGCGTGAAACGGTCAGCGTCGCCCTGGAGCGTCAGTGCCTCATTAATGCCCGGCCAGAGCGGAGGTGACCTCTCACTGGCGTCGGCTTTGAAGTGGCGCGACGGCCGAGAGAGCGTCGCTTCCCGGTGCACGCGACTGCTCCGCGTCGAGACTGGCCATAGGCCCTGTTTGCATCCATGGGTTAGAGTTAGTTTGAGCTAGTTGGGGCACAAATAGCCCTAAAGTATCCAAGCATCAAGGTTTCAATTGGAGCAAGTTGCACCGAACCCACCAAAAAAAACTATCCCACCCAAGAGGTGCTAACTGGAGATAGTTCTCATTGGGACCACTGAAAAAACACTTTTCTCTCTCCATGAATTGCATTTATTGTCAATCTAACCCTGTCACCCAAAAACCTCTTTGGCTACAGTTAGTTCAGGGTTAGTCATGAGTTAGTCTAACCTCTAGCTAAGTTAGAGTATCAAATAGGAGCAGTATAGGACATGCAAGTTGCTCAAAGCATACAGGCAAATTCGTAAGTGAAAGGATTTTTTTCTTTTTGAAAACGGAATGTGAAAGGAATTTTTTTAGAATGCTGTTGGCATGTCGCTAACATGTGATAGTTAACCGACCTCAATAGACGACAGAAACACCTGCCCACCGCACTTTGATAGAGATGAGGAGGGAGAAGCGATACAGGCTGCTGGATTACTAGAGATAGGTGTCGCATGAAAGCCAAGAAATATGGTGATAGCGTGGGTTAGCCATGTACTAGTACGATGTAACTACACTGGGCTGCCGTGTTTCGTACTCTTCTAGTCCACTGTGGAGATGATTGGTTAATTTTATATTGCTGAATAATATTAAATATTATGAGTGTAGACGCTCCAGCACGAGGTTCCTTGCTCCTTCTCGGTCGTCCGTAATCTATGTTCTTCCACTCTATTATTTTTTACATGAGCTTTGTTCATCCTTTTGCCAACACGCGAGACATCTAGCATCAAGGTGCACGTGTTATGCAAGGATCATTCCATCTATATGAAGAACACGTGGGACTGGAACTACGAGATGGACATGTACCCAGGAGTGGACGTACGAACCTGAGTAATGTAGCGCAGTAAGTGAAGTAGAAAGGCACAAATGGTATGAACATGCATGGCATATAGGGTGTGTTTGGTTGCGTTCTCGTCTCAGCATAGTTGTTCCCTCTTCATGCATGCTCAACTCAACACCCCTCTTCATGCATGATCTCTTCATGCATGCTTCTAGTATATTTGAGCTAAACTAGCGTGGACTCATGCACCCTCCATACACTCTACCAAACACCCAAAAGTAGGTCGAAAAGGAAACTCTTGGGCGGCATTTGTCTCTTACTACGTACTACCACTAAATGTTGTACGTGCAATGCACGGTGATGTTATGGAGAACGTGCCTAAGTACTCTACTAATACTATATTAGTTGGAGGCACATATTAACTTTTATATTTGTTTACGTGTATGCCCCGAGACCTTCCAACTAGACGTGTCTTTCTCTCCAGGTCGCACTTTGTATCGTTCATACCACCAAGTACTACTACGTGTGGTCTCCGACCCAGAAGTGGAAGAAGTGGAGACGCTCTACCACGCTGTTTTTTTTACGCTGGGCTCTACCACGCTGTTCATGTGCCACTCCTTTCGTTGACGTGTGGGACATCCAGCACGTGCCGTGCTTGGCACCCTTCATCGTAATAGTTGAAACGCTAGCATTCATCAGAAATAAAAAATAATTATAAATCGGCAGTGATACTATTTTTTTGCGAACCACAGCAGTGATACTATACCACGCGGTTTCTTTGCTCCTCGATATCGGAAAGAATACTTCCGTTCGCCAACATGTGGGACGTCGACCATCCTGGTCCACTTGCCATGCACGCAGAACTCCAAGGGAGAGTCACCCAGATCGTCGCGTCGCAGTAACAATGACTAATAAGCCGTCAAATCACAGGCCCACTTCCCACTTTGAAGTTGCTCGGACAAAGGAACCATCATAACTTCATTGAATTCCGCTTCTTGAAGAAAACTACTATACCAGCAGTATTGTTGCTACAGTAGTTACTCCAACAGAGGCCTCCTTTCTTCATAGGATAGGAATATGAAAATCATAGGAAGTGAGATGACATGCATCTCAATTTCTACAGAGAAAGAGATGCCATTTGATGCTTAGGATAGGAATTTTTCCTTTTAGACTAGGCTAATGTACTGGTAATTTGCTCTAAAAACTACAGTAGTAACTAGTAGTACTAGTACATGCTCATACTCAGACACAGACACACACACTAACTACTAGTACTACTACTTCTCACATGCTGGCCAGACGTCGTCGTTCTCCTTCCCAGCTTTGTCGGCGACACCCCACTGTGCTTGGATCTCCGCCGACCTCTCCGCAGCAGCGCATGCATCCTTTTCTTTCTTGCAGTGGCGGGCCTCTCTTTTCTTGAGTGCTTTCTGACTTTTCCGCTCCCCCTGTGCGGCTTTGGCCGCCTCTTGCTCTACCTCCCATTCGGCCTTGGCATCTTCAAATTCCTCCCACATAGTTGTGAGGTCGTGAGCGGCGATGAACTCGGCACGGCGGGATGCCATCGCTTCCCTACCATTTTGTGTGCACTCGTGGGCAGCAAGGAACTAGGCGCGGCGGGATGCCATCGCTGACTTACCGGTTAGTGTGCGACACGGTGGCATGAACGACCCTTGGTGAGAGCTCTCGGGTGGAGTGGCCGGACAACTTTATAGTGCATTGGTTTGTCAAGAGCTCAAGGACAGAAGACTAAGCAAATTTGGATTCCCCTTCAATCCTGGTCATTTATAACCGAGCAAAATGCATTGGCGGTCCTCGAACTTGTCTTGATAGCTCACTTTGATCATTGTATACGAGATATGGTGATTATATGGTCACTGGCTCAGCGTATAGCTCTGTATTTGCCTGGTTGACCAGTCAAACAGTCCGCATGCGCCTCATCAGCTCGTGTTCTTTATCTATCTATGCGGGCCTACCAAATACTGTAAAAACCAAAATTATGCGTATGTGGGGAATCAAACCACGGACTCGTTGCTGCAACGCACCCTCGTCAGCCAAATGAAAATAAAATACTTCACGTCAGACACTCATGCTCACGCTGTCAAAGCATGCTAATGCATGGACGTCGCCCTCTAAATCAAAGTCCTGCTCATGGCGCAACGCAAACGGCGAGCCCATCACCTGTGCGCCCTGGCGGTTCCTGACATTACTGTTTAGACATTTGATGGAGGCCTACGTGAATGCCGAGCATGTATTCACCTGGCTCAACACCAACGGTCATACTCGGACCGCCTTGCTCTTGTATATCGTCCATCACAATGACAATCTATAAAACAGCCTAAGCTGGAGAGGGTACTATGGTAGTATGGTACGGAGTATGTACTATCGTGAGCGACCGATCTTAATGCCACTGCACACCGAAACCCCTTCCATTGCTAGCGCGTGCTTCCCGCCTGAAACGGTTACCGTCTCTCCAGAATGTCAATGCTGCATTCACCAGACTTAACTGCAGGTGCAATTAGTGTGTCACTGACATGCGGGGCAGATGCCCGTTGGGCCCACATGTCAGTAACCCAAACGCATTTGCAATTAAGTCACTGAAGCAGCGTCTGCATTCACGCCCGACGAACCTACTCCGGTGCCAGTTGTCCATCCGTCTGCCGCGGCTCATTGCCATTTGCCCACTATATTAACTTGAGCCCCAGCTCCCAGCCATAGCCAAAGACCCACACTTATTCTCCTCCGGTCCCTTCCTTCTGTCGGCACCACTTCAACCATGGCCTCCTGGCGCTCCGAAGCTCTCTTCGACGTACTGTCGCAGGAGCATACGAGGGACATCGGCGGCTCCACTCCGGGCGCGCTCCAAAGCTCTCTTCGACGTACTGTCGCAGGAGCAAACGAAGGAGATCGGCGGCACCCCCCCGGCCGCCCTCCACTACCACGACCACGAAGCCGTCGCGCGTGCGCGGGCGCAGCCGGTAGCGAGGACGAGTAGTACACGGTAGGTCGCCGCTGCTCTAGTCCCGGGAAGGCCACCGCTACTCCACTTAGTCGATGCCAAGCTTGGTGGGGTAAACATCGGCGGCCGATTAGCTGCTTGACGGCGACATGGAGGCGGAAATCTTCAGAACCTTGTGCTCCGGAAGAGGAAGTTATCAAGGCGGATGAGGAGGAGGCAAAGGCAATGGCCAACTTTCTCGGGTTCATGGCCGGACATGGTGGTCGGGCGCCGGCGATTGTTTAGATTAGGTTTACAGTAGGTTTTATTATGGTTTGTGCGAAATATGTAATGAATTTCGTCCAGTTTGTAGGAAATTTTTTCGAAATATAATGCATTTCATCCGGTTAATTTGAAATTTGCTTTGTGTGCACGAATTTCGTCCGGTTATTTCATATAGATGCCGGTGTAAATTTGTGGGCCAGCGCTGGAGATGCCCTAACTATCATGCTATAATCGCTAACAGTCCTCCATTTTTATCTTGCTTACATAAAAATGGAGCAAGAGGATGGAACTGTAGCACGTCATATCACTCGAACTAGCCCGCCTAACGAGCGGGAAAGCACCGCCCTCGTCATTTTATCGATCGATCGTGCGAAAATGTTACACTTGGCAAGTTCAATACTAGCCAAAGTGGGAGTAACTTCGGTAGTAACATCGTGTCCAACTTAGCAAATTTGCTTATGTGGCAATGAGTTAATGAGGAGAGATGTAGTACTAGTAACTTAGCTAGCTACTGTAACATCACATGTCCCAATGCAATATGAGTCTATAATCTAATAAATAAAGCTTTGCATGTTACCACACTTATGTTACTATCCACTATTGAGGTAGTAACATAGTCTAGAGATATGTGTATGTTACTAGTGTATGTTACTCTCCATTGTGGCTAGTCTAAAGGAAAAGGCGGCACACTTACGACTCGTACGCGTCGCACCCTCGACAGTCCGGCTCACACACTGCTCACCAGAGGGGATATGTGTTGTCTTGCAATTTCACTAACATGTGGGACTGTAATTGGATAAACCGTCGATAGCCGAAATCTAATCGCTCGGCGGGTGTCAACTGAGAAGAGAGAAACAGGGGAGGGAGAAGAGATCGCCCGCCCGCCGCGCACGGACTCCAAGAAATATAAGATGATAATGTGAGGTGGGCCATGCTGGATTACAGGCCGCTTCTGGAGCCCGCTCTGACCGCCCTAGCCCATCAAGACGCCAGCTGCCCGTCGCATGCATAGCAAGTAGTCCTCGCTTATGTGGAGGAGAGAGAGGCATTGACAAAGTCAAGGAGTAACAGTGGAGACAATAGCTTTCATAAAAAATAAACAATGAATACTCGTTGCTCATCCTCTATGAAGGAAAGAATACTTTCATTCACCGACTTGTGGGATGTCGACCATCCTGGTCCACCTGCCATGCACAAAATTATCCTGGTCTACCCCGGTTGTATCGTAGGCCCAACCTTTCCCACTATAAGTTGTTCGGACGAAGGAACCATCATAACTTCATTGAATTCCACTTCTTCAAGAAATCTTACTGTACCCGCAATACTGCTACCACACGCGAAGACTGGACGGCACTGTACCACGTCATATCACTGAAACCCACTAGGCCAAACTAGCCTGCCTAGGTCATCTATTTTGGAATGGAGGGAGTACACCTCTGCACTGCTATGATTTTGTGTTGCACATTCTCTGTACTTTTGCTACGATTTTCCTACCCTATGAACCAAATGAGGCATGAATGTATGTCGACTATTGTCTGATCTATCGCTAAGCCTACAATTTTAGGAGCTATGGCTATTGGTCGATCGACGAGGGATAAGTATAAGCGTACCACGAGCTCATCAGCCCCAACGTTTCTCTTTGGTGAGTGATTTGCAAGTACTATAGCTCGCACAGTAGCTAGCCTACTAACACCAAGAATCATCAAACAAGCCCTGCTGATATGATAAACAGTTCAAACTTACATCTAAGCATGCCATATACTAAATCAAAAGCTGGTGAGGATACATCTGTTTCCATAACTCGGAGAGGGTTCGCATGATTCATCGCCTGATTCACTATCAAACAAAAGTAGCAAGATCCGCCCACACAAGACAGTGCACTAGCCCTAAGATGGTTTGATAACATGCATCATTCTGGTAATTAAACACAGGTCAATGCAAACTACCCTGAAGGATTAGCGCGACCAACTATTTCTTGTCATCGATCTCTCGGGCAATGACCACAGCACGAACAGTGGCATGGGAATCGATTTCTGGGGCGATGTCCACAGGACTGACCGCGACATCGGAATCGATCTCTGGGGCGATGTCCACAGGATGGACAGCGGCATCGGAATTGATCTCCGGCGCGATGCCAATAGGACGGGCCACGACATCGGAATCATCAAGGACAACCACCGGCACCTGCACAACCCTAACATATTAGCAAGCACATTGCAAATAATCAAAAACCACAACTATGGTAATAATACATTATTTTTTACCTTGTGCAGCTCACCAGGGTATCTCATCCCTCCGGGGGCCATCTCCTCGTCCTCGATGGGGGCCATCACCTTGCCAGGGGAATACTGCTTCTCAAGGGCGACTATCTCCTCAAACTCGGTCTTGAGCCTCACATAGGTGGCAATCAGAGTTCCTGGGGTAGGCACGGTGGGGCCCTTGCTGTTCTTCCAACTTTCTTTGAGGAGCTCGTCCGCCAACGTTCTCAACTCTTTGGCCAGTGCTTGTTTCTTGGAGTTCTTCATCTCCATGGGTTGGCCCACCAACATGGTCAACTTGTTGGTCGGTGCTCGCTTCCTGGAGATCGCTGTCTCCAGTGGGTTGTCCACTGGCAACTCTTTGCCTAGTGCTCCAGGATCCATCAATGAACTGACAAACAAAAAGCAATCGAAAGGAAACCACAATCGCAATGAAAACAGGAAAAGAATAGGATGTGAGAATCGGTCGGTGCTTCACAAAAAGAAGATTATTGGAATGAAAGTATAGCAACATAACTAATTCGCCCACCTTTCCTTCATCGGTACAGAAGAAAAATGGCAGAAGTGAGTAGCCTGGGGTGAGGTTTTCTTCAAGAAAGGGAAGAAAGGGCTTGAAAGAGCGTTCTAGCTATGAAATGATGGTTGCTTTCCAGTCCAACTTGGAGGCCACCTTACCACTGCTGGTAAAGGTGTGGGTTTTGTGATATGACGGGTCATGACGGCCACACCGGGGTGACAGGTGACTCTCGACTGTAGCACCTCGCTGTGATTTGGTTGATGGCATGTGGGCCCGGATGCTTTGAAATGTCCCGCATGTAGATAGAGCGGCTAGTCATATAGGAGTGCTCAAATATTGTGCACCACGACCAAGGCGGAGAGGAAAACGAGAGAACTACATAATTAATGCATGAGTTTCATTAGGGTAGTTTTGTAAAGTACGAGATACATTCCTCCAATCGCAAAATGCCTTAGTTCATGAGATTTGAGATTTGAGCCCTATAAACCGGAAGGGAGGGAGTACTGCACACGGTGTAGTCTAGTCACTTATTGAAATCTCTAGAAAGGCAAATACGCCTTTCCGGTTTACAGGGCTATACTACTACCTCCATCTAGGTGTGTAAGTCATCTTTTGAAAACCAAATAGTCCCAAAACACTTAGGCGCGGTGCATTAATTTCTACCTTGTTTCTTGTTTCTTGACATATCAACCAATAAGAGATGAGAGGTGTGCATGCTTTTAATGACTTGCAATGGCTAGTTCATTGCATGCAATGCTATTAATTAGCAAATAAACATTGGTGACCCCAGGAGGAAACGGTGCTAAGCGCGTGGACCTATGCAGAATGAGTATCAACCAATGGATAGTGGAGTTTAATTGTTAAACAATAGCAATTTTGTCTCATGCAAGAGTCTGGCTAGTATATTCGTGCTCCAAGGAACCACACCACGCGAGCGTTTGCAACTGCCACGTTCGGGTTGCGCTTGGATCTTCGCCTCTTCGAGAAGACGAACAATGATGTTACTCCTACTTCTACAGTATCGAATCCACTACTGCAGGAGGGATAGCGTGTAGCGAAAGCTTCTACTTATTTCTCCTGCCTTTGCGTCTATGACAGGTGGGCCCAACAGGTGGTTGGCCCTCCTGTCATGCAGCCAAAGGCAGGTGCAGTTAAGGCACCGGAGCTCAGTCCGCGAGGGAGAGGGCGTTGTAGTAATAAAATTTCTCGGTCTTGTACGAGTTGATGTGACACATCAAAGCACTACACTCGGTATAAGTCTTTTTACACATTTCAAATGGGCTCCTTCGTATGTAGGAGTAGACATATTCTGCTTCGTATGTAGTCACTTGTTGCAATCTCTAAAAAGACTTATATTTGGAAACGGAGGGAGTACAACGCATGCGTGCATGCCGTGACTTTCCTTTTGATACTTGCATGTGTTGATTTGATGCACCTTGCCAAATTTTGACTATAAATTTAACTAACCAAATTTTCATGCATGTCACAAAAAATTACGGGGCTATTCGGATTGTGACTATGTTTGTCTTATGTTGCCACATTATTTTTCCCACACTTGCCTAACATGAGGTTCTCAAATTGTTAGACACACTTTGGCTTGCCTAAGGGAATCTTGCCACAATTTTTGTGTCTACATGTGGGGTTCACTTCTAATAAGAAAATTCTTGTCTTAGGTGTGGCTAATAAAAAAGACTTATATTTAGGAACGGAGGGAGTATAAAATATAAATAATAATGCATGTTGGGGCTACCCACGTTTCCGATAATTTTTGCCGTGGGCTTGTTCACAATTTTTACGAGGGGGTGGTTGTTCATTTAATGGAGGGACTTGTAGTACCAGACTTGAACGATACAAAGTGTGACCTGGCACACCATAACACCACTTGGAACAAGTGGGTAGCTATCTCAAAAAACAATCAAGAACTAAAAAAACCGCGACCTGGCATGTAGTGGAGTAGTACACAATTTTAAATGATTGTTTTGATGGAGTGAAAAAGGAAAACTACCCCACTATGTATATATAAGCCAGAGCCTCCGCGCTTGCTTGCTAGGGTTGATCTATTCACACACTCTCATCCTCTCCACATCTAAACAAGATAGGGGTAGTAACACTGTCTTTCTCCCTTCAAAAAACACTGGCTTTCTATCCTCACCGTTGGTTACACATCCGGACGTATCCCCCTCCGCCTGTGAAGGGGAGGAGGGGCAGCGTTTAGTCCATCATCGACCGCGAGGGAGGAGACCCACTGCCGGCCGTATTGTTATCTCTGGCCGAGAGCCGGTGCGGGAGGTCCTCCGATCCCTTCGTCGTTGCCTGTGGGCGGATCCGGCCTCCCGCCGCCCACCTATCCACATCCCGACGACCTTCAGGTATATCTTCGTTCGAAACCTCCTTAGCTCTACTTCCCAGCTCGCTACGTCGCTGCATGTGCATCATTTTCTACCTCTCAGCCCCTCTCGATCGAATGGTCCAACGTCACCTATTTTTGTTCTTCTACTGTTAGAGGTAAAGCTACTTCATGGAGTCGAATCTTGTATACTTGGTTCAAACAAGACATAAAGTGGGGGTGGGGGTGGGGGAATTTAGTATGTACATCAGACTTGATACAAACAGGAAGGAAAGGGGGTGAAAGTAGTACATACTAGTCATCCAACCGGTCCCTTGGTCGAAAAGGGAAATATAGGGGTAACGCTGTACACAATGGTATGACCAGGACTAGATTTGCTATCCACACATAGGAGTAGGTTTCTAGAGTGAACAAAAATGGGACCAACCCAGATATGTTTCTTGGATGTTTGTTTCTCGGGGCAAAAAACTATGAATCACCACTTTATGCCACTATTTACGTACATGGTGTTGGACTGCAGGTGCACCCACTGTCCCATGCCGTTATACCAAATATTTAGGCTCCGTTCGGAATAAAGGGGCATAAAACATAGGTCTTGATGAAAATTGAGGAATAGGAAAGGAATGTAGGTATAAAACTATGGAACAGCGAACCGGAGGAAACTCTCAAGATAATGTGTTCGGATGGACTACGAAATGTATAGAGTTGTTTTTTTAGAGTAGCATGCTTGGCAGTATGAGATGCTATTTGTTTATTCAGCTGCACAGTGACTACTCTTGTCCTCACCTCACGTACCACACATAGGTTGATTTTTTTATTCTGGCAAACACATCACGTCAACCTATCAAACGCATGGCAGCGAGCGCCTGCCTCGGGGTTCCGCCCAAAAAATGAGCAGGGCGTGGATGTTTCTAATCCTATGGAATCAGTACTACCAGACCAGCTTTCCTATGAAACACTATTCACCTTTCCCGTGTTCTGCATGGTTGGAAGGGAAAGAATGACATAGGAATTGTGTTCCTACGAAAATCCTGCACCAAACCTGTGAACCGAACCCAGCCTTAGCTGTTCTTAATCTAATGTCCCTGGTAAAAATGAAGCCATGCCACTATTATAAGCCATGACAAGTTTAGCCAAATGTTTTTGCCTGTAATTGTTTGAGACTCTGACTGTTTCCTCTGTGCCTTTTTGTGCAAACAGGGATATCCAATTCACCTGGTTGCTGTTGTGACCTTTTGGTGCACTGCACAAAACTCTTCTTAAAAGAAGTGACTTTTGTGTTGTTTAACTGGAATGTCAGAATGGAACAGTTGGTTCATTTTGGTGGAACTGCACAAAGGGAGATCCGTGTTCCAATCCTCATCATCCATATTGGCGCCATAACCTTCCTTTAGGTAAGAATGATATTTAATGCATGTGTTCATCTCTATTTTCCGACTGCCATGAGTAAATAATCCTATTTTTTACTAGTACACTTGTACTCCCTCACTGACAAAACCAATTCTGAATTAGAAGGCTAATCATGTACTTGGTTTCACCAACTGGTGAGGAGAAAGAGAAACAGAGCATGAAGAGGAAGAAGAAGAAGAATAAACAGTGCCAAGGAGATCTTGCTGAAGCCAGAGGCCTCAGTCGAGGCCATTCAAGGGCTCCGACAACGACTACCTTACATGTGAGACGATCCTCCTGGGAACCCTTCCACTTCTGTTGTCTCACTTAATTAATTAGGAGTACTTAAGTACCACTAATTTATTACTGCCTAATTTTCCTGTTGGAGTTAAATAAATCTTTAGTAGGACCCTATGCTGAATCATGTACGTGTGTATGTTTATCTATGGAGGTGAATCATGTGGTGGAGCAGGGAAGGAATATTATTAGTGTCATGACATAATAGTGCTATTGTTTTGCATGTCAATTTATTGCCATTGGTTCAATGAGGCAATGTTTTGGTATTGTCCATCATGAATTTGATGCTACTGTTTGAGTAATATGCTAATGTCTTCCTATCCTTTCTCACTAATCTAATGAAGGTTTCACCTTGTTCCTACTTGTGCAAACAGGGATTATGTTGTGCCAATCATACATTTTAGTGGAACTACACAAGACAAGACACTGAACTGTATCCCAGCCAGTGCTTTAACTCTGCTGGAAGTTCTTGATAGTCTTTCGATATAATCTCAGCACTGGTAAACAAGAGTGATTTCAACCATACATTTGAAGTGCACAAAAATATAAACTATTGTGTGATTCCAGTGAGTGCTTTATCATCTCTTATGGGACTACATGAATAATCTTTTTTCCTAGGTTGGTATGGGCCTAAGGCCTTCATCCATATTAGTTCGTTGTCATCTCTATCTGTATCGTGCTGCTGTCATGAGAAACTCCTTTGTCTTGCAATGCTTTGAGTGTTGAGTTGAGCTAATTGGCACTGATTAAATAAACTAATACCTCTATTTAAGCAAGACTACTATGTTGCTAACTTTACCCATTATGATAATGAGGGTGCTTCTATTTGTTAGTGTATGTTTCATCAACTAGTCCCACTATTACAGTAATCTCACTCTCAATATATGTGCCAACAGGGATGCCTGATTTTGGTGGAACTGCACAAAAACTTTGGGTGATTCATTGCCTCGACAGCTTCTTTCATTTCCCGTCAGTCGCTAATCTCCGCTTGCTTTCTTCCTTTGTTGTTAGTAGCTTGGCTTATCTCGGCTTCCAGTCAAAGGAAATAGTAATTGATATGCTACCTCACATAGGTTGGTACTGGTCTTTATCCTGATTATTGTGCCTGTCATATGTATTAGTAATTTGGTATTGTGCTACTGTTTTCCTATTTCATAAAGGAGTAATTTGGAGCCTGAACTCGCATGCAAATCATTACATCGGGTGATTTCAGTAGAACTGCACAAAATGATCAGATGGACAGGTACTTATGTTGTTGCTATGTACTTCAAAGTTCACTCAGACAAGCATCGATTTTGACAAGAAGTGCCTATATTCATTCGAGTATCAACCAGTGTCAACCAATTGTCAAACTTCAAGTATTAGGAGAGTGAACGCCAAAAATATTGCTTCGTGCATAGTCCAGAAAAACACAGTCCAGTCTTTGGTCCCAACTTGTGCCTTTTGGTTATCGGCACATATGGTAGCGAACTATATGGCATGGAGTCTAAAGATTCCAGACAAGTTGGTTGACGCGTATATTCATCTGGCACTTAATCAATGTGCACGCCAAGGATGCTCCATTTCAGTTGAACTGCACAAAAAAATTGGGTGGTTCATTTTCTCAACCGCCTCCTTTCTCGTCTGCAATGTAGAATTTTGGCAAGATACAGGACCAAGATGAGCCAGTAAACTAGTTGGATGAAAGTAGTGGCCAAGTTGCTCAAACCTCCCTCGGCACGAGGCCACTATTTGAGGATAAACCTACAAGCAAAGTTCAGATTGGCTGTGTTGCCTCTTATGTACTCGAAAGTTTACTCGCACAAGAACTAATTTTAGCAAGAAGTACCTTCGATTGAACACCATTTACCAGTTTGTACCCTAGGTAATTAACGTTCGTCCATGGATCATATTGGCTGTGATCTCAATCATTTGGATGCATAAACATTCTGAACATGTGTATATCTGAATCTTTTTGTGAATTATGTATGAATATTGTCGTGTGATCTATCAATCATTTGGATGCATAGATATGTTGAGCTTGTGTATATATGAATCTTTTGAGTTGTTGATAGTGAATGTTGGCTATGAATATGAACGTGTCCTGTGAACCTGAGTTTGATATGAATGTTTACCTTTTCTGTTGTATTTGTGTGTGAACTTGTTAGTATGCCTACCGTGGGGTATAAAACGCAGGTCTCTTATAAAAGTAATGCTGTGTCGAATTTATGTTTTCCCTTCTAAGCACATTATATATATTTATATTATTACTATTATCGTATATTTTATAGAGACTTATATATACATTATAAAAACATCCCACATGTTATTAACTTATAAAAGTAAATGTTTAACGGAAGTTGGCAAGGAAAATCCTGGTTGTTTTTGACTCACAGGTAAGGAAAATCCTGGTGATTGCGTACAAAAGATTGCGAAGATTTTAAGGACCAATTTACTAATCCTGTTATTCTCCACAGACTACAGCCCCATGCTGCAACGGAACCAGTTATAACCCTTCTCCTCCTCTCAATCTGCGACTCCACTGCCGCATTTTCCCATCTCCGAGTCGTTCTCATCCGGGGCCTCGCCGTCGTCCATCGCCTCGCTGCGTTCGGTGCGGCGTGGTCAACAAATGAGAGTCATCGGAAGAGGACTGTACATGGAGAGCCTAACGGCTGGGACCCACGAGGTCCATGGTCGCACGCAAGGAAAGTTCCTGCTTATTAAGCTGAAAAAAATGTTTCCTCCACCTGAAAGCTGGGACCCACCGGCCGTATCTTCGCACGGAAGGAAGAGCCTCGTTGTTTTGCGAAAAAAATTATTCATCCCATTAACAGCTGGGACCCGTCAGATTTGGTGACTGGCTTGTGGGACTACTAAGCGGACGTGTATGCACGGCTTTGTCAACTTAATCAACAAATGATTCTAGCAGCTGGACCGTTGGATGTTAATCCAACAGCCATGCTCCTTCTTCAACCTCTGTTCTTGCTTGTGTCTCCCGTGGGCGGCACCGCAGATGTGCTGTCGCGCACCTGAACCAGTGAAGTTTCCCACTCCTCTCCATCTGCAACTCCACTGCCCCGTCTTCCCCATCTCCGGGTCGTTCCAGTCTGGGTGCACTCGGCACGGTGTGGTCAACATGGTCAACAACCGAGAGTCATCGGAAGATGACTGTATGTGAGAGGATGACAGTGGGGAGCACCACGCCCATGGACGCATGCATGCAACGGAACGCGGCGAGGTCAACGTGGTCAAGGAACGACTTCAATCGGGAGTATACTGTACGTGGAGAGTCTCAGCTGGGTCCACGGCCATAGCAAGTAAGTGCCTCCTTATTACGTGGAAAATAATTATTCATCCAACTGACAACAGGGACCCACTGGACGGGCCACCGTATTTTGCAAAAAAAAAGTTTGCCCCCTGACTGTTGGGACCCACCTGACGGGCCACCGTATTTCGCGAAAAAAACATTCCCCCCGCTGTCAGCTCGGACCCACCAGAAGTGCCTCCTTATTATGCACACAAAAAATGAATACCCCCTGGCTAGCTGGGACCCACCTTGGTGGGAGGCTGACTTGTGGGCCTACTAAGTTGACGGGGACGAAGGGCTTTGTCAACTTATTTAATATGAACCATTCTAGCTCCAGTGACCGTACGATGTCCATCCAACGGCCGTTGTGCTTCTTCAACCTCTGGTCTTCTTGCTCCAGCCGCCCAAAGTAGCGCCGGTCGTGCCGCACGCTCCTGCCTCCCGTGGCCGGCTGTGCTACCGTGGAGGCTTCACCACCCCTACTATTTCCACCGCTGGCCAGGCCCTGCGGCGACGGCAGCCTCACACCGCAGTTGAAGCATTGAACCCTCGTACTCCTCTCCGTGCGGGCTTCCACTGCCGCGTCTTCCCCGGCTCCGTGTCGTCCCCTTCCTAGGCCTCGCCATCGTCCACCGCCGTGGTGCTCTCCGCGCGGCGTGGTCAACGTGGTCAAGGAACGACTTCCATCGGAAGAGTACTGTACATGGAGAGGCCGACAGCTGCGTCCACGGCCACAGCCCAGTTTTTTTGTGATTTGACAAGTAAGTCGCTTTGTCAGGCCTATTGGGCTGCAAATATTTCAAGACGAGGAGAGCTTTCTTTCGGCTGGCCGAGAAAATGGCCCATCAGTAATGAGAAATGGGATGTACATTCTTAAAACACATCAAACAGGCAATTAGTTTCAAATATCTTTTTTTCATTTCGAGATTTTAAATTACATTAATTTTTATGAGTGGAGAATTTGTTTGATTTTATATTAATATACATTTATTTTAAAAATTAGTTTGAATGTGAGTCGAAATTTCGGGACTAAAAATAGTTCGGACCGCACCGAAATATGCAAAATTTCATATAATTTTTTAACCATGGCCACAATATGGGCTGTAATGCTAAACAAAAGAATATGGGCTAAAAAAACCTTAAGAATTAGCAAGTGGGCTGTAAATTATTTGAAATAATGGCAGATGGGTTGTATGCGGTTTTCCAGATTTGAGGCTCTCGTAAAAAAAGGTTGACGCACAAGCAGTGACTGTTGGATGTCCATCCAAGGGCCGTTGTGCTTCTTCAATCTCTGCGCTACCTGCTCCAGCCGCTCAAACAAGCGCCCGCGGGACTGCCTACTCCCTCCTCCCCGTGGCCGGCTGTGCTGCCGCGCAGGCCTCACCGCCCCATCGTACTCCCATCGGTGGCCTAGCCATCCCTCTACTCACGCACACCTGCTATTATTCTCCGGCGACGGCAGATGAACCAGTAAACCGTCGTACAGTCGTACTCCCCTCCGCGTGGGAAACAACTACCGAGTCTTCCCTCGCTCCGTGTCGTTCCCTTCCTAGGCCTCGCTGTCGTCCACCGCCCTGGTGCTCTCGGCGCGGCCTGGTCAACGTGGTCAACGACCGACATGCATCTGAAGTGGACTGTACGTGGAGAGGCTGACAGCTGGGTCCACGGCCGCATGCAAGGAAATGCCTCCTTATTACGCGCAAAATAATGATTCTTTCACCTGACATCTGGGACCTACCGAAAGGGCCTCTGTATTTCGCGAAAAAAACATTACCGCCGCTGACAGCTAGGACCCACTAGCTATATCTTCGCACGCAAGGAAGTGCCTCCTTATTACGCAAAAAAAATGAATACTCCCCCTGCTAGCTGGGACCCAGTATAGTGGCAGGCTAACTTGTGGGCCTACTCCAGTAACCGTAGGATGTCCATCCAACGGCCGTAGTGCTTCTTCAACCTCTGGTCTTTGTTCTCCAGCCGCCCAAAGCAGTGCCGGTCGTGCCGCATGCTCCTGCCTCCCATGGCCAGATGTGATACCGCGGAGGCCTTACCTCCCCCTACTACTCCCACCGCTAGCCAGGCCATCCCACTACTCAACCATACCCCCTGTTACACTGCGGTGACGGCAGCCTCACACCGCAGCCGCACCAGTGAACCCTCGTACTCCTCTTCGCGTGGGAATCCACTGTTGCGTCTTCCCCGGCTCCGCGTCATCCCCTTCCTAGGCCTTGCCGTCGTCCACCGCCGTGGTGCTGTAAGCGCGGCATGGTCAATGTGGTCAAGGAACGGCTTCCATCGAAAGAGTAATGTGCGTGGAGAGGCTAATAGCTGGGTCCATGGTGGCCGCAAGGAAGTGCCTCCTTATTTCGCGATAACTAATTATTCCTCCACCTGACAGCTGGGACCCACCGGACGGGCCACCGTATTTCACGAAAAAATGTTTCCCCCTTGACTGCTGGGAGCCACCAGCTACACCTTCACACGCAAGGAAGTGCGTCCAGGCAAAACAAAAAATGATTCGCCCCCCTGACTGCTGGGACCCACCAGCTACATCTTCGCACGCAAGGAAGTGCGTCCGGGCAAAAAAAAACGATTCGCACCCCTGACTACTGGGACCCTCCAGCTACATCTTTGCACGCAAGGAAGTGCCTGACAGTCAGGACCCACCTGGTCAAAGCGTATGTAGCGTTGTCATTCTGGTCGCGAACATGTACGTACATACTGGTCGATGTAGAGGCGTGCACGTGTCGTAGTAGAGGCGCACATGTGTCATAGTAGAGGCGCGCATGTAGCATGTACACGTACGTACAATGGCCAGGGTGCAAGAAAGAAAATACGGCCACGTACGCAGGGTCTCGAACGCCTACTTGCGCATACGTACATGGCTGGGTCGGAATGGAGAAACAGCGTCGTCATCATGTTCATGGGGAGGCAACGGAATGCGTCGTGTTCATGGGAAGGCAACGGAACGCATCGTGTTCATCGGGAGGCAATGGAACGCGTGGGAGCCAACCGGCTGGGTCGGAACGGAATGCTTCGTCGTGTTCATCGGGAGGGCTTGCACGGAACAGGTGTTGGAAACAAGGCTTGGCGTACCGCAGAACGGAGGAAACAAACCTCCTACGTTCGAAACGGGGGTCCTGTTGATCGGGAGGGGTGTGGCGTACCGCAAAACGGACGAAACGGACCTCCTACAGTCGAAATGGGGGTCCTGTTGATCGGGAGGGGTGTGGCGTACCGCAAAATGGATGAAACGGACCTCCTACGGTCGAAACGGGGGTCCTGTTGATCGGGAGCGTTGTGGCATACCGCAAAACGGACGAAACGGACCTCCTATGGTCGAAACGGGGGTCCTGTTCATTAGGAGGGGTGTGGCGTACCGCAAAATGGGACTCCACAGGATACTGTTCATCTCCACCGTCGACCTCCTCTAGCCTCCACGGGCTACCGTCGACCTCCTCCAGCCTCCACGGGCTCCTATTCATCCAGCCTCCACCGCGCGCTTCTCCACCGGCTACTGTTCAACCACCCCTCCACCGTCTACTGTTCATCCAGCCCTCCACACCACGGGGTCCTGTTCAACCACCCCTCCACGGGAACCCCTCCACCGTCTACTGTTCATCCAGTCCTCCACACCACGGGGGCCTGTTCAACCACCCCTCCACGGGCACCCCTCCACCGTCTACTGTTCATCTAGCCCTCCACACCGCGGGGTCCTTTTCATCCAGAGGCAACGCCACCACTCACTATTCATCCAACCCCCTCCCCCGC
>NC_041383.1:515460160-515465690 GCF_002162155.2 Triticum dicoccoides
GGCCCCCGACCTCCCACCGTAACCAGCAACTCCCCGAAATTTTCCTCCCCCTTGCCTCTACCATGGTTTTTTCCGTCATGGGCGGCCCAAAGAATGTCATGCAGCTGCGTCTCCAGCCTGCCCAGGACGAAAAGCCCATTTTCTATCATGATTTTTTGTCATAGAAGTAGGAGCCCACCACATCTATGATGATACCGGGTCTTGTCACAATTATCATCATAGAAGTGTCATAAGTATGACAGAAAAAAATTCGTTCGGCCAAAATGTCACGGATGTGTCTTTTTTTGTAGTGCTCCTCGAGGTTATAATAGTCATTAGGATGATATTCTAAACAAGAATCAACAGGTGGGGAGCGTATGAGTTTCATTGCTTCCAGAATGGCACTCAATGTCTTGGTGCCAATTTTGTTAGTCATTGCAGTGTACCACAATATTCTTCTGATGCGCGGATTCTGATATTCACTGTAATTGTGTATAATTTCTGAGAACCATGAAAACATAAATAGTTGTGAGATTATCTTTGTAATGCAGATGATATTATAATATAGGGGCGCCCCTGTAAACACTTGTGTGCTATCACTGTATTCTGATGAGAGAGCTCATGTGTGCAGTAATATGGTGCGTGCATTTATATAATCTGGCACAAGTACACAAAAAAATAGGCTCCAGAAGTAAGGATAGCTAGCAGATGACAGGTTCATAATATACTATATAGAGAGTTTATTGCCAAACCATGATAACAAGAGCACACAGCAACTAGGCAGATCATAGTGTACATAACAGGGGTACACCATAACCACGATATATAAATCGGGAAAGTGGAACTAGCTTGGAAATATGGTGTTGTATTGCCGCTAGTAATTGAAAGCCTATCGATCACGTACAGGCCAGCTCTATCAGCTGTTGACTGCAGATGTCCCTGCGCCCCTTCCTGACAAGGAACATACTGTACGTACTAAATACAGAATAAACAAAGAGGAACATGTTAAAGAACAGACGAGGAAGCATATTCTTGAGGTTCCGCTTCATCGCATACAATGTTGGTTGCCGACTCATGATGAATCACAACACCCAAAGAAATGCAATTCCATGTTGTCTCTCTATATGTGGCAATTTTGAACAAGAGTCATTACGATCATATTCTGAACAAGAGTCAACAGGTGGGGAGCGTATGAGTTTCATTGCATCTAGAATGGCACTCAATGTCGTGGTGCCAATTTTGTAAGTCATTGCAGTGTTTAGCTTCAAGAATGGACTGCTGCTAGTGCGACACAAAGCATCTACACATATCATAGTGTAGATATAACGGGAAAATCTTAAGCATCAGAGTAAAATCAGCAAAGTGGAACTTGCTGGAATATATGTGCTAGAATTGCCGGTACGGCTAGAAAGGCTACGGATACCAGCTCTCTTCAAGTGAAGGTGCGGTACTGTTAATATTAGTGTAACTCTCAAAGGCGACACCGCTCCCCGCATTTCCTTGCTATTCTTATAGGATTCAAGTGGGCAGGCCACTACAAATCCTATTCCTGTGTTTACAAGATCCTACGAATTAAAGAGGCTCAAAGTGTCCATCACAACCGATCATATAGACCTCTACACTGCAAATGTCCCTGCTCCTCTTCAGTACAAGGAACATATTGTACTACTATCATACTCCCTCCGTTCCAAAATATAAGTCTTGGTAGAGATTTTCACTATGGATCACATATAGATGTATCCAGATACATTTTAGAGTGTAGATTCACTCATTTTGCTCCATATGTAGTCCATGGTGGAATCTATACAAAGACTTGTATTTAGGAACAGAGAGAGTCCATATTAAAGAAGAACGGAAGAGGAACATGGTAAAGAAGAGCAAGCAGATTTTGGATAATAAAATGTTGGTTGCGCAGTGCCCACACATGATGAACTAGAGCGCATTAAGAATGCAACTCCCAGCTGTCTCTCGACCATTTCAGGCGGTTGGATGAAGATCCTACGTCTCCTAACCCATCTTCTTCCTCGTCTCTGATTCTTCCCATATAGAACACTGCACGGGCCGCCGGCCGGACCACCGGCCCCCACCTCATGTGTTCCTCCACCACCCCACCCCGCACCCCCGCCCCAACCCCCACCCGCGTCGAGTTTTCTTCGTTTGGCGAGGCCCCACAACCACCCAAGCCCCTTCGTTCGCATCGGCGAACTCCGGTGAGATCTGAAAATTTTAGTCTACTGTGATTTAACTAGTGTGAAATATGAAAGGGGAAAACCATAAGCATTGGGAGTATAGTGTTGAGCATGCCATGGCGGATCTAAAGGTGCAAACCGGACAAAGGCAACTTCGCAACCAAGACAAGAAATCAGAGTAAAGCAGTGGCGATCTATTTTCTTGCTGCGATAAATAAGTTGAGCAGATATGAAGAGTACCGCCTCTGGTGTGGTGCTGTGTAGGCATCTGCTGAGTATTTGACGGTGCTGCGGTAGCGATGGCTGTTGGTGGCGTGGAAGCAGATCTAGGAGGGTAGATGGTGGCGGCGGGGCGCGGTGGACGAGACGGTCGTAGGAGCAGCGTCAGCAAGGTGGACGACGGCGGGGATGAAGCGAGAGGACGGGATGCAAGGATCCCGGTCCAAAGGCGTGGAGGAGGGAGGTCGATCTCTTGTAATGGACGGCGGCATCGGGGTATCAGCTCTGGCATGGTGGAGGAGGACGGCAGTGGATGGGGTGGCGGACGGTGGTGGACGGAGGAGGGTGGGGTGGAGAGGGTGTTTTGGCGCCCATGGAGTATGAATGGGGAAAAGGGAGGTAGAGAGGAAGGGGGAACCATATATTCAGGGCGCGCTTGTCTCAAATGCAAGGAAATTTACAAACTTAGGCCCCGTTTCAAATTTCTACTACATCACATCAACATTAGTCGGTTGGGGATAGGATGGTAATCTCGCATACACCGAATATTTGCCGACGAGAGTTTGTTTTTGGTGTCCACTGTGTATGAATATGAATTGGGGAGGGAGTCAATTTCGGCTGAGGATACACTGTACTTTGGCGCCCACCATGTATGAATCCGGGTGAGAGGCAGTTACGTCACGTTTGGGTGAAATTACAAACCTACCCCTATCGAAACCTATAGAAATCCAGCAGATAGGCTTTGCGTGGCAGGGATAGGCAGTAGTAATTTCCATCTCGCAGATTTTGGTTTCGGCGGTTACTGCAACTTTCCCCGCTTCGTTCAAATTTTGCAGAGTGCACATTTACGCTCGTGCCAACTCAATTCGAATCCCGTTTGTATTCTACTTTTTTCGGGCGGGATCCATTTTCAATTGCTATTACATTCTATATACATCATTTTTTGTATATACTTTCAAAAGCACAACACCATTTATACATAAATATGGTTTACGAATGGCATGATATCAGATTCATAAGGTTGTATCCATCAATTTGGATTTTCAAATATTTGAAACCACTTTACGTTCAAATCCAATGTATGCATTCCTCGCTAACTGTCTCCAATTAATGTGTGTTTCATGCGGGTTTTTTTTACTTCTCAAACATGTATAATGTGTTTCACACACACAACATATAGTGTAATCCCGTTTAGACATTAATTGCATATAAACCATGCATTGTTTGTAATTAAAGAATCTATGGATCACCAATATTGATAAACTATATAACATTATACGTGTGCCCAAATTCAAATGAATATGCATGTTTGATACACCAATTTGCGTTATGATATTATTGATGTCGTGATCTCCAGTATAAATATTTGAATCCCCTTTAATCCAGATATTCATCTCATATAGCTATCACTCATGCGTATATAGGACTATCTCTCTGGACCTATACGCGTTCATCGTCTCTCAAGTATCTCTTGTGCTACTTGTATGTTGACAACAATCTTTTATCTTCGTAACTCACTGACGGTACTCTCTCCCTCGACCTTCATCACTCTATCTCCCTCTAAGTATATCTCGCTCCCTGCTATGTGTCTCTAACTATGATTCTCCATGTGGAATCTCTTTCTCTCACACAAACACAAAACTTTGTCTCCCGGGGTCTCATTTCTCTCTACTATTCCCATGTGTGCCACTCGCACACCCCTCATACAGAGATGTCTTTCGCTCCTTAGATATGAGAACCTACGACTCTTCCTCTTAAATATCTCTTTCTCACACAGAAACAAAAACTCTGTCTCCCAGGGTCTCATATTTCTCCATTGTTCTCTTGTATGTCGCTCACACACACACTCTCTCCCTAGATATATCTTGTGTTCCCTCATATGTCTCTCTAGCTATCACTCTCGTTATGAAATATCTTTCTCTCTCATAGACACAAAACTGCGTCTCTCGGGATCTCATTTCTCTCTGATATCTGTTTGTATGTGACTCACATGCACCCTCTCTCTATCTCTCTCACACCCACACACATAACTCAACCTTTTGATCCACTCGACTCCTATCTCTAACGCACACTAGCTAGCATCTTTATCTTTCTATTTATCTGTTTCTCCATCAACCTTGTTTCTCGCCCTCACTCTTGATTCCTATCACGCACACTACATATGTTTCTCTCTACATGCAGTCAAGTGCCCTCTCACACACATATATAACTTCATCCTCTGAACCACCCGGCGGTCATGTCCAACACCCAAACTAGTAGATGTCCCTCTAGCTAGCATCTCCATCTCTGTATCTATGTGTAGTTTCTCCGTCAACATTTCTTTCTCGCACGGAGTCTTGCTTCCTATCACCCACACTATATATGTATCTTCATACATACACATTTATAGGTTGATCTCTTTTGCACAATCGTTGTGCCTCACTCCCTCTGCTCGCCATAGATGCATGCTCTAGCCCACACCACTATCTCGTAAAGACAAAAACACATGCTCAATTGTTGGGTCTTCTTCCCTGCATTCTCACATGCATGCATATTGTCATACTGATCCGTCTCTCCCATGTCGTTGATCTTATGACTTATGTCTTCTTTCTTTTATCTCGATCATGCACGCGCACACACACACACACATCCCACGTATACATGTATACATCTCGCACATGCACGTTCAAGGTCTCTATGTCTCCATACGTAGTTAATTACCCTCAATCCTAACACCACATCGAATCGTTCTCCTCTTTTTTGCACATAACTTCCGCCTGTATGGGTAAAACACACACTCACACTTAACAATCTCCTTCTAGCTACCCCCTCCTCTCACTCTTCCCCTATATCCCTGAAACCAATAAGACCATCCCTTTGTTTATTTCCCGCCTACATGCACCATCGATATATAGTAGTCTTCCTCATTGTTTCTCGAACAAACACGTTCTCTCGATGTCGACTCCTCTCACGCGCACACACCTTCTCTTCCCTCTCTACGGGCATTTTCTCTCTCACACCCCATCGTTCGTGGCCTCTGCCATACACATCACCTCTCTATGATGAAGCAATGCACACTTAAGTTACATCCACCACAGAGGACCCCGCGACACACACACACACGCACGCACCCCCCCCCACACACACAGTAAGACTCCATCACT
>NC_041383.1:515466123-515524151 GCF_002162155.2 Triticum dicoccoides
CTCTCTCTCTCTCACACACACACACACACACTCACCCCACACACACACTAAGAATCAATCTCACACACACATGCTCTAGGCGGAGCATTTGTTCCTACCACCCTGCATCCAACCATACCCGTATGATAAACAATCACCTTTATTTACTTGCATAACATGGACAAATTCCACTTTACTTTAGTAGTCAGCAAACTTATCATCTGTACCCTTATAAAAAAACGAGTTGGCGATGATGGTGTGCCTGCCATCTTGTAATACACACTGTATGATCTATATCTGACAGATAGAAAGCAAACTATGATAATTTTACAAAAGATACCTGCACCTCTCTCCACATCATTATCTCCCACAACCTCACTGCTCAGCAATTAAAAAAGGAACAAGTCTCCGGAACAATCTACCATGCATGGTGGCCGCTGGCGCCGTCCATCCCCATGCCTCCGCCCATTCCGACCACCAGTCACCACCAAGCTCCACTCCTCCTCGCCTTATCTCTCATCTTTCATTTCTTTGATGACATTCTCGAGATACCAGTTTTCCGATAAAATTCTCAAGATATCATTAGTTTTTACACATGGGATTACTCCTGCATGGGTCAATCACAACAGGTGTTTTGTAAAAAATGCATATTGATGTTCCGTGCAATGCACGAGAATCTTGCTTGTAATTATATAACGCAAATCATGAGCAGGAAGTGACATTTTTTTGACACAACCATGTTAACATGGCCACGTAAATCACTAGCTAAAGTAAATACTATTATACTTATATCCCGATGCAAAAGGTTGAGTACATGTCCGAAGAGTAGAGTCGCACACACGCACTCTGTCTCTCAGAATCTCTCTCACACACACACCAGTTACGTGACGCCCACTTAAGCAGTCACGTATGTTACAATTTGTGCCTGCGGGTACGTGTGATGCTGCACATTTATTTAATCCGGAAGACGAACCCAAAAAGTAGCTGCATTCATTCCCCTCCCGCCGCCTCTTCTCTGGTCGCCGTCGCTCGATAGCCATGGCCCGGCCGAAAGTAACAACATACGCCATACTCCCGCCAGAGCGGCTCTTTAATATGGAAATTTTAGTGGTCATGCATGCATCTTTTTATACTGGCACTCCTATATAAGGGTTGACCGGTCGCTTCCTACGGACGTGCGCAGGCGGTGGATGGGGAAGGAGAAGGGAAGCGGGCTGTGGAGTAATGTTTTTTTACCACAATATCTTAGGAAACTGATTGCAATAATTGAGTAGTTTTGCAAACTACCAGTACTACACCTGAAACGGTTCAAAACCTATGCTCCCTTGCTAGTGCATGCTTCCCGCGTGAAACGGTTAGCGTCGCCCTAGAGCGTAAGTGCCGCATTAATGCCCGGCCAGAGCAGAGGTGCCCTCTCACGAGCGCCGACTTTGAAGTGGCGCGACGGCCGAGAGAGCGCCGCTTCCCGGTGCACGCGACTGCTCTGCGTCGAGACTGGCCATAGGGCCTATTTGGATCCATGGGTTAGAGTTAGTTTGACCTATTTGGGGCTCAAATAGCCCTAAATTATCCAAGCATGAGGGTTTAAATTGGATCAAGTTGCACCGAACCCACCAAAAAAAACTATCCCACCCAAGAGGTGCTAACTGGAGATAGTTTTCATTGGGACCACTGAAAAATCACTTTTCTCTCTCCATCAAG
Source organism: Triticum dicoccoides (assembly GCF_002162155.2). NCBI lineage: Eukaryota > Viridiplantae > Streptophyta > Magnoliopsida > Poales > Poaceae > Triticum > Triticum dicoccoides. The sequence goes on from NC_041383.1 coordinate 515,467,804, forward strand.
TGCATTTATTGTCAATCTAACCCTGTCACCCAAACACCTCTTTGGCTACAGCTAGTTCAGGGTTAGTCATGAGTTAGTATAACCTTTAGCTAAGTTAGAGTATCAAACAGGAGCAGTATAGGACGTGCAAGTTGCTCAAAGCATACAGGCAAATTCGTATGTGAAATGATTTTTTTCTTTTTGAAAACGGAACGTGAAAGGAATTTTTTTAGAATGCTCTTCGCATGTCGCTAACATGTGATGAGTTAGCCGATCTCAATAGATGGGAAAAACGCCAGCCCGCCGCACTTTGATAGAGACGAGGAGGGAGAAGCAATACTGTAGGACCTTGAAGTAAGTCTAGAGGAGGGGTGATTAGACTAATTGACCAATGAAAACTTAACCTTTTCCCAATTTTAGAGTTTGGCAGATTTTAGCTATTTTAGGACAAGTCAAGCAATCATCACACAATTCAAGCAAGCATGCAAAGAGTATATAGGCAGCGGAAATTAAAGCATGCAACTTGCGAGAAAGTAAAGGGAAGGGTTTGGAGGATTCAAACGCAATTGGAGAAACGGATGTTTTTGGCGTGGTTCCGATAGGTGGTGCTATCGTACATCCACGTTGATGGAGACTTCAACCCACGAAGGGTAACGGCTGCGCGAGTCCACGGAGGGCTCCACCCACGAAGGGTCCACGAAGTAGCAACCTTGTCTATCCCACCATGGCCGTCGCCCACGAAGGACTTGCCTCATTAGCGGTAGATCTTCACGAAGTAGGCGATCTCCTTGCCCTTACAAACTCCTTGGTTCAACTCCACAATCTTGTCGGAGGCTCCCAAGTGACACCTAGCCAATCTAGGAGACACCACTCTCCAAGAAGTAACAAATGGTGCGTTGATGATGAACTCCTTGCTCTTGTGCTTCAAATGATAGTCTCCCCAACACTCAACTCTCTCTCATAGGATTTGGATCTGGTGGAAAGAGGGTTTGAGTGGAAAGCAACTTGGGGAAGGCTAGAGATCAAGATTCATATGGTAGGAATGGAATATCTTGGCCTCAACACATGACTAGGTGGTTCTCTCTCAGAAATGGTAAGTTGGAAGTGTAGGTTTAGTCTGATGGCTCTCTCCATGAATGAAGAGGAGGTGGAGGGGTATATATAGCCTCCACACAAAATCTAACTGTTACACACAATTTAACAAACTCGGTGGGACCGAATCGTTAAACTCGGTCGGACCGATTTAGTAAACCTAGTGACCGTTAGTGATTTTCGGTGGGATTGACATGCATCTCGGTGAGACCGATTCGGTTAGGGTTAGGGCATAACGTAATCTCGGTGAGACCGATTACACAAACTTAGTGAGACCGATTTGGTAATAACTTTCCAGAGAGTTGGTCAGGTAAACTCGGTGGGACCGATTTGCTCTTTTCGGTGAGACCGAAATGTTACAAAAAGGAAGCGGAGAGTTTACATTGCAATCTCGGTGGGACCGATCGCTCACTTCGGTTAGACCGAAATGTTATGAAGGGAAACAGAGAGATTGCAACCCCATCTCGGTGAGACCGAGTTCCCTATCGGTAAGACCGATTTGCTTAGGGTTTGTGGCAGTGGCTATGACTATTGGAATCGGTGGCGCCAGATAGAAAGAATCGGTGTGACTGATTTTGTCTTTAGGTTTAGGTCATTTGTGGATGTGGGAAAGTAGTTGAGGGTTTTGGAGCATATCACTAAGCACATGAAGCAAGAGGCTCATTAAGAAACACCTCATCCCTTCTTGATAGTATTGGCTTTTCCTATAGACTCAATGTGATCTTGGATCACTAAAATGTACAATGAAGAGTCTTGATCTTTTGAGCTTGAGCCAATCCTTTGTCCTTAGTATTTTGAGGGATCCACTTTCATCATCCATGCCATGCCATTCATTGAGCTTTCCTGAAACAATAGTCTTGGAATAGCATTAGCTCAATGAGCTATATGTTGTTATGAATTACCAAAACCACCTAGGGATAGTTACACTTTCAATCTCCCCCTTTTTGGTAATTGATGACAACATATAGATCAAAGCTTCGACAAATGATAATAAAATTTAAATAACATCATCGCTTTGAGAAGTATGTGATAAGCAAGAGCTCCCCCTAAATTTGTGCATAGTTTTAGATTTGCTTTGGACAACAAATGCACAATGAATTAGGCTCATGGGTTACTCTTCCATGTCACATACATCTTGGTGGAGCGCTCAAAATAGTAAACAATGAATACATGCACTCATCACCAAGCATAGTGAGTGATCACATAAGATAGATAGGATAATATCAAGCATGCATAAGTGTAGCTTATGATCAAACACATGATCATCAATGTCTCACAAGCATAGTATCTCAACCAAATGCAAACAAAGATTGAAAAACCACCAAATAAAGCAAGAGAGAACAAAAGCAACACTCTCTCTCTCTCTCGAAGCCTATGATCTATACATTTTTCTCCCCCTTTGGCAACAAGTTGCCAAAAAGTTCATAGAAAATGCATAGTGCTAGATCGACTCTCAGGCTTGATCTTCTGGTGGTGGTGTCCTGATAACTCCAAGGACGAAGGCTTCAGTTGATGTAGAGGGTGCTGGAGTTGATGCTGAAGCTGGTTGCACTGGAGCTGAAGGGGCAGTGGCTGGTGCTGAAGTTGTTGCTCTAGTGTCTGGCACTGGCACAGCAGCTGACCTCTGGGCTCTGGGCACTCTGGCAAACACATTGGTGGTAGTCTTGCCCTTCCTCTCCTGCATGTCTTCCTACAGCTGCTCCACAACTGACTGAATCTCAGTTACCTTGACATCTAGATCATAGAATTTTTGTTCCATGATTCTTTCCAGGCTCTCCTGGATTTGAGTTAGGGTGGCCAACCCCTTCTCAATCCTCAGAGATGATGCTATCAAGTAACCAAGCTGCTCCAGTTTGGTTTTCAAGAAATATTCAGATGCCTCCTCTTGAGTTGGCATCTTGGCAGCCTTCTCCCTCTTTGCCTTCTCCTTCTTCTCCTGAGCTTGAACTGATTATGGATCATCTTCATTCATGACAACCTCATTGTCCTCAAAGTCTGGATAAAGTGGAAAGTGTTCCTTATCCAACTGATATTTTCCTGTGCCCATCTTTGAGTTTATCAATTCTTGAATCTGAGGTGCATATCCACAACTCCTCTTCTGATCTGTTGCAGTCCTCTTGATTGTTTCAATGATCAGGCTCATGACTTTGAATTTTTGTGGCACATCAAATAAATGCAACATGTTGATGGCATGCTCTCTGATCATGGGCAACAAAGTGTTCCTCAGAATCCAATTTATGGTAGGCAGCCCTGACAACAGAAAATGGACTGATCCAAAAGTGAAAGTCTCTAGGGCTTTGTCTAGGATCTCCTTGTACATGTGTGCCATGGTATTGTGCCCCATTTTCTTCTTGGCATATACATCCAGATCATCATCATTTTCCTTTGGGGCATTTATCAGTTTTGCCCATTCTTCTACAGTGGATTGGTACCTTGTACCTTTAGACATCCAAACAATTCTTCCATCTGGGTTAAAATGTGTTGTGGAGTAGAATTGCATGATAAGTTCATCATTCCAATTTGTGAGCTTTTTCCCAACAAAATCTGCAACTCCACAAGCAACAAAGTTGTCTTGCACTCCAGGATAGTGCTGTTCATTTTCCTTGATGAATTTCCAGTCAACCCACCTCATGTCACAAACTATGGGCTTCTTGTCCAATAAGATTGTCTCATAGAAGTCCTGTTGTTCCTTTGTGTGGAACCTGTAGTCAACAGTAGTTCTTATCCTTGTGGCATATGGATCTGCCATCCTCCACAGTCTCAGCCCTGAATCCTTCCTGATTCTCATGTCCTCAGCCACAGGATGGGCATCATTGTGATCTGGTATCTTTGGCTTGAGCTTCCTTAGAACCTGTCCTTCTTCATCTTCCTCCTCAGCAACCTCAGGCACTGGGGCCTTGTTCTTCTCAGCAGCTGGAATACTCCTGGTATTCCTCTTTGGTGCAGACTTGGCCTTGGGGGCAGCTTTGGGTGCTTCCTTGGGCTTAGATGTTGCAGCCCCAGATTTAATAGCATCACCCATAAGCTTTGGTGCCTTTGGTGCTGGTGCAGCAAGCTCTTCCTCTTCCATCATGGAAGGTTGCCCTACAACTCTGGCCATGGTCTTCTTGACCCTTTCCTTCCTCTTCTTGCTTTCATCAGCTGGCTCTTTGGGATCAGGATTTACATGCAGTTGAGTTGATGCTCTGGCCTTGGGCATAGGTTGCCTTCTTGGAGGCCTTTTAATCTTCATGCCTGGCTTAATATCCTTTGCTGAGCCATATTCCTTCTTGAGCACCACTTTCTTGGAAGTAGCCTCATCTTCCTCAGCTTTGTAATCTTCATCCTTTGAATTTGAAGTTCTTTTCCTCCTTTGCCTAGTTGCAGCCTTAGGCAAATTGCTAGGAGTACTTCTGCTCCCTTCATCTGAAGTTGAGGGACTAGTGCCCTCACTCAAGTCCATCTGCTCTTCTGACTTGTTCTAGCTATCACTTTGATCAGACATACTGCAAAAGCTGACTGCTGACCCTGTGAAGAGTTATAGATGAGATAGAAAAGATGAGCATCACAAAATGCACAGGTTTTTGCAAAAGAATGACTCAAAAGTTCAGTCTTAGTTTTCCACAGAAAGCATTTCGGATCCACCGATTTTCAAACTCGGTGATACCAAAGCAGTTTTGGAACCTAAACTGATGATCTCGGTTGGACCGAGTTTCAGTTCGGTGGTACCGAGATTGCTAGGGTTTCACAGAATCCTCATATCGGTTGCACCGATTAGTAATTCTCGGTCAGACCAAGAGTCACTAGTGCAATGGCATTAGCGAAATCGGTGAGACCGAGTTTTTCAACTCCGTGGGTCCGAGATGGTTTCGGCGGAAACCTAACCCTAAAAATTTGAATCACATCTAATCTATGAACTACTTTGGCTGGATAGAAGAGATTCAATCGTGGCAAGAATCAATATGAAAACAGTGTGCTAGGAATCAGACGTGGATAGCACAAAGATTAAGTCCATACCCTAACTTGGCGGCGGACTTGCTACGGTGGCAACGGCGGGGTCTAAATCCGTTGACGGTGGTGGAGACCAGCGACAGGAGGCTGTTGGCAACGAGGAGACGATCCGGAGACCACGATGGCAGAGCGAGCTGTTGCGCGGGCGAAGGGTTTCGGAGAAATTTCCAAAATTTTGCCCATGTCTATATATAGCCCAACCCTATCGGTGTGACCGAGTGGAACAACTCGGTGGCACCGAGATGCACAACTGTGTTCAGTTACAGCAAGTCGGTGTGACCGAAAAGTTCAAATCGGTTGCATCGAGATTGAAAACTCAGATCAACTTGATGATCTCTGTAGGACCAAAATGGAAGAATCGGTCAGACTGAGAATCACAAAGAGGTTTTGGAAGTTTAAGTCTATGACGAATCGTGAACTTTGGGTGCTCCTCACACAGTGGTTCGAATCTGACTTGATCAAATTTTGTGATGTAGCATGAATAGAGTTTGAGACGAGAAAAGCATAGATAGCTAGAGAGGGTTCTTAGGCATTCTTGTCCATCCACTTGGCCAAAAGAAGAAAGAACCAAACAATCAAAACAACAAGTGGATGTCCTTTAATGAGTAAAATATGCACCAACATGCTCACACAATAAAATGGCAAATGAAATATGTGGCAAAGCATGCACAACCAATTCTAGCATCTATCAAACAATTGGCGATGACTAGGTCATCTATATATGAGTATATTGACTTAGGAGTCAAATGAGAAAATTTGATCATAGGTCATACTCATCGTTTAAGCTCAAGTGGGGTTACCCCTTTTACATAATGCATTAATGTGTTCACACCATTAGAGTTGCTTTGACTCAATTCTTAGAGTTAAGCCCCCCCTAGATGTGAGATCCCCCCTTAGAGGGATGAAGTAACCTTGGGTTTGTCGATGATGACTTCATGTAGGTGTTGAAGATGTATATGATCAATGTTGATGTAGATCATTTGGAGCAATCCTTTGGAGTGAGTTGCACTTTCAACTTGCCTACATGGGTTAGTCCCACAAGGAACAAACAAGAATATCCATAGACATAGAGTGATGCACACACAAGATGATGTCCATGAAAACATTAGGTTACCTTGTCCCTTGCCTTACCAACAAGAGGGTTTGTGAATCCTTGAACTAGTGCAGGATGTGGAAGTTGATTGCACTTGTTCTTGCCAAAATGATATGAGTGAAGAATGTTGGCGGAGTCACCCTCAAGAACTCTCTAGTTCTTCTTATTCGGAATCCACATCATCTTGATGGGAATCCTTGGAGTTGTAGTTGTACTTGATGAAGTAGAACTTGACGTAGTCTTGGGAATCCACTTTACCGAGACCTTAGGTGCTTCTTCAAATGCATCAATCTCTTCTTGAAGCTTGTCCTTGCCTTTGTTCTTGTGGTCTTGTGGTGGAAGATCATCTTGAGCTTGTGTCCCCTTGAAGGAAGTAGGATCATACTTCCCTTGTTGCGGAACAAACTTTGTCTTGGGTATTGATCTTCTTCCCATTCAACTCCATTGGCATTGAACTTTCGTTCAAAACCAACACCTTGATTCTTCCGGTGCCTTCCTTGCTTGCGTACAATTTCCTCGAATTGCTTACTCCCGGCAAGGCTCTTGTAAACACCTTTCTCTATAATTCCCTTCAATAAGCTATTTTCTTGCTCAAGTGTAACTTGGCTAAGAGAATCATTAGTGGAATCAAGAGAACTACTAGAAGCAACAACATTGGATTTAACATTATTATTGTTACTACTAGAGGAAGTATCTTTCTTGTACTTGTTACTAGACTTGACTTGAGGCATGTAAGTAGATAAGAGTAAACGCTTGGCAATGTAAGAAGAACTTTTCTTGCGGAGATCATCATTGATTGCCTTTAAGAACTCATGCTCTTGCTCAAGATTTAGCTTTTCAAAGCGTAACTTCTCATGAGCCCTTAAAAGTTCTCGATGATCTTCGAAGATAGTTTCATGAGCCAACTTAAGAGTGTTTAGTTCTTTAGTTAGAAGCTCATTTTTCTCCTTATCATTGTCATTCGTTTGATTAGCATGATTAATTGACGTTTCATCATAGTATGCATCACGAGAGTTGTCAACAAGTAAATCATCATCCACAAGCAAGTCATCTTCATCACTATTGAATTCAACATACTCGGGATGTGTTACCTTTGGACCTTTGGCCATGAAGCATCTTCCAATTCCTTCATTTGGTGAATCAAATATGTCGTAGGAGTTGGTTGACACAAGTGCTAGACCAGCAACACCTTCATCTTGAGTATGTTCGGAGTCGGAGTGATAGCTTCTCTCGGAGTGATTGTCGGAGTCGGAGCCGGAAACCCATTCACCAACATGAGCTTGATGTCTTCGTTTTGTGTAGCTCCTTGATGACTTGTCCTTCCTTTCCGAATCCTTGCTTCTCCATGAGGGTCTTCGTTCATAACGATCATCTCTACTCCTCCTCTCTCTTGGTGGTGATTCTTCTCTTTTGCTTCTTCTTTTTCGAGAAACTTCTCTTCTTTTGTAGGGTGCCGTACCATTGGAGTAGTGTCCAGGCCTCCCACAATTGTAGCAATTTCGTTCTCGACTAGAAGATCTCTTGTCATGATAAGACCTTGACTTGGAGCTTCTTTCTTTGCTTCTACTATTGTAGAATTTGTTGAAGTTCTTCACCATTAAGCTCAATTCTTCATTGAAGGTTTGTTTCTCACTTGATGATGTGGGGGCTTCACTTGAGGCTTTGTAAGCACCACTTGATTTGCTGTGAAGTTCCTTCTTATCCTTGAGTGACATCTCATGAGCAACAATTCTTCCAATGACTTCTGTTGGCTTGAGATTTTTGTAGTTTGGCATCATTTGGATCAATGTGCACACGGTATCATACTTTCTATCCAATGCTCTTAGGATCTTCTTGATGATGAATCTGTCGGTCATCTCTTCACTCCCTAAGCCGGGAATCTCATTTGTGATAAGTGCAAGCATAGAGTACATTTCAACGACACCTTCACCATCCTTCATTTTGAACTTGTCAAGCTGACTTTGGAGCACATCCAACTTGGATTCCTTGACGGACTCGGTACCTTCATGCATATCAATCAAAGTATCCCAAATTTCCTTTGCATTCTCAAGACGGCTGATTTTGTTGAACTCTTCGGGGCACAACCCGTTGAAGATGATATCACAAGCTTGAGCGTTGTATTGCAACATATTCAATTCTTCCGCATTTGCTTCATGGTTTGGTTCTCTCCCATCAAAGAATTCACCTTGCAAGCCAATACAAATAATTGCCCAAACGGCGAGGTTATTTCCGAGAATATGCATTTTCATCTTATGCTTCCAACTAGCAAAATTAGTACCATCAAAGTAAGGACCTCTACGGTGATAATTTCCCTCCCTAGACGCCATACTCTCCTAGGTCGTGAAACAAAGGCTATGACCACCAAAAGCTATGGAAATCAAAGCAAATGGAGAACAAAGCTCTGATACCACTTGTAGGACCTTGAAGTAAGTCTAGAGGGGGGTGATTAGACTACTTGACCAATAAAAACTTATCCTTTTCCCAATTTTAGAGTTTGGTAGATTTTAGCTATTTTAGGACAAGTCAAGCAATCATCACACAATTCAAGCAAGCATGCAAAGAGTATATAGGCAGCGGAAATTAAAGAATGCAACTTGCAAGAAAGTAAAGGGAAGGGTTTGGAGGATTCAAACGCAATTGGAGACACGGATGTTTTTGGCGTGGTTCCGATAGATGGTGCTATCGTACATCCACATTGATGGAGACTTCAACCCACGAAGGGTAACGGCTGCGCGAGTCCACGGAGGGCTCCACCCACGAAGGGTCCACGAAGTAGCAACCTTGTCTATCCCACCATGGTCGTCGCCCACGAAGGACTTGCCTCACTAGCGGTAGATCTTCACGAAGTAGGCGATCTCCTTGCCCTTACAAACTCCTTGGTTCAACTCCACAATCTTTTCGGAGGCTCCCAAGTGACACCTAGCCAATCTAGGAGACACCACTCTCCAAGAAGTAACAAATGGTGCGTTGATGATGAACTCCTTGCTCTTGTGCTTCAAATGATAGTCTCCCCAACACTCAACTCTCTCTCATAGGATTTGGATCTGGTGGAAAGAGGTTTGAGTGGAAAGCAACTTGGGGAAGGCTAGAGATCAAGATTCATATGGTAGGAATGGAATATCTTGGCCTCAACACATGAGTAGGTGGTTCTCTCTCAGAAATGGTAAGTTGGAAGTGTAGGTTTAGTCTGATGGCTCTCTCCACAAATGAAGAGGGGGTGGAGGGGTATATATAGCCTCCACACAAAATCTAACCATTACACACAATTTACCAAACTCGGTGGGACCGAATCGTTAAACTCGGTCGGACCGATTTAGTAAACCTTGTGTCTGTTAGTGATTTTCGGTGGGACTGACATGCATCTCGGTGAGACCGATTCGGTTAGGGTTAGGGCATAACGTAATCTCGGTGAGACCGATTTGGTAATAAGCTTTCCAGAGAGTTGGTTACGTAAACTCGGTGGGACCGATTTGCTCTTTTCGGTGAGACCGAAATGTTACAAAAAGGAAACAGAGAGTTTACATTGCAATCTCGGTGGGACCGATCGCTCACTTCGGTTAGACCGAAACGTTACAAAGGGAAACAGAGAGATTGCAACCCCATCTCGGTGAGACCGAGATCCCTATCGGTAAGACCGATTTGCTTTGGGTTTGTGGCAGTGGCTATGACTTTTGGAATCGGTGGTGCCGGATAGAAAGAATAGGTGTGACCGATTTTGGCTTTAGGTTTAGGTCATTTGTGGATGTGGGAAAGTAGTTGAGGGTTTTGGAGCATATCACTAAGCACATGAAGCAAGAGGCTCATTAAGCAACACCTCATCCCTTCTTGATAGTATTGGCTTTTCCTATAGACTCAATGTGATCTTGGATCACTAAAATGTATAATGAAGAGTCTTGAGCTTTTGAGCTTGAGCCAATCCTTTGTCCTTAGTATTTTGAGGGATCCACTTTCATCATCCATGCCATGCCATTCATTGAGCTTTCCTGAAACAATAGTCCTGGAATAGCATTAGCTCAATGAGCTATATGTTGTTATGAATTACCAAAACCACCTAGGGATAGTTGCACTTTTAGATACAGGCTGCTGGATTACTAGAGATAGGTGTCGCACGGAAGCCAAGAAATATGGTAATAGCGTGGGTTAGCCATGTACTAGTATGATGTAACTACACTGGGCTGCCATGTTTCGTACTCTTCCAGTCCACTGTGGAGATGATTGGTTAATTTTATATCGCTGAATAATATTAAATATTATGAGTGCAGACGCTCCACCACGAGGTTCCTTGTTTCTTTTCAGTCATCCGGAATCTATGTTCTTCCACTCTATTTTTTTACGTCAGCTTTGTTCATCCTTATGCCAACACGCGAGATATCTAAGCATCAAGGTGCACGTGTTATGCAAGGATCGTTCCATCTATATGAAGAACATGTGGGACTGGAACTACGAGACGGACATGTACCCAGGAGTGGACGTACGAACCTGCGTAATGTAGCGCAGTAAGTGAAGTAGAAAGGCACAAATGGTATGAACATGCGTGGCATATAGGGTGTGTTTGATTGCGTTCTCGTCTCAGCATAGTTGTTCCCTCTTCATGCATTCTCAACTCAACACCCCTCTTCATGCATGCTCAACTCAACACCCCTCCTCATGCATGCTCTCTTCATCCATGCTTCTAGTGTATTTGTGCTAAACTAGTGTGGACTCATGCACCCTCCATACACTCTACCAAACACCCAAAAGTGGGTCGAGAAGGGAACTCTTGGGAAGCATTTGTCTCTTACTACGTACTACCACTAAATGTTGTACGTGCAATGCACGGTGATGTTATGGAGTACGTGCCTAAGTACTCTACTACTACTGTATTAGTTGGAGGCACATATTAACTTTTATATTTCTTTACGTGTTTTCCTCGAGACCTTCCAACCTGACGTGTCTTTCTCTCCAGGTCGCACTTTGTATCGTTCATACCACTAAGTACTACTACGTTTGGTCTCTGACCCAGAAGTGGAAGAAGTGGAGACGCTCTACCATGCTGTTTCTTTTTACGCTGGGCTCTACCACACTGTTCATGTCCCACTCCTTTCGCTGACGTGTGGGACATCCAGCACGTGCCGTGTTTGGCACCCTTTGTTGTAAGAGTTGAAACGCTAGCATTCATGAGAAATAAAAAATAATTATAAATTAGCAGTGATACTATTTTTTTGCGAACCAATCAGCAGTGATACTATACCACACGGTTTCCTTTCCCCTCGATATCGGAAAGAATACTTCCGTTTTCCAACATGTGGGACGTCGACCATCCTGGTCCACTTGCCATGCACGCAGAACTCCAAGGGAGAGTCACCCAGGTCGTTGCGCCGCGGTAACAATTTTTTTGAAACGGAGGCAAAAGATTTGCCCCATATATTAAATAAGGAGAAGATAGAGTTGTTACAAGAGCCGAACACACCGCAGTAACAATGACTAATGAGTCGTCAAATCACAGGCCCACTTCCCACTTTGAGGTTGCTCGGATGAAGGAACCATCATGACTTCGTTGAATTCCGCTTCTTGAAGAAAACTACTATACCAGCAGTACTGCTAGCTATAGTAGTTACTCCAACAGAGGCCTCGTTTCGTTCATAGGATAGGAATTTTATAAGAATATGAAAATCATAGGAAGTGAGATGACATGCATCTCAATTCCTATAAAGAAAGAGATATTATTTGATTCATAGGATAGGAATTTTTCCATTTAGTCTAGGCTAATGTACTGGTAATTTGCTTTTAAAACTACAATAGTAACTAGTAGTACTGATACATGCTCGTACTCAGACACAGACACACACACTAACTACTAGTACTACTACTTCTCACATGCCGGCCAGATGCCGTCATTCTCCTTCCCGGCTTTGTCGGCAACACCCCACCATGCTTGGATCTCCGCCGACCTCTCCACAGCCGTGCGTGCGTCCTTTTCTTTCTTGCGGCGGCGGGCCTCTCTTTTCTTGAGTGCTTTCTGACTTTTCCGCTCCCTCTGTGCGGCTTTGGCCGCCTCTTGCTCTACCGCCCATTCGGCCTTGGTATCTTCAAATTACTCCCACATAGTTGTGAGGTCGCGAGCGGCGATGAACTCGGCACGACAGGATGCCATCGCTTCCCTACCATTTTGTGTGCACTCGTGGGCAGCGAGGAACTCGACGCGACGGGATGCCATCGCTGCCTTACCGGTTAGTGTGCGGCACGGTGGCATGAACGGCGCTTGGTGAGAGCTCTAGGGTGGAGTGGTCGGACAACTGTATAGTGCATTGGTTTGTCAAGACCGCAAGGACAGAAGACGAAGCAAATTTGGATTCCCCTTCAATCCTGGTCATTTATTACCGAGTAAAATGCATTAATTGGCGGTCATCAAACTTGTCTTGATAGCTCACTTCGATCATTGTATATGAGATATGGTGATTATACGGTCACTGGCTCAGCGTATAGCTTCGTATTTGTCTGGTTGACCAGTCAAACAGTCTGCATGCACCTCATCAGCTCGTGTTCTTTATCTATCTACGCGGTCCTACCTATCAATGGAGAAAGAAATACTGTAAAAACCAAAATTATGCGTATGTGGGGAATCAAACCACGGACTCGTCGCTGCAACGCACCCTCGTCAGCCAAAAGAAAATGAAATACTTCGCGTCAGAGACTCACGCTCATGCTGTCTAAGCATGCTAATGCATGCACGTCGCCCTCTAAATCAAAGTCATGCTCATGGCGCAACGCAAACGGCGAGACCATCACCTGCGCGCCCCGGCGGTGCCTGACATTACTGTTTAGACATTTGATGGAGGCCTACGCGAACGCCGAGCATGTATTCACCTGGCTCAACACCAACAGTCATACTTGGACCGCCTTGCTCATGTATATCGTCCATCACAATGACAATCTATAAAACAGCCTAGCTAGAGAGGGTACTATGGTAGTATGGTACGGAGTATGTACTATCGTGAGCAAGCGGTCTTAGTGCCACTGCACACCGAAACCCCTTCCATTGCTAGCGCGCGCTTCCCGCGTGAAACGGTCACTGTCTCTCCAGAATGTCAATGCCGCATTCACCAGACTTAACTGCAGGTGCAATTCGTGTGTCACTAACATGCGGGCTAGATGCCCGTTGGGCCCACTTGTTAGTAACCCAACACATCTGCAGTTAAGTCACTGAAGCAGCATCCGCATTCACGCCCGACGAACCTACTCCGGTGCCAGTTGTCCATCCGTTTGCCGTGGCCCATTGCCATTCATCCGCTATATTAACTTGAGCCCCAGCTCCCAGCCATAGCCAAAGACACACACTTATTCTCCTCCGGTCCCTTCCTTCTGTCGGCACCACTCCAACCATTACCTCCTGGCGCTCCGAAGCTCTCTTGGACGTATTGTCGCAGGAGCAGACGAGGGACATCGGCGGCTCCGCTTCGGGCGCGCTCCAAAGCTCTCTTCGACGTACTGTCGCAGGAGCAAACGAAGGAGATCGCCGACACCCCCCCCCAGCCGCCCTCCGCCGCGACGACCACGAAGCCAGCGCGCGTGCGCGGGCGTAGTCGATAGCGAGGAAGAGTAGTACATGGTAGGTCGCTGCCTCTCTGGTCCCGGGAAGGCCACCGCTACTCCACTCAGTCGACGCCAAGCTTGGAGGGGTAAACATCGGCGGCCGATTAGCCGCTTGACGGAGACGTGGAGGCGGAAATCTTCAGAATCTTCTGCTCCGGAGGAGGAGGTTATCGAGGCGGATGAGGAGGAGGCAAAGGCAATGGCCGGCGTTCTCGGGTTCATGGCAGGACATGGTGGTCTGGCGCCAGCGATCGTTTAGATTAGGTTTACAGTAGGTTTTAGTACGGTTTGTGTGAAATATGTTATGAATTTCGTCTAGTTTGTAGAAAAAGTTTTCGAAATGTAATGAATTTCATCTGGTTCATATGAAATTTTCTTTGTTTGCAGGATTTTCATCTGGTTAGTTCATATAGTTGTCAAAAGGTATGCGGGCAGCATCGGATGGCATCCATCAGTGTCCTCGGACAGATGCCGGTGTAAATTTGTGGGCCAGCACCGGAGATGCCCTAATTATCATGCTATAATCGCTAACAGTCCTCCATTATTTGGCAGGAAACAGTTATCCCTCGATCAAAATCGGATCCGCGGTGTTTCGCACTCCTCCCGCATAAGAGTGTAAACTCTTGCTTACATAAAAATGGAGCAAGTGGACGGCACTGTAGCACATCATATCACTCGAACTAGCCCGCCTAACGAGCGGGAAAGCACCACCCTTGTCATTTTATCGATTGATCGCGCGAAAATGTTACGCTTCGCAAGTTCTAAAGGAAAAGGCAGCACACTTACAACTCGTACACGTCGCACCCCCGAAAGTCCGGCTCGCACGCCGCTAACCAGAGGGGATATGCGTTGTCTTGCAGTTTCACTGACATGTGGGACAGTAATTGAATAAATCGTCGATAGCCAAAATCTAATCGCTTGGCGGGTGTCGGCTGAGAAGGGAGAAACGAGGGAGGGAGAAGAGATTGCCCGCCCGCCGGGCATGGACTCCAATAAATATATGATGATAATGTGAGGTGGGCCATGCTGGAGTCCAGACCGCTACCGGAGCCCGCTCTGACCGTGCTGGCCCCTCAAGACTCCAGCTGCCCGTTGCATGCATAGCAAGTAGTCCCCGCTTATGTGGAGGAGAGAGAGGCATTGAAAAAGTCAAGGAGTAACAGTGGAGACAATAGCTTTCATAAAAAATAAACAGTGAATACTCGTTGCTCGTCCTCTATAAAGGAAAAAAATACTTTCATTCACCGACATGTGGGACGTCGACCATCCAGGTCCACCTGCCATGCATAAAATTATCCTGGTCTACCCCGGCCGTATCGCAGGCCCAACCTTTTCCACTCTAAGTTGTTCGGACGAAGGAACCATCATGACTTCGTTGAATTCTGCTTCTTCAAGAAAACTTACTGTACCCGCAATACTGCTACCACACGCGAAGACTGGATGGCACTGTACCACATCATATCACTGAAACCCATTAGGCCAAACTAGCCCGCCTAGGTCATCTATTTTGGAACGGAGGGAGTACGTCTCTGCACTGCTATGATTTTGTGTTGCACGTTCTCTGTACTTTTGCTACGATTTTCCTACCCTATGAACCAAGTGAAGCCTGAATGTATCCGTGTCGACTATTGTCTGATCGATCGCTAAGCCTACAATTTTAGGAGCTAGGGCTATTGGTCGATCAATGTGGGTTAAGTATAAACGTACCACGAGCTCATTAGCCCCAACGTTTCTCTTCGGTGAGTGTTTTGCAAGTACTATAGCTCGCACAGTAGCTAGCCTACTAACACCAAGAATCATCAAACAAGCCCTGCTGATATGATAAACAGTTCAAACTTACATCCAAGCATGCCATATATTACATCAAAAGCTGGTGAGGATACATCTGTTTCCATAACTCGGAGAGGGTTCGCATGATTCATTGCATGATTCACTATCAAACAAAAGTAGCAAGATCCGCCCACACAAGACAGTGCACTAGCCCTAAGATGGTTTGATAACATGCATCATTCTGGTAATTAAACACAGGGCAATGCAAACTACCCTGAAGGATTAGCATGACCAACTATTTCTTGTCATCGATCTCTCAGGCGATGACCACAGCACGGATAATGGCATGGGAATCAATTTCTGGGGCGATGTCCACAGGACTGACCGCGACATTGGAATCGATATCAGGGGCGATGTCCACAGGATGGACAGCGGCACCGGAATCGATCTCCGGGGCGATGCCAACAGGACGGGCCACGACATCGAAATCATCAAGGACGTCCACCAGCACCTGCACAACCCTAACATATTAGCAAGCACATTGCAAATAATCAAAAACAACAACTATGGTAATAAGCCATTATTTTTTACCTTGTGCAGCTCACCGGGGGATCTCATCCCTCCGGGGGCCATCTCCTTGTCCTCAATGGTGGCCATCACCTTGCCAGGGGAATACTGCTTCTCAACAGCGACTATCTCCTCGAACTCGGTCTTGAGCCTCACATAGGTGGCAATCAGAGTTCCTGGGGTAGGCACTGTGGGGCCCTTGCTGTTCTTCCAACTTTCTTTGAGGAGTTCATCTACCAACATCCTCAACCCTTTGGCCAGTGCTTGTTTCTTGGAGTTCTTCGTCTCCATGGGTTAACCCGCCAACATGGTCAACTCGTTGGTCGGTGCTGCTTCCTGGAGATCACTGTCTCCAGTGGGTTGTCCGCCGGCAACTCTTTGCCTAGTGCTCCAGGATCCATCAATGAACTGACAAACAAAAAGCAATCGAAAGGAAACCACAATCGCAATGAAAATGGGAAAATAATAGGATGTGAGAATCGGTCGGTACTTCACAAAAAGAAGATTCTTGGAATGAAAATATAGCAGCATAACTGATTCGCCCACCTTTCCTTCGTTGGTAGAGAAGAAAAATGGCAGAAGTGAGTAACCTGGAGTGCGGTTTTCTTCAAGAAAGGGAAGAAAGGGCTTGAATGAGCATTCCAGTGAAATGATGGTTGCTTCGTCCAGTCCAACTTGGAGGTCACCTTACCACTGCTGGTAAAGGTGTGGGTTTTGTGATATGACGGGTCATGACGGCCACACCGGGGTGACAGGGGAGTCTCGACTGTAGCACCTCGCTGTACTTTGGTGGATGGCACGTGGGCCCGGATGCTTTGAAATGTCCCGCATGTAGATTGAGCGGCTAGTCATATAGGAGTGCTCAATATTGTGTACCGCGACCAAGGCGGAGAGGAAAACGAGAGAACTACGTAATTAATGCATGAGTTTAATTAGGGTAGTTTTGTAAAGTAGTATGAGATACATTCCTCCAATCGCAAAATGCCTTGGTTCATGAGATTTGAGATTTGAGCCCTATTAACCGGAAGGGAGGGAGTAATGCACGGCTGCACGCGGTGTAGTCTAGTCACTTGTTGAAATCTCTAGAAAGGCAAATACTCCTTTCCGATTTACAGGGCTATACTACTCCTTCCGTCCAGGTGTGTAAGTCATCTTACGAATACCAAATAGTCCCAAAACACTTAGGTGCGGTGCATTAACTTCTACCTTGTTTCTTGTTTCTTGACATATCAACCAATAAGAGATGAGAGGTGTGCATGCTTTTAATGACTTGCAATGGCTAGTTCATTGCAAGCAATGCTTTTAGTTAGCAAATAAACATTGGTGACCCCAGGAGGAAATGGTGCTAAGCGCATGGACCTATGCAAAATGAGTATCAACAATGGATGATGGAGTTTAATTGTTAAACAATAGCAATTTTGTCTCATGCAAGAGCCTGGCTACTATATGCGTGCTCCAAGGCACCGCACCACGCGAGCGTTTGCAACTGCCACGTTCGGGTTGTGCTTGACTCTTTGCCTCTTCGAGAAGACAAACAATGATGTTACTCCTACTTCTACAGTATCGAATCCACTGCTGCTTGTCCGTCCACCTCGTGCGGGAGGGATAGCGTGTAGCAAAAGCTTCTACTTACTGCTCCTGCCTTTGCGTCTATGACAGGTGAGCCCAAGAGGTGGTTGGCCCTCCTATCATCCAGCCAAAGGTAGGTGCAGTTAAGAAACCGGAGCTCAGTCCGCGAGGGAGAGGGCGTTGTAGTAATCAAATTTCTCGGTCTTGTACGAGTTGACGCGACACATCAAAGCACTCGATGTAAGTCTTTTTACACATTTCAAATGGACTACTTCGTATGGAGACATATTCTGCTTCGTATGTAGTCACTTGTTGCAATCTCTAAAAAGACTTATATTTGGAAACGGAGGGAGTACAACGCATGCATGCATGCCGTGACTTTCCTTTTGATACTTGCATGTGTTGATTTGATGCACCTTGCCAAAATTTGACTATAAATTTAACTAACCAAATTTTCATGCATGTCACAAAAAATTACGGGGCTCTTTGGATTGTGACTATGTTTGTCTTATGTTGCCACATTATTTTTCCCACACTTGCCACACTTGCCTAACCTGAGTTGCTCAAATTGTTAGACACACTTTGGCTTGCCTAAGGGAATCTTGCCACAATTTTTGTGTCTATGACACATTATTTTTGTGTCTATGACATGTGGAGTAGAAAATATAAATAATAATGCATGTTGGGGCAACCCACGTTTCCGCTAATTTTAGTCGTGGGCTTGCTCACAATTTTTACGAGGGGGTGTTTGTTCATTTAATGGAGGGACTTGTAGTACCAGACTTGAACGATACAAAGTGCGACCTGGCACACCGTAACACCACTTGGAACAAGCAGGTAGCTATCTCAAAAAACAATCAACAACTAAAAAAACCGTGACCTGGCAAGTATTAGTACACAATTTTAAATGATTGTTTTGATGGAGTGAAAAAGGAAAACTACCCCACTACGTATATACAGGCCGGAGCCTCCGCGCTTGCTTGCTAGGGTTGCTCTATTAACACACTCTCATCCTCTCCAGATCTATACAAGATAGGGGTAGTAACACTATCTTTCTTCCTTCAAAAAACACTAGCTTTCTATCCTCACCGTTGGTTACAGATCTGGACGTATCCCCCTCCGCCGGTGAAGGGGAGGAGGGGCAGCGTTTAGGCCGTCATCGACAGCGAGGGAGGAGACCCACTGCAGCCCGCACCGTTATCTCTGGCCGAGCGCCGGCACGGGAGGTCCTCTGATCCCTTCGTCGTTGCCTGTGGGCGGATCCGGCCTCCCGCCGCCCACCTATCCACATCCCGACGACCTTTAGGTATATCTTCGTTCGAAACCGCCTTAGATCTACTTCCCCAGCTCGCTACTTCGCTGCATGTGCATCATTTTCTACCTCTCAGCCCCTCTCGATCGGATGGTCCAACGTCACCTATTTTTTCTTCTATTGTTAGAGGTAAAGCTACTTCATGGAGTCGAATCTTGTACTCCCTCCATCCGAAAATATTTGTCATTGAAATGGATGTATCTAGATGTATTTTAGTTCTAGACACATCCATTTTGATGACAAGTAATTCCGGACAGAGGGAGTACTTGGTTCAAACAAGAAATAAAGTGGGGGTGGGGGAATTTAGTATGTACATCAGACTTGGTACAAACAGGAAGGAAAGGGGGTGAAAATAGTATAGACTGGTCATCCAACCGGTCTCTTGGTCGAAAAGGGAAATATAGGGGTAACGCTATACACATTCATATGAACAGGACTAGAATTTCTATCCACACATAGGAGTAGGTGGCTAGAGTGAACAAAAATGGGACCAACCCAGATATGTTTCTTGGATGTTTGTTTCTCGGGGCAACAAACTATGAATCACCACTTTATGCCCTTGTTTACGTACATGGTGCTGGACTGCTGGTGCACCCACTGTCCCATGCCCTTATACCAAATATTTAGGTGTCCTTAATCTAATGTCCCTGGTAAAAATGAAGCCATGCCACTGTTATAAGCCATGACAAGTTTAGCCAAATGTTTCTTGCCTGTAATTGTTTGAGACTCTGATTGTTTCCTCTGTACCCTTTTGTGAAAACAGGGATATCCAATTCACCTAGTTGCTGTTGTGACCTTTTGGTGCACTGCACAAAACTCTTCTTAAGAGAAGTGACTTTTGTGTTGTTTAACTGGAATGTCAGAATGGAACAGTTGGTTCATTTCGGTGGAACTGCACAAAGGTAGATCTGTGTTCCAATCCTCATCATCCATATTGGCGCCATAACCTTCCTTTAGGTAAGAATGATATTTAATGCATGTATTCATCTCTATTTTCCGACTGCCATGAGAAAATAATGCTATTTTTTACTAGTACACTTGTACTCCCTCACTGACAAAACCAATTCTGAATTAGAAGGCCAATCATGTACTTGGTTTCACCGGCTGGTGAGGATAAAGATAAACAAGGCATGAAGAGGAAGAAGAAGAAGAATAAACAGTGCCAAGGCGATCTTGCTGAAGCGAGAGGCCTTAGTCGAGGCCATTCAAGGGCTCCGGCAACGACTACTTTACATGTGAGACGATCCTCCAAGGAGCCGTTCCACTTCTGTTGTCTCACTTAATCAATTAGGAGTACTTAGGTACCACTAATTTATTACTGCCTAATTTTCCCGTTGGAGTTAAACAAATCTTTAGTAGGACCCTATGCTAAATCATGTACGTGTGTGTGTTTGTCTATGGAGGTGAATCATGTGGTGGAGCAGGGAGGGAATATTATTAGTGTCATGACATGATAGTGCTATTGTTTTGCATGTCAATTTATTGCCATTGGTTCAATGAGGCAATGTTTTGCATATTATCCATCATGAATTTGATGCTACTGTTTGAGTAATATGCTAATGTCTTCCTATCCTTTCTCACTAAGCTAATGAAGGTTTCACCTTGTTCCTACTTATGCAAACAGGGATCATGTTGTGCCAATCATACATTTTAGTGGAACTACACAAGACAATACAATGAAGTGTATCCCAACCAGTGCTTTAACTCAGCTGGAAGTTCTTGATAATCTTTCGATATAATCTCAGCACTGGTAAACAAGAGTGATTTCAACCATACATTTGAAGTGCAAAAAAATATATACTATTGTGTGATTCCAGTGAGTGCTTTATCATCTCTTCTGGGACTACATGAATAAGATTTTTTCTCAGGTTGGTACGGGCCTAAGGCCTTCATCCATATTAGTTTGTTGTCATCTCTATTTGTATCGTGCTACTGTCATGAGAAACTCCTTTATCTTTGCATGTTAAAGTTTTGCAACCTATGATAAATGGCAATGCTTTGAGTGTTGAGCTAATTGGCACTAATTAAATAAACTAATACCTCTCTTTAAGCAAGACTACTATGTTGCTAACTTTATGCATTAAGATAATGAGGGTGCTTCTATTTGTTAGTGTATGTTTCATCAACTAGTCCCACTATTACAGTAATCTCACTCTCTCAATATATGTGCCAACAGGGATGCTCGATTTTGGTGGAACTGCACAAGAACTGTGGGTGCTTCATTGCCTCGACAGCTTCCTTCCTTTCTTGTTAGTCGCTAATCTCGGCTTGCTTTCTTCCTTTGCTGTCAGTCGCTAGGCTTATCTCGGCTTCCAGTCAAAGGAAATAGTAATTGATATGCTACCTCACGCAGGTTGGTACTGGTCTTTATCCTGATTATTGTGCCTGTCATATGTATTGGTAATTTGGTATTTTGCTACTGTTTGCCGATCTCATAAAGGAGTAATTTGGAGCCTGAACTCGCAGGCAAATCATTACATCGGGTGATTTCAGTAGAACTGCACAAAATGATCAGATGGATAGGTACTTATGCTACTCCTATGTACTCCAAAGTTCACTCAGACAAGCATCAATGTTGACAAGAAGAAGTGCCTATATTCATTCAAGTATCGACCGGCGTCAAACAATTGTCAAACTCCAAGTATTAGGAGAGTGAACGCAAAAATATTGCTTGGTGCATAGCCCAGAAAAATGCAGTCCAGTCTTTGCTCCCAACTTGTGCCTTTTGGTTATCGGCACATATGGTAGCGAACTATATGGCATGGAGCCTAAAGATTCTAGAAAAGTTGGCTGACGCGTATATTCATCTGGCACTTAATTAGTCTGCACGCCAAGGATGCTCCATTTCAGTTGAACTGCACAAAAAATTTGGGTGGTTCATTTTCTCAACCACCTCCTTTCTCGTCTGCAATGTAGAATTTTGGCGAGATAGAGGACCAAGATGAGCCAGTAAACTAGTTGGATGAAAGTAGTGGCCAAGTTGCTCAAACCTCCCTCGGCACGAGGCCACTATTTGAGGATAAACCTACAAGCAAAGTTCAGATTGTCTGTGCTGCCTCTTTTGTACTCGAAAGTTTACTCGTACAAGAACTAATTTTAGCAAGAAGTACCTCCGATTGAACACCATTTACCAGTCCGTACCCTAGGTAATTAAAGTTCATCCATGGATCATATTGGTTGTGATCTTAATCATTTGGATGCGTAAACATACTGATCATGTGTATATCTGAATCTTTTTGTGAATTATGTATGAATATTGTCATGTGATCTATCAATCATTTGGGTGCATAGATAGCTTGTGTATATATGAATCTTTTGAGTTGTTGATAGTGAATGTTGGCTATGAATATGAACGTGTCGTGTGAACCTGAGTTTGATATGAATGTTGGCTATGAATATGAACGTGTCGTGTGAACCTGAGTTTTGATTTGTGTGTGAACTTGTTAGTATGCCTACTGTGGGGTATAAAATGCAGGTCTCTGTTCTATTTATCTATATATAAGAATAATAATGTTGTGTCCAATTTAGGTTTTCCCTTCTCACCACATTATATATATTTATATTATTACTATTATCATATATTTTATAGAGACTTATATATACATTATAAAAACTTCCCACATGTTATTAACTTATAAAAGTAAATGTTTAACGGAAGTTACCAAGGAAAATTCTGGTTGTTTTTGACTCACAGGCAAGGAAAATCCTTTTTTCGAAATGGAATAGGTAAGGAAAATGCTGGTGATTGCGTACAAAAGCTTGCGAAGATTTTAAGGACCAATTTAATAATAACGCGCTCATTTTTATTTTGAGCAATAACTCACTAATTTGTTAATGTGGCTCTCCAGTTTATTCTTTGATATTAATTGCTCCTTCTAACATAACATTATATATATAACGAGCCCACCTAATACGTGTATTTCAAGGAAGTGCAAATGGGCTGGGATTTCTTAGAAAATATAAATGGGCCTGATTGACGCGAAATTATTTGTTCACCCAGCCTAGCAAATGGACTGTACATTCTAGAAAATATGGGTTAAATATATGCCACATTTTTGCAGGCTGACATGTGGGCTAATAGGTCGAAGCCTACGCAGGGCATTGTCAACTTAGTCAACAAATGATTGTGTCATTGATAGACATTGGATTTATATCCAACGACCGACATGCACCTTCAATCTCTCGTCTTGTTCCTCCAGCATCGCCGAGACCGCTTGGTCCGGCCTTCGGCGGCTAGCGGCTCTGCTTAGCACGCATCGCTGCTAAGCGCTACCCCACCGCCGGCCGGGCTATCCCTCCACCCCTCAACACCTCCTGTTATTCTCCACAGACTACAGCCCCATGCCGCAACAGAACCAGTTATAACCCTTCTCCTCCTCTCAATCTGCGACTCCAATGCCGCGTCTTCCCATCTCCGAGTCGTTCCCGTCTGGGGCCTCGCCGTCGTCCACCGCCTCGGTGCAGTGTGGTCAAAAAACGAGAGTCATCGGAAGAGGACTGTATGTGGAGAGCCTGACGGCTGGGACCCACGAGGTCCATGGTCGCACGCAAGGAAAGTTCCTCCTTATTAAGCTAAAAAAATGTTTCCTCCACCTGATAGCTAGGACCCACCGGCTATATCTTCGCATGGAAGGAAGTGCCTCCTTGTTTTACGAAAAAAATTATTCATCTCATTGACAGCTGGAACCCGTCAGATTTGGTGGCTGACTTGTGGGCCTACTAAGCGGACGTGGACGCACGGCTTTGTCATCTTAATCAACAAATAATTCTAGCAGCTGGACCGTTGGATGTTAATCCAACAGTCGTGCTCCTTCTTCAACCTCTATTCTTGCTCCTGTCTCCCGTGGGCGGCATCGCGGCTGTGCTGCCGCGCACCCGAACCAGTGAAGTTTCCCACTCCTCTCCATCTGCGACTCCACTCCCCCGTCTTCCCCATCTCCAGATCGTTCCAGTCTGGGTGCGCTCGGCACGGTGTGGTCAACGTGGTCAACAACCAAGAGACATCGAAAGAGGACTGTACGTGAGAGGCTGTCAGTGGGGACACACCACGCCCATGGACTCCTGCATGCAACGGAACACGGCGTGGTCAATGTGGTCAAGGAACGACTTCCATCGGAAGTATACTGTACATGGAGAGTCTGACAGCTGGGTCCACTGCCGCAGCAAGTAAGTGCCTCCTTATTACGCAGAAAATAATGATTCCTCCAACTGACAGCAGGGACCCACTGGACGGGCCACCATATTTTGCGAAAAAAATATTTGCCCCTTGACTGCTGGGACCCACCTGACGAGCCATCGTATTTTGCGAAAAAAACATTCCCCCCGCTGTCAGTCGGACCCACCGGAAGTGCCTCCTTATTAAGTAGAAAAAA
Organism: Triticum dicoccoides; assembly: GCF_002162155.2. NCBI lineage: Eukaryota > Viridiplantae > Streptophyta > Magnoliopsida > Poales > Poaceae > Triticum > Triticum dicoccoides. Next base: position 515,492,120 of record NC_041383.1, read on the forward strand.
ATGAATACCCCCTGTTAGCTGGGACCCACCTTGGTGGGAGGCTGACTTGTGGGCCCACTATGTTGACGGGGACGGAGGGCTTTGTCAACTTAGTAAATATGAACGATTCTAGCTGCAGTGACTGTACGATGTCCATCCAACGGCCATCGTGCTTCTTCAACCTCTGGTCTTCTTGCTCCAGCCGCTCAAAGCAGCACCGATCGTGTCGCCTGCTCCTGCCTCCCGTCGTCGGCTGTGATGTCGCGAAGGCCTCACCGCCCCCTACTACTCCCGCCGCTGGCGAGACCATCCCTCCACTCACCCACGCTTCCACTGTCGTGTCTTCCCCGGCTCCGCATCGTCCCCTTCCTAGGCCTCGCCATCGTCCACCGCTGTGGTGCTCTCCGTGCGGCGTGGTCAACATGGTCAAGGAACGACTTCCATCGGAAGAGTACTGTATGTGGAGAGGCCGACAGCTGGGTCCACGGCCACAGCCCAGTTTTTTTGTGATTTGCCAAGTAAGTCGCTTTGTCAAGCCTGTTGGGCTGCAAATCTTTCAAGACGAGGAGAGCTTTTATTTGGCTGGCCGAGAAAATGGCCCATCAGTAATGAGAAATGGGCTGTACATTTTTAAAACAAATCAAACCGGCAATTAGTTTCAAATATCTTTTTTTTCATTTTGAGATTTTAAATTAATTAATTTTTATGCGTGGAGAATTTGTTGGATTTTATATTGATATACATTTATTTTTAAAATCAGTTTGAATGTGAGTCGAAATTTCGGGATTAAAAACAGTTCGGACCGCACCGAAATATGCAAAATTTCATATAATTTTAACCGTGGCCACAATATGGGCTGTAATGCTAACAAAAAGAATATGGGGCTCCAAAAAAGACCTTCAGAATTAGCAAAAGGGTTGTAAATTATTAGAAATAATGGCAAATGGATTGTATGCTATTTTCCACAGATTTGAGGTTTCCTAAAAAAAGGTTGACGCACAAGAAGTGACTGTTGGATGTCCATCCAACGACCGTCGTGCTTCTTCAATCTCTGCTCTTCCTGCTCCAGCCGCTCAAACAAGCGTCGGTGGGACTGCCTGCTCCCTCCTCCCCATGGCTGCCTATGCTGCCGCGCAGGCCTCACCGCCCCACCGTACTCCCATCGCTGGCCTAGCCATCCCTCTACTCACCCACACCTGCTGTTATTCTCCGGCGACGGCAGACGAACCAGTAAACACTCGTACAGTCGTACTCCCCTCCACATGGGAAACAACTGTCGAGGTTTCCCTGCCTCCGTGTCGTTCCCTTCCTAGGCCTCACCGTCGTCCACTGCCCTGGTGCTCTCGGCGCGGTCTGGTCAACGTGGTTAATGACCGACATGCATCTGAAGTGGACTGTACGTGGAGAGGCTGACAGCTGGGTCCACGGCCGCACACAAGGAAATGCCTCCTTATTACGCGCAAAATAATGATTCCTCCACCTGACATCAGGGTCCCACCGGAAGGGCCTCTGTATTTCATGAAAAAATTGTTACCGCCACCGACATCTCGGACCCACCAGCTATATCTTCACACGCAAGGAAGTGCCTCCTTATTACACACAAAAAAATGAATACTCCCCCTCTTAGCTGGGACCCAGTATAGTGGCAGGCTGACTTGTGGGCCTACTAAGTTGACTGGGACGGAGGTCTTTGACAACTTAGTCAATATGCACGATTCTAGCTCCAGTGATAGTACGATGTCCATCCAACGGCCGTAGTGCTTCTTCAACCTCTGGTCTTCTTGCTCCAGCCGCCCAAACCAGCGTCGGTCGTGCCTCATGCTCCTGCCTCCTGTGGCCTGCTGCGACGCGGTGGAGGCCTCACCACCGCCTACTACTCCCACCGCTGGCCATGCCATCCCTCTGCTCACCCACACCCCCTGTTATTCTGCAGCAACGACAGCCTCACACCGCAGCGAACCAGCGAACCCTTGTACTCCTCTACGAGTGGGCATCCACTGCCGCGTCTTCCCCGGCTCTGCGTCGTCCCCTTCCTAGGCCTCACCGTCGTCCACCGCCCTGGTGCTCTCGGCGCGACATGGTCGACATGGTGAAGGAACGGCTTCCATCGGACGTGGACTGTGCATGGAGAGGCTGACAGCTGGGTCCATGGCCGCAGAAAGGAAGTGCCTCCTTATTATGTGCAAAATAATTATTCCTCCACCTGACAGCGGAGACCCACCGGACGAGCCACCGTATTTCGTGAAAAAACGTTTCCCCCCTGACTGCTGGGACCCACCAGCTACACCTTCGCATGCAAGGAAGTGCATCCGGGTAAAAAAACAAAACGATTCGCCCCCTGACTGGTGGGACCCACCAGCTACACCTTCGCATGCAAGGAAGTTCGTCCGGGCAAAAAAAAATGATTCGCCCCCCTGACTGCTGGGACCCACCAGCTACATCTTCCCACGCAAGGAAGTGCCTGACAGTCGGGACCCACCTGGTCGAAGCGTACGTAGCGTTGTCATTCTGGTCGCGAACGTGTACGTACATATATACTGGTCGATGTAGAGGCGCGCACGTTTCGTAGTAGAGGCGCGCACGTGTCGTAGTAGAGGCGTGCACATAGCATGTACACATATGTACAGCGGCCAGTGCGCAAGAAAGAAAATATGGCCACGTATGTGTACATACGGGCAGGGTCTGCAACGCCTACTCGCGCATACGTACGGCCAGGGCTCGTGTACATGGCTGGGTCGGAACGGAGAAACAACATCGTCGTCGTGTTTATGGGGAGCCAACTGGCTGGGTCGGACCAGAATGCGTGGTCGTGTTCATCGGGAGGGCTTGGACGGAACAGGCGATGGAAACGAGGCCTGCCGTATCGCAGAACGGAGGAAACGGCCTTGTGTTCGACCGGCCACGTTCAAAACAGGATCCTGTTCATCGGGAGGAGTCTGGCATACCACAAAACGGAGGAAACCGACCTCTTACGGTCGAAACGGGGTCCTGTTGATCGGGAGGGGTATGGCGTACCGCAAAACGGACGAAACGGACTTGTGTTGGAGCGCTACGGTCGAAACGGTGGTCCTGTTCATCGGGAGGGGTGTGGCGTACTGTAAAACGGGACTCCACGGGATACTATTCATCTCCACCGTCGACCTCCTCCAGCCTCCACGGGCTACTGTACATCCACCGTCGACCTCCTCCAGCCTCCACCTGTGACTATTCATCCACGGGCTCCTGTTCATCCAGCCTCCACCACGCGCTACTCCACCGGCTACTGTTCAACCGCACCTCTCCACGGGCTCCTGTTCAACCACCCCTCCACGGGCTACTGTTCATCCACCCATCCACCGTCTACTGTTCATCCAGCCCTCCACGGGGTCGTCCTATTCATCCAGCCCTCCATGGGATCCTGTTCATCCAGCCCCAACCGGCTCGATCGATCGGGGTCCTGTTCATCCAGAGGCAACGCCACGGGTCATGTTCATCCACTCCCACCGCTCACTGTTCATCCAAACTCCCTTGCAATTCTCACTGTTCATCTAGAGAGGCAACATCGATCGGCTTCAGTTAGCAGCAGTAGCGAAGGAATCGCTCGATCGGGTTTAGTTAACAGGCATCGATCGATCGCTCTGGTTCAGTAACGCGTGGCCTGCAGTGCAATCGCTCGGGTTCAGTTAGAGCCCAACGCCCTCGCTCGGGTTTAGTTAGAGCCAACGCCTCGCACACACGCGCGTACGTGTACGAGAGAAACGCGCATCGCTCGGCCCCCTGACCACCCACCGTAACCGGGAACTCCCCGAAATTTTCCTCGCCCTTGCTTCTACCATGGTTTTTTCCATCATGGACGGCCCAAAGAATGTCATGCAGCTGCGTCTCCGGCCTGCCAGGACGAAAAGCCCATTTTCTGTCATGATATTTTGTCATAGAAGTAGGAGCCCACCACATCTATGATGATACCAGGTTTTGTCACAACTATCGTCATAGAAGTGTCATATGTATGATAGAAAAAAATTGTTCGACCCAAAATGTCACGGATGTGTCTTTTTTGTAGTGAAGTCAGTGGCTCCCCAAGAGAGAGCCCCCGAGCCTTGCCCGAGGAGGGAATCAGGTGCGCTTCCCTATGCGATGGAGGGTGGCGCCCCTTGGATGGGCGCGTGTACGAATGCGGCGCCTCCGGAGGTGCCTGCCTCCTGAGGCCTTGGGCCAGGTGACGTCTTCTTCTTGGGAGCTGCTTCAGGAAGGTTTCCACTCTTGCTGTCCGAGTCCTCGACTGACGCGGCTTGGAAGGCGCGCTCGAGAGAGCACACCGCATCCTTCTCTTCACAGGGAACCGTAATGATCCCGCCACTTCCTGGCATCCTGAGGACGTTGTAGCCATGGTGAGTCACTGCCATGAACTTGGCCAGGGCTGGATACCCGAGGATGGCATTGTATGGCAGGAAAATGTGAGCGACTTCGAAGTCAATGAGCTCGGTATGGTAGTTCTTGCGATGTCCAAAGGTGACAGGGAGGCGGACCTGCCCTATCGGGACAGTGGAACCATCAGTGACTCCTGAGAAAGGCTTGGTTGGTTGAAGCTGGTCATATGGCACTTGAAGATTGTTGAACGTATCGACGGACAGGATGTTGAGCCCTGCTCCGCCGTTGATGAGGGTCCTGGTAACTTGCACATTGCTGATGACTGGGGAGCAGAGCATCGGGAGGACGCCGGGCGTTGCGGCGCACTTGAGCTGATCCACTGAGCTGAATGTGATGGTGCACGCAGACCACCTGGGAGGGCGTGTGGCCTCAAGCTTGGGAAGGACTGAATTCACCACGCGAGCAAACTGCTTGAAGATGCCTGAGAGGTTGGGGCCTGAGCGCCGCCCAAGATGCAAGCGATTGCACGCGGCTCTTGGAAGCCCCCAGCCCCCTCGTCCTGATGATGGTCGTCATTCCTTCTTGGCGGTGGTGGCAGAGGAGGAAGCCCCGTGTTGCCTTGCGGGCGATCCTCACGAGGTTGATCCCTCCAAGCCCCCACGCGAGACTGGTCCTGCCAGCGGTCCTCGCGAGGCCGGTCATGCCACCCTTGGCGAGGGCCACGATCGTCCCATCATCCTCCACCTCTTGCTCCGCCTCGGCCGTAGCCCCGATCGTTGCGCTCGGGGCATCGACCGACACGGCCTTCTCGCACGGCCCTGAGCTCTTGGCATTCGTTGGTGTTGTGGGTATGGAGATCGTGGTACACACAGTACCGGCTGCCCTTGGACGACTCCGGCTGGTCCCTGCCGTGCTTCATGTCCGGCTCTGCTGCAAGCACAACTGCTCCCTTGCGCTTCACATCCTTGGCCTTGGCTTTCTTCTCTTCTGGGTCTGCTGCTGGGAGCTCGAGAAGGGAGAGGCATCCCTCCTCAGCCCTTGCGCACTTGGTCGCCAGGTTGAACAACTCTAGAGACGTACACAGATCTTCGTGGATCGCTGGCTCCTCCTTCATCTTGACGCCGCGGACGCCATCAGAGAATATCTAGATGATGGCCTCCTCGGTTACCCTGGGAATCTTGAGGCGAGCGCCGTCGAAGCGCTTGATGCGGCGCAGGTCACCCACGACCGATGGACGGCCGCGAGTGCCCAGGAAGTTGGCGATAAAGTGAGTGTGCATCTCGTCCCAGGAGGAGATCGTGCCAGGAGGGAGGTTCAGGAGCCAAATGGGGGCACCGTCCTTGAGTTCCATGGGAAACCAGTTCTCCATGACCTTTTCGTCCCCGTTGGCGGCTTCGATGCCCAGCTCGTAGAGCTGTAGGAACTCTGCGGGGTCGACAATGCCGTCGTAGCGACGGGGCAGGTCAGGTTTGTACTTGCCTGGCCAGGCGACACTGCGTAACTCGATGGTGAAGGCACGGCAGCCTGCGGTGGCCATCGGAGCTCTCTGCTGATGCGGGGCTTGCTCCTGGGGGTTCCCACGCGCCGCTGCCTGGAGCAGCACGGGGTCTTGATGTGCGGGCGCTGGGATGCGGTCGTGGCGCACCGGTGCTGGGAGCATGCGAGCACCTTCTTGGGGATGAGAGATTTCTTGGTAGCTCCTTTCTTGTCACGCGGGCGCCGATGCGGTGGATCTCGTCCTGGGGCCGCGCGCCTTGGAGCCAGGGCGCCTTCTTGGGGAGGAGGTGGCGGAGGCATGTCCTGATCTGCACCTCCTGTGTAGGACGAAGGGCGAGGCAGCGAGAGGGATGGTGCAGGGGAGCCCCCTGCGGCACTGACGAGCTCGGTGATGCGAGCGAGCCACTACTCGTAGAGGTTGCCGATGGGACGGTAATGCAGGAGCTCACACTCCAGGAGCAACGCGGCGTGCGCGTCCGTGGGGGCGCGACGGGCATGGGACGATGAACCAGCTGGAGTCAGCGACGGGGTGGCGGTGCGGCCTTCCCGCCGAACCAAAGGATGCAGCAACGAGGCCTGCTGCTCATTCCCCGCCGAGACGGTGGCGGCGTTGGCAGCAGGTGATGGGGAACGACGGGGACACCCACCGACGGGAGCCGTCTGGGCGACGCGGGCGGCGAGTGCTGCCCGACGCTCAGCTCGAGCCCAGCGAGCGTCGGCCATGGACACGATGGAAGATCGAACGTGAAACAGTGGAAGAAAGATTCCGGCGCACCCCTACCTGGCGCGCGAAATGTCGGATGTCGGGTTCCGGCAGACCCTTGAGGTTTGAACTCTAGGGTGCGCGCGAAGATCTTCCCCCTACCGATCCACGCCCGATCGCCTCATGAGAATCTAAGCTAAACAATGAACAGCACAAGGGACACAAGATTTATACTGGTTCGGGCCACCGTTGTGGTGTAATACCCTACTCCAGTGTGTGGTGTGGTGGATTTCCTCAGGGGCTGATGATGAACAGTACAAGAGAAGAACAGCCTCGCGAGAGGTGTTCTTGAGCCGGTGCGATGAACTGCTTGGATGAGTTCGATTGCCTCTCGGTCTAATGGGTACTCGATCCGTCCCCCTCCATCTCTGTGGTGGCTAGTCCTATTTATAGAGGCCCTGGTCCTCTTCCCAAATATTGAGCGGGATGGGCGCCAACAACGGCCATTTTGAAGGGGAACATCTACTACAAGTTATCCTGACTAAAGTTGGTCTTCGGCTGCCAAAGGCACTGGCGGTGACGCCGTCTTGGGCTCCACGGTGACCTCCATCCTGCCGCTCTGCTCGTCTTGGTCTCGTTGCACTGAAATGGCAACCTTTTCCTGATACCTCGATGCTCCACGCCTGTGCTTGCCCCCTTTGCACCAAAGAGGAAACAAGGACACTGCGCAGGCCGGCCCCCGCCTGGCGCCTGCCTTGTCTCGATCGTCATGGCTTGCGTCACGAGCACCTCGTGAGGTACCCTGCCTTGATCTCTCCGCCTCCTCGTGAGCCTGCCTGGCGAGGCCATTCCTGAGAAAGTCTTGTGTCGTCTGCCCCGCAAGGCTTGGCCCCTTGCGAGGGTCTTGAGTCTTGCACTGATGAAGATGGGTCGTACTGGGCCACCACTTGAGCTACGCCGCATGCCGCAGATAGGCAAGTCTGGGGACCCCAGTTCCCAGCACACCGACAGTAGTAGCTTGGTGATAGTGACTAGAGAATTCTGTCAATCACTATCTTATCTCGAAGATTAGGTCCCACTTGACTCAAGCGATTGTAGTGCCCAGATATTCTCAGCACATGCTCACTAGCTGAGCAATTCTCCTCCATCTTGTAGACAAAGTACTTGCCAGAGGTATCATACCTCTCGACGTGGACATGAGTCTGAAATACCAATTTCAGCTCTTGGAACATCTCATATGCTCCATGGCATTTAAAATGTATTTGAAGCCCCGATTCTAAGCCATAAAGGCTGGCGCACTGAACTATCAAGTAGTCATCATATCGAGCTTGCCAAATGTTGATAATGTCTGCATCTGCTCCTGCAATAGGTATGTCACCTAGCGGTGCATCAAGGACATAATTCTTCTGTGCAGCAATGAGGACAATCCTCAGATCATGGACCCAGTCTGCATCATTGCTACTATCAACTTTCAATTTAGTTCTATCTAGGAACATATCAAAAACCTAGGGGAGCTACAACGCGAGCTATTGATCTACAACATAGATATGCAAATACTATCAGGACTAAGTTCATGATAAATTAAGTTCAATTAATCAAATTACTTAAGAACTCCCACTTAGATAGATATCCCTCAAGTCATCTAAATGCTACGTTATCCAAATCAAATAAACCATGTCTGATCATCACGTGAGATGGAGTAGTCATCAATGGTGAACATCTCTATGTTGATCATATCTACTATATGATTCACGTTCGACCTTTCGGTCTCCAATGTTCCGAGGCCATGTCTGTACATGCTAGGCTCGTCAAGATTAACCCGAGTATTCCGCATGTGTAAAACTATCTTGCACCCGTTGTATGTGAACATAGAGCCTATCACACCCGGTCATCACGTGGTGTCTCAGCACGAAGAATTGTCGCAACTATGCATACTCGGGGAGAACACTTATACCTTGAAATATAGTTCAGGGATTATCTTATAATGCTACGTATCGTCGTACTAAGCAAAATAAGATGCATAAAGATAAACATCACATGCAATCAAATTATGTGACATGATATGGCCATCATCATCTTGTGCTTTTGATCTCCATCTCCAAAGCATCGTCATGATCTCCATCATCACCGGCTCGACACCTTGATCTCCATCGTAGCATTGTGGTCGTCTCACCAACTATTGCTTCTACAACTATCACTACCGCTTAGTGTTAAAGTAAAGCAATTACATGGCATTTGCATTTCATATAGTAAAGCGACAACCATAAGGCTCCTGCCAGTTGCCGATAACTTCTACAAAACATGACCATCTCATACAACAACGTATATCACATCATGTCTTGACCATATCACATCACAACATGCCCTGCAAAAACAAGTTAGACGTCCTTTACTTTGTTGTTGCAAGTTTTACGTGGCTGCTACGAGCGTCTAGCAAGAACCGTTCTTACCTATGGCACAAAACCACAACGGCGATTTATCAAGTTTGTTGTTTTAACCTTCAACAAGGACCGGCCGCAGTCAAATTTGATTCAACTGAAGTTGGACAAATAGATACCCGCCAGCCACCTTTATGCAAAACTAGTTGCATGTCTATCGGTGGAACCGGTCTCATGAACGTGGTCATGTAAGGTTGGTCCGGGCCGCTTCATCCACCAATACCACCGAATCAAGAGAAGACATTGGTGGTAAGAAGTAAGACGATCACCGCCCACAACTCTTTGTGTTCTACTCGTGCATATCATCTACACATAGACCTGGCTCGTATGCCACAGTTGGGGAACGTAGCATGAAATTTGAAAAAAATTCCTATGCTCACGCAAGATCTGTCTAGGAGATGTGTAGCAACAAGAGGGGGAGAGTGTGTCTATGTACTCATAGACCGAAAGCGGAAGCATTTTCCAACGCGGTTGATGTAGTCATACTCTTCGCAATCCAATCACGATCCAACCGATCTAGTGCCGAATTGACAACACCTCCGAGTTTAGCACACGTGTGGCCTGATGACGCCGCCTCCTTATTGATCCCACAAGCAGGAGAGGAGAAGTAGATGGGATCACAACCAACATGACGCATGGTGGTGATGGTAGTTGGGGAGCATCGACAGCGCTTCGCTAAGCATCGCTGGGACGAGGCCGTGGAACTACGGAGTAACGGGAGAGAGAGGTCCACCAAGGGCTTGGTGTATCCTCTTGGGGCGCCCCTCCCCTCTATATATAAGTGGAGTGGCGTGGGAAATAGACCCTCAAAGTCCTAGGCGCAGCTAAGGGGGAGAGGACTTAGACTCCAAGAACAATCCTATTCCTACTAGGACTGCTTCCTTTTTTGCCTTCCCTAGCCATATGGGCTTTTGAGGACTTGGTGCTCCTGGCCCAATAAGGCCAGGGCACCTCCCCGTTGCCCATGCTAGCCCTTGGGTCGTGGTAAACCCAATTCTGGACTTCCGGACCCCTCCGGAATCCTCCGGAACCTTCTCGAAGCTTTCCGGTACAATACCGAAAAAACTGCACCTTTTTCCAGAACCCAAAATATGACTTCCCATATATAAATCTTTACCTCTCGACCATTCAGAGACTCCTCGTGACGTATGGGATATCAACCGGGACTCCGAACAACATTTGGATACCACTCGTCAAATATCCCAATACTACTATAGCGTCAACAAACGTTAAGTGTGCGACCCTATGGGTTCGAGAACTATGTAGACATGAATGAGATACTTCTCCGGTCAATAACCAATAGCGGAACCTGGATGCTCATATTGGCTCCCACATATTCTACAAAGATCTTTATCGGTCGAACCGTTATGACAACATACATTATTCCCTTTGTCCATCGGTATGTTATTTGCCCGAGATTCGATCGTCGGTATCTTCATACCTAGTTCAATCTCGTTGCTTACAAGTCTCTTTACTCGTTCTGTAGTGCATCTTCCCGTAACTAACTCATTAGTCACATTACTTGCAAGGTTTCATATGATGTGCATTGCCGAGAGGGCCCAGAGATACCTCCCCGATACTCGGAGTGACAAATCCTAATCTCAATCTATGCCAACCCAACAAACACCGTTGAAGATACCTGTAGAGCATCTTTATAATCACCCAGTTACATTGTGATGTTTGATAGCACACTAGGCATTCCTCCGGTATTTGGGAGTTGCATCATCTCATAGTCGAAGGAATATGTATTTGACATGAAGAAAGCAATATCAATAGAACTTAACGATCAATATGCTCGGCTAACGGATGGGTCCTGTCCATCACATCATTCTCCTAATGATGTGATCACATTCATCAAATGACAACACATGTCTATGGTTAGGAAACTTAACCATATTTGATTAACGAGCTAGTCTAGTAGACGCTTACTAGGGACATAGTGTTTTGTGTATGTATCCACACATGTATGAAGTTTCCGGTTAATACAATTCTAGGATGAATAATAAACATTTATCATGAAATAAGGAAATATAAAATAAGAAATTTATTATTGCCTCTAGGGCATATTTCCTTCAGATATGTCTCCATCGTATCTTTAATTTTTATTGTTCCATGCTATAATATTATCTGTTTTGGATGTTTTATATGCATTAATATGCTATATTTATATTATTTTTGGGACTAACTTATTAACCCAGAGCCTAGTGCAAGTTTATGTTTTTTCCTTGTTTTTGAGTTTTACGGAAAAGGAATATCTAACGAAGTCCAAACAGAATAAAACTTTATGATGATTTTTCATGGACCAATAGACACACGTAGGACTTGGAGAGGAAGTCAGAAGAGTCCCTAGGGCTCCACAAGCCCTCAGGACACGCCCGAGGGGGCTCCCCCTGGATTGTGGGCCCCACAGGAGTCCTCCGACCCTAATCTTTGGCCTATAAATTAAGAAATATTCCCAAACCCATAGAAACGTCCACCAAAATACTTTTCCGCCGCCGTAGCCTTCTATTCACGTGACATCCCATTTTGGGGCCTTTTCCGGCATCCCGCCGGAGGGGTATTCAATCACGGAGGGCATCTACATCAACTCTATTGCCCTTCCGATGAAGTGTGAGTAGTTTACCACAGACCTACAGGTCCATAGCTAGTAGCTAGATGGCTTCTTCTCTCTCTTTGATCCTCAATACCATGTTCTCCTCAATGTTGTTGGAGATCTATCCGATGTAATCTTCTATTGCAGTGTGTGATCCGATGAATTTTGGATTTATGATCAGTTTGTCTATGAGTATTATTTGAATCTTCTCTGAATTCTTATATGCATGACATGGTATCTTTGTATTTCTCTTCGAATTATCGGTTTGGTTTGGCAAACTAGATTGGTTTTTCTTGCAATGGGAGAGGTGCTTACTTTTGGGTTCAATTTTGCGGTGTCCTCACCCATCAACAAAGTAGGGGTAGCGAGGCATGTATTTGTATTGTTGCCATCAATGGTAAAAAGATGGGGTTTTCATTATATTGCTTGAGTTTATCCCTCTATATCATGTCATCTTGCTTAAGGCGTTACTCCGTTCTTTTGAACATAATACTCTAGATGAATGCTTGATAGCGGTCGATGTGTGGAATAATAGTAGTAGATGCAGGCAGGAATCGGTCTACTTGACACGTACGTGATGCCTATATTCATAATCATTGCCTTGGATATCGTCATAACTTTGCGCTTTTCTATCAATTGCTTGACATTAATTTGTTCACCCACCATATTGTTTCCTTCAAGAGAGAAGCCTCTAGTGAAACCTATGGCCCCCGGGTCTATTTTCCATCATACATTTTCATATCTATAAATAAAAAAACAAAAAATACCTTGCTGCAATTTATTTAATTTTATTTTGTTTTATGTTTTAGTAATCTTTTATATCTATCTCTATCAGATCTCACCTTTGCTTACTAGTATCTATCTTTATTGATAACCCCTTTATCCTGTTGGGTGCAAGTGTTTGATTGTTTGTGTAGGTGCATAGATTGGAGGATTTTTAGTATCTCCTACTGGATTATACCTTGGTTTTTAACTAAGGGAAATACTTATCTATACTTTGTTGCATCACCCTTTCCTCTTCAAGGGAAAAACCAACACAAGCTCAAGAAGTAGCAAGAAGCAATCCAGGGCTCCGACGGAGCTGTTTTGCCAGGGAAACTTCCCTCTAGGAGGGGGAAATCAAAGCCATCGTCATCACCAACGATCCTCTCATTGAGTGGGGGTCAATCTCCATCAACACCTTCACCAGAACCATCTCCTCTCAAGCCCTGGTTCATCTCTTGTATTCAATCTTTGTCTCAAAACCTCAGATTGGTACCTATGGGTTGCTAGTAGTGTTGATTACTTCTTGTAATTGATGCTAGTTGTTTTATTTGGTGGAAGATCATATGTTCAGATACTTAATGATATCCGTTATCCTCTGATTATGAACATGAATATGCTGAGTAGTTACATTAGTTCCTGGGGACATGAGAGAAGTCTTATCATAAGTAATCATGTGAATTTGGTATTCGTTCGATATTTTGATGAGACGTATGTTGTCTTTCCTCTAGTGGTGTTATGTCAACGTCGACTACATGAAACTTCACCATGATTTCAACCTAGGGGAAGGCATTGGGAAGTAATAAGTAGATGATGGGTTGCTAGAGTGATAGAAGCTTAAACCCTAGTTTATGCATTGCTTTGTAAGGGGCTGATCTGGATCCACATGTTTCATATTGTGGTTAGATTTATCTTAATTCTTCTTTCGTAGTTGCGGATGCTTGCAAGAGGGGTTAATCATAAGTGGGAGGCTTGTCCAAGTAAGGACAACACCCAAGCACCGGCACACCCACATATCAAATTATCAAAGTAACGAACGTGAATCATATGAGCATGATGAAAACTAACTTGACAATAATTCCGTGTCCTCGGGAGCGCTTTGCTTTATATAAGAGTTCGTCCAGGTTTGTCCTTTGATACAAAAAGGATTGGTCTACCTTGCTACACTTTTGTTACACTTGTTACTTGTTTCCCATGACAAATTATCTTATCACAAAACTATCTGTTAACGATAATTTTAATGCTTGCAGAGAATACCTTGCTGAAAACCGCTTTTCATTTCCTTCTTCTCCTCGTTGGGTTCAACACTCTCACTTATCGAAAGGACTACGATAGATCCCCTATACTTGTGGGTCATTACCAACATCAACTCGGTAGCGCCAATTGCATCAACTCGGTGAGGCCGAAGTGAAGCAATAAGGCAACAAAGAGAATGTCAAGCCAACTCAGTGAGACCGATTGCATAACTCGATGACACCGAAATAAATGCATCAAGTCACAGAGTGTTGGCAAGGCCATCTCTGTGAGACCGAGATCTGTATCGGTGAGACCAAATTGCTAGGATTTCTGGCAGTGGCTATGTCATGAGAACTCGGTGGCGCCGGGTAGAAAGAATCGATGGGGCCGAATTGGACTTTGGGATTTCTACATATTTGGATGGAGAAAGTGGTTTAGCATATTTGGAGCAATATCACTAAGCATTTGAGCAAGAAAGCCATTAAGCAACACCTCATCCCCTTTCATTAGTATTGGCTTTCCTATGGACTCAATGTGATCTTGCATCACTAAAATAGAAATGTAGAGTCTTGAGCTTTTGCCAATATGTGTCCTTAGCATTTTGAGGGGTCCACGTTTCTAGTCCATGCCATTCATTGAACTTCCTGAAATATTAATATTGACTGGATATTAGTTCAATGTGCTATATGTTGTTATGATTTACCAAAACCACATGGGGAGTAGTTGCACTTTCATAAAGTTCTTTCAAACTTGTCGTGCCAGTACTTAGGTTCTTGCTTAAGTCCATATGAAGACTTCAGCAACTTGCACACCTTCCCTTCTTGACTGTCCACTACAAACCCATCTAGTTATTCCATGTAAATTTCCTCGTCCAATTCTCCATTTAGGAAAGCAGTATTGACATCCATTTGATGAACGAGGAAACCATGTGAGGCAACTAGTGAAAGTAGTACTCAAATAGTGGTCAATCCAGCCACAGGAGAGTAAGTATCAAAGAAATCTCCACCTTCCTTTTGGGTATAGCCCTTGGCCACGAGTCGTGCCTTGTACTTCTCAATAATACCATTAGACCTAAGCTTCTTCTTGAATACCCATTTGCTTCCTATAGGTTTGCACCTATAAGGACGACGAGTGATCTCCCGGGTTTCATTGGCCAAGATGGAATTCATCACACTCCGGACAACGTCCTTCCAGTAGTCAACATCTTCATATGCATAGGCCTCTGGAATAGAACTGGGAATGTCATCGATGAGATACACAAGGAAATCATCACCAAATGACTTTGCAGTCCTCCATCTCTTGCTCCTTGTATGAGTCTCATTGTTGTCCTCTACAAGATTTTCAAAGTGTTCCATCAAAATGGTAGGTTCAGAAATTGTAACTAATTCCTGACTCGATGAAGGCATCTCTATCGGTGTACAAAATTAGGGGCTCTCCTTTTGACCCCTTTACTTGTGCACAGGCAGTTGGAACCACGCACCGTGGCCACACATAGCAGGGCAAAGGAGGGAAGCCGGAGAGAAGCCAAAGGCTCAAGACAAACAAGACAACATCAAGGACCAAGGCCACAAAGCGCAGACGGGCGAAGCAGGTTGCCCCGGCAAGACTCTTGCCGGGGGCAGCCTCCGCAACCCCGGCAAGCCCCTTACCAGGGCAGCTCGCCCACATCAACGGAGCGAGCCACCCTTGAACCCACGGTCTCCGACACCAGCAACCACATTGGACCAGGGCTCGGGAGGCACCTCCATGGTGGCATGCAGATCTTTATGAAGACATAGAATGCTCAAGATCAGATGAGGATTGGAAGGCAACATTCCCTACCGAGATCCTTACCGAAGAAACCCACAAGACCCCCGGCAAGATCCTCTCCGGGGACGCCAGTGCGCACAGCAAGACCCTTGCTGAGCCACCCGGCAAGACCCTTGCCGGAGTTGATAGCGGGGCCACTGCCAGGCCTGCAGTAACCAACTCCCCGCCACCATTCGCATGCAGCTACCAGCCCAACCAGCTGGGTAGGCACCTGCATGGCAACATGCAGCTTCCAGGCCAACTCGGCACGCACCTGTGTGGCGGCATGCAGATCTTCATGGAGGCTCCACCACCGCGCCACCTCAGCTGCTTGCCTGCCTACATGGCACCGCATGCATCGCTGGCCAGGGCGCGTGTTGAAGCAAGGAGGGGTAGCGACGGATGGGCCGGGCCTCGCTCTCGTCCCCAATAAAGTGAGGGACACCTAAGCCATGCATTTAATGCATCTTGTCCGGTAATACGGGCGATAAGCTCGCAACACTGTAGGCCTTTCCACCTCCCGTGTGCCACTGTGGCAGCCCCTTCACCTATAAAAGGAGGCCCGTGGCATACTGGGAAGGGAGTCGGCTCTTCCGAACCACGCAGCACCCATAGCTAGTTCAAGAGCTCAAGAGCACTCAATACATCCACCAAGCAGGACTAAGGATTTACGCATCCTTGTGGCCCAAACCTGGGTAAACGATCATCGTGTCAATTACTAATCCTGCTCTTCTCACAACCCCGCGCCCCGCAACCGTAGTATGGATCCTTGTGACCCCATAGGCGTCATTTCCCACCACATCTTTGGGCGAGCCAGGTAGGGGCGCGATTGTGAGAATCTGGTCTAGTAGTTGACCTAGGTGTTCCTCATTGCCATGGCTCCTAAGAAGAAGACGACCACGGCGATCGGTTCATCTAGGACCGGATTGCCAGTACCGGGGCAGACCAGTAGCGGGCCAGTCGCGGAGAGGACCCTTGGCGCGTCCTGCAAACATTCGCATCACCCTGGCGGTCCAGGCCCGGCGAGTGGCGTTGTTCGCGCGCTAGGCGACGAGCCACCAGTCGTGGGCTCCAGAGACGGAGTCGGCCCCCCCGCAGGCGGCGCGGGGCCCTCCAGGGGTGCCGCCATCCCACCATATGGTGGTGCGGTGGCCTCCAAGACGCCAACACCGGCGCCCATGGCGCTCTGTTCTCAGGTTGTGCGTGACGAGCAGCGCGGCCCTGTTAGAGACCTTGGGCGCCGTCCTGGGAAGAGTCCCATGTGCCCTTCACATGATGAGGAAGGCCAGCATGCGTGCCGAGGTGCTGATAGAGATGGCGAACGGCTGAGGGCCCGTGAAGCGGCTCCTTCTAATGCGGTTAGAAGTCGAGGCGCATTATGGTCCACCCAGCTTTCGCCGCCACCCATGCCAGCAGAAGCCCTAGCGTGCAGCTGCTCCTCAATTTTTCTCCTGCCACCGAGAAGCTCGATGATGGAGGGCCAACGTCCGGAGCCTCGTCGGCATCGCCAACAACGACGAGTTGCGGTCGGCAGGACCCGTAGGCCGTTGCTCCGTAGGGCCACCGCACGCCAGCGGAGGCCGAGCCGGAGGTGATGTGGCCACGGTGCACTCGCCTCCTCCATCCCGACCACCGCGGGTGTTGGTCCGTCGCGACGACACTCGTGATGACATCTCCATAGCATCGTCCGACCCGTGAATCCATCACGACCAATGCCAGGTTCTTCGGGAGAGAGTTCATGAAGACGCTCGAACTACCATCGAGAGTCGGTGCGACGCACACCACCAGTCGGACAGGCGGGCGGGGCCCACTATGGACCACCCAACACCGGGGGGCTATGGTGGCCTACCCTATGAGGTAGGTTGTCTGGCCTTTACCCGTGAGCTGTGGCAGTTCCAGTGGCCCTCCCACCGCATGTTCAATCCCGACATTGGCGAAAAGTACAACGGCAAGACTGACCCGTTGGAGTTCCTCAGCATCTACACCATCGCGATGAAGGCTGCTAGGGCCCGCGATGACAAGGTGCTTGCCAATTACTTTCCGTTGGCCCTTAAGCCCAATGTTATGTCATGGTTGATGCACTTGCCGGTAGACTCCATTTCTTCTTGGGCGAATCTGTGTCATGAGTTTGTTGGCGCGTTTACGGGAGGCCACCAAGCTCATGGCCAGGCAAGTGATCTACATATCATCCCCTAGAAGGAAGGAGAAAACATGCGCAAGTACATCCAAAGTTCAGCCGAGTGTAGTACAACATCCCGGATGTTCATCCTGCCGCTGTGATCAGTGCATTCCATCAAAATGTGCACAATCTCAAGATGCGTGAAGAGCTGGCAATGAACAAGGTCAGGGATGTGGCCGAACTTTATGTTCTGGCCGATTGGTGCGCACATGCTGAAGAAGGAAGGAAGTACCCCGATGAAGACACCAGTGCGGAAACCGAATGCACGGATGATACCGCCACCCCGGCGAAGAAGGGTCGACGCCGTAACAGGAAGCATAGTGGCAAGACCGTGCTTGCCGTCGAGGGATCCGACGACACCGGCGCCACCAAGAAGCCCAAGGCAAGTCACCCCGGCAAGGAGGTTGCCGAGTGTACCGCTTGCCGGGCCTTGGCGGCTGCCGACAAGACAGGAGGCTCCGACAAGCAGTATTGCAAGATCCACCGCACCAAGGGCCACGATATACAGAACTGTCGGCAAGTAGAGCCGCTCGGTGAGAAGCAGAAAGCCGAGTATGAGCAGCAGGACAAGGAGAAGGGTCAAGAGGGTGCCGAAGGATCCGACAAGAAGCGTGGCAGCCACGGAGGCCGCCGTGGCAAAGATAATCAGCAAGAGAGGCCCGCTCGGGGCCGCGACAAGAAGTAGGAAGATGATGATCATGATGAGGGCGATCAGTCCGGCGACCATGAGTTCCAGAAAGCCACAGAAGCCATGTGCATCGACGGTGGTGCCTCGCTGCATACATCCCACCGCCAGCTCAAGCAGTGGGCACGTGAGATCATAGCGGTGGAGCCATCGGTCGACGCACGGAAGCTGCTGAGGTGGTCCAGCACGCCTATCATCTTTGACACCGAGGACCACCCTGACCGCACTACCGCGGTCGGGTGCTTGCCATTGTTGGTCTCACCAACAATCCGCAACCTCAAGGTGACGAAGATGCTGGTTGACGACGGGGACGGTCTGAACTTGATCTCGCCCGTTGTGATCAAGAGGCTGCAAATCCCTGATGGAGACCTCGAGGAGATGGGCATGTTCCTATTGGAAATATGCCCTAGAGGCAATAAGAAATTAGTTATTATAATATTTCCTTGTTCATGATAATCGTTTATTATCCATGCTATAACTGTATTGATAGGAAACTCAGATACATGTGTGGGTACATAGACAACACCATGTCCCTAGTAAGCCTCTAATTGACTAGCTCGTTGATCAGTAGATGGTTACGGTTTCCTGACCATGGACACTGGATGTTGTTGATAACTGGATCACATCATTAGGAGAACGATGTGATGGACAAGACCCAATCCTAAGCCTAGCACAAAGATTGTGTAGTTCGTATGCTAAAGCTTTTCTAATGTCAAGTATCATTTCCTTAGACCATGAGATTGTGCAACTCCCAGATACCGTAGGAATGCTTTGGGTGTACCAAACGTCACAATGTAACTGGGTAGCTATAAAGGTGCACTATGGGTATCTCCGAAAGTGTCTGTTGGGTTGGCACGAATCGAGACTGGGATTTGTCACTCCGTGTAACGGAGAGGTATCTCTGGGCCCACTCGGTAGGACATCATCATCATGTGCACAATGTTACCAAGGGGTTGATCACGAGATGATGTGTTACGGAACGAGTAAAGAGACTTGCCGGTAACGAGATTGAACAAGGTATCAGGATACCGATGATCGAATCTCGGGCAAGTACAATACCGCTAGACAAAGGGAATTGTATACGGGATTGATTGAGTCCTTGACATCGTGGTTCACCCGATGAGATCATCATGGAACATGTGGGAGCCAACATGGGTATCCAGATCCCGCTGTTGGTTATTGACCGGAGAACGTCTCGGTCATGTCTGCATTGTTCCCGAACCCTTAGGGTCTACACACTTAAGGTTCGATGACACTAGGGTTATAGGGAATAGATATACGTGGTTACCAAATGTTGTTCGGACTCCCGGATGAGATCCCGGATGTCACGAGGAGTTCCAGAATGCTCTAGAGGTAAAGATTTATATATGGGAAGTCCTGTTTTGGTCACCGGAAAAGTTTTGGGTGTTATCGGTAACGTACCGGGACCACCGGGAGGGTCCCAGGGGTCCACCAAGTGGGGCCACCGGCCCCAGAGGGTAGCATGGGCCAAGTGTGGGAGGGGACCAGCCCCACGTGGGCTGATTCACCCCCCCCCCCCCACAAGGGCCCAAGGTGCCTAGGGTTTGGGGAGGGGGCGCACCCACCTTACTTGGGGGGCAAGTTTCCCCTCTCCCCTCCCTCCTTGGCCGCCACCGAGATGGGGATTGGGGCTGCTGCCACCCCTAGGGAGGGAACCCTAGGTGGGGGCGCAGCCCTACCTCTCCCACTATATATAGTGGAGGCAAAGGGGCAGCCCAACACATGAAGTTCTTCTCCTATTGGCGCAGCCCTACCTCTCTTTCTCCTCCTCTCCCGCGGTGCTTGGCGAAGCCCTGCAGGATTGCCACGCTCCTCCACCACCACCACGCCGTTGTGCTGCTGCTGGACGGAGTCTTCACCAACCTCTCCCTCTCTCTTCCTGGATCAAGGCATGGGAGATGTCACCGGGCTGCACGTGTGTTGAACGCGGAGGTGTCGTCCATTCGGCACTAGGATCTCCGGTGATTTGGATCACGACGAGTACGTCTCCTTCAACCTTGTTCTCTTGAACGCTTCCGCTTAGCGATCTACAAGGGTATGTAGATGCACTCTCCTTCCCCTCGTTGCTAGTTTCTCCATAGATAGATCTTGGTGACTCGTAGGAAAGTTTTGAATTTCTGCTACGTTCCCCAACAGTTCCAAGGGGTCAACCCGGGGAGGAGGCAGCCGAAGGGAAAGGTCATGCTGCCCGTGACGTTCGAAGGCAAGCTGAACCACAGGACGGAGAGGATTGTCTTTGATGTAGCCTCGGCCGCCCGGCGCTAGCCAAATTCATGGCGGCTTCACATTACGCCTACAACATGTTGAAGATGCTCGGGCCAATGAACATCATCACCGTCCCCTCCTACAAGAAAGATGCGGTTATTTGTGCCGACCAACTCTACCAGGAAGCAGTCGCGGCAGCTGCCGCCAAGGCACCTACTCCCGCCAACGGAGCCCCGGGAGGGAAGAAGACCAGAGAGACCCCTCGCACCTACTCCGGCAAGTGCACCTCTTCGGGGTGTTGCGCTCCCGTTGAGGAAGTGCCAGAGAGCTCCATCGGCAGGAGCAAGAAGTCCAGAGCTGCACCACCAGAGACCAAGAAGGTGCCCGTCAAGGAGGACGGTGCAGGGGGAGCTTGCACCATAAGCTCCACCCTTGACAACAAATAGGAAAGCGAGCTCGTCACTTTCCTGTGGGCAAATGTTGATGTGTTTGCATGGCAAGCTTCCGACATCCCCGGCATTCCCAGGGAAGTGATTGAGCACCATCTTGCTGTCTATCCTCATGCATGGCCCGTCAAGCAGAAGGTCAGGAAGCAAGCTCTAGAAAGGCAGGAGTTCATCACAGAGGAGATCAGAAAACTAGGGGCGGCAAGCTTGGTAAGAGGAGTACTCCATCCGACGTGGTTGGCCAATCCGGTAGTGGTGCGCAAGGCAAACGGGAAGTGGAGACCGAGTATTGATTACACGGACATTAATAAGGCTTGTCCAAAGGATCCCTTCCCGTTACCACACATTGACCAGATTGTTGACTCCACGGCTGGGGTGACCTGTTATCATTCCTCGATGCCTACTCCGGATACCACCAGATCTTCATGACGAAATAGGACGAGGAGAAGACAAGATTCATCATCCCATGTGCTATGTATTGCTTTTTACGGATGCCTTTCGAGTTGAAGAGTGCTGGCTCAACCTTTGCAAGGGCGGTCCAAATTGGTTTTGAGCCTCAGCTACATAGAAATATGGAAGCTTATATGGATGACATAGTGGTCAAAACCAAGGACAAAGCAACCCTTGTGCAAGATCTGGAGGAAACATTTGCAAACCTGCGCAAGATCAACCTCAAATTGAACCGTGAGAAGTGTGTCTTCAGCGTCCCATCTGGCAAGCTTCTCGGGTTCTTTGCGTCCCAGTGCAGGATCGAAGCAAACCCAGATAAGGTCAAGGCCATCGAGCAGATTGAGGCACCCAAACGGATCAAGGACGTGCGTTGACTCATTGGCTGCATTGCTGCCATGAGCCGATTCATCTCCAAGTCCGTGGAGCATGCCCTTCCTTTTTTCAAGATCTTGAAGAAAGCAGGGCCAGTGGAGTGGATCCCAGGGGCCGAGGCAGCGCAGGATTTGAACAAGTACCTCTCCTCCACCCCAGTGTTGGTTGCGCCCAAACCACAAGAACCGTTGTTGCTTTATCTAGCGGCAACAAATCAGGTGGTTAGTGCCGCACTAGTGGCACAGAGAGAGGTCAACGAGAAGGCAGCAGCAGCGGCAGAGTCAACAGATGGCAAGCCGAAACCCTCTCCGACAGGCCTCGATCCCGTCAAGACTGAGTTCCCAGTAGAGGTAGACGCCAGTGCGACAGGGCCCACGCGACCGGGTGAAGAGGCGCAGAAGAAGGAAATGGTGCAGCACCCAGTTTACTTCGTCAGCTCCCTCTTGCAGGGGGTTAGGTCGAGGTACTCAGGTGTGCAAAAGCTGCTCTTCGTCCTCCTTATGGCTTCGAGGAAGCCGCGCCATTAATTCCAAGTGCACGAGATCATGGTGGTCACCCGCCTCCCATTGCAACAGATACTGCATAACCCAATTGCAACGGGAAGGGTCGTGGAATGGGCCTTGGAGATGTCAAGTTTTGGTTTGAAGTTCGAAAGTACCTTGACGATTCAGAGCAGAGTCTTGGCGGAGTTTGTTGCAGAATGGACCTCGACGCTCAACGAAGAGGAGCAGGAGACCACTCTCCCCGGCAAGGAAACGAGCCACAACTAGATCATGTACTTTGATGGTGCCTTCTCACTACAAGGCGCCAGTGTTGGTGTCCTTCTTGTCGCACCCACCGGAGAGCACCTCAAGTATGTCATCCAGATGCACTTCCCTGGGAGATGTCAACCAACAACACCGCCGAGTACGGGGGTTTTCTTGCCGGTCTCAGGATCGCGGCAGACCTCGGAGTTAAAAAGCTCATCGTCAGGGGCGACTCATAGCTCATCGTCAGGCAGATCAACAAATATTATCAAATCTCGTTGATGGAAGCTTACGTACATGAGGTGAGGAAACTGGAGGAGCTCTTTGATGGTATACAAGCGGACCATGTCCCTCGGACGGAGAACGACATCGTCGACTACCTGTCAAAGCGCGCTGCCCTCAAGCTACCTGTGGAACTAGGTACTTTTGTGCTTCAATTAACTCAACCATCCATTGAGCCATCAACCGGGCAGAGAAAACGGAGGAAGCTAGGCTCTGGCAAGTACTTCCCCACCGAGCTCCTCGGAGCCACCGGCGAAGATGTTGCCGTGGATGCCGATCCTGCCGCATTGCAACCGACTCCAGCAGGACCTCAGGTCATGGCCGTAGATACGGCCGCTCCCGTGGCATAAGAGATGCCTTTGGTCCTTGTCATCGAGCCACGGGCTCCGGCATGGGCACAGCACACCGTCCGTTTCCTCCAAAAAGGAGAGCTTCCTGAGGAGCAGGAAGAGGCAGAAAGAGTAGCCTGCCGGTCTGCTCTGTACCAATTCGTTGATAACATATTATACAGAAAAAGACCAAATGGGGTGAAATTAAAGTGCATCTCCCAGGAGGAAGGACTAAAGTTGTTGGCGGAGATACACGGAGGCATATGTGGCCCCCACATAGGGTCGAGGGCCCTTGCCGGCAAGGCTTTCCGGCAAGGCTTCTTTTGGCCCACCGCCCTCCAGGATGCGACGACACTAGTAACCAAGTGTGAAGCATGCCAGTTCCATTCAAAGAAGCTTCATCAACCAGCCCAAGCCCTTCAAAATATCCGTCTCTCCTGGCCCTTCTCGGTCTGGGGGCTCGACATATTGGGCCCCTTCCCCCGTGCTGTCGGGGGATTTGAGTACTTGTACGTCGCAATCGACAAGTTCACAAAGTGGCCAGAGGTGGAAGCAGTGAGGAAGTTGACAGCGCAGTCAGCCATCAAGTTCTTCAAGGGACTAGTGTGTCGTTCTAGGGTGCCCAACAGGATCATCACCGACAATGGCACACAGTTCACAAGCCATGCCTTCATGCAATACATTGAGGATCTCGGCAGCAAGGTCTGTTTTGCTTCCGTGGCACATCCATGGAGCAATGGCCAAGCGGAGAGAGCAAATGCTTAAGTTCTGCGAGGCTTAAGAACGAAGACTTTTGACAGGCTGCGCAAGAGTGGAAGGCGCTGGATTGATGAGTTGTCGGCGTTTCTTTGGTCGATCATAACGACGCCAAATCGAGCCACCAGCCAGACACCCTTTGCCCTGGTTTACGGGGCAGAAGCAGTTCTTCCCACAGAACTCATATACGAGTCACCTTGAGTGCTCGCTTATGATGAGCTTGAGCAAGAGCGATTGCGGCAAGATGACGCGACGCTCCTTGAGGAAGATCGTCTTCGGGCGGCTGTGAGAGCAGCATGCTACCAGCAAGCCTTGCGCCGCTACCATAGCCGCAAGGTTCATGCCCGGAGCTTTGAGGAAGGCGACCTTGTTCTTCAGCATGTTCAGTCGGCCAAGAATTCCAACAAGTTGACGCCAAAGTGGGAAGGCCCTTATCGGGTAATGCGAGTCACCAGGACCAGTGCAGTCCGGCTGGAGACCGAAGATGCCGTTCCAGTGAGCAACTCCTGGAACATCGAGCATCTCCACAAGTTTTAGCCATAAGGCGCGGCTGCCGGGCCTCCCGGCAAGCCACCCTTTCGTACAAGCCTTGCCGGCAAGGCATGTAACCCCTTGTACAAAGCCAGGCGCATACCCTGAGCATAAATAAACGAAGCGCTGGCGCCCTAAGTTATAACATGCATGGTAGGTTGAGTCTCTTCCTTGGTTAGGGTTGATAGTGCTTAGCGGCGGCTAACCCCTAGCTTAGAGGTCGAGTGCGCGTCTCTCTGTTCTTCTCTGTCTTCTTTGGTTCGCAGGGCACATAAGTACTCCTGCCGAGCTATTTTGGAAGGAAGGGGACGGACTAGCATCCGGGCCCCGACAAGCCAAAGTTGTCGGGGGCTGCAAGAACAAAGATCCATCCGCGGCAAGCCAAGGTTGCCGGGGGCTGCAGATCCAGATAAGTTCTCTATCCTCTATCATGCATTTCGTTATGGACTGGGATATATGAAACCTCGTTTTGTTTCTAGGCTACCGTGCTCCCCTTTTTCCGAACTCGAGGATTATCTCTTGGGGCCGAATTTGGTCGTAGTCGCGACAGCAAAGAAAGGAAACGAGGAGCCTAGGCCCGCCTCATCTTTGCCTCCGCCAACGGCGTGAGAAAGATCGAGCAAAGTGGGGAGATGGCAAGGCCTATTGCCAGGCAAAAAACATTTGTCTTAAAAAATAACGAGGATTCACTCCTTGTCGTGAGTTCCACCCGCAAACGAAAAACCCGAGAAACATACCTTTTTCATTAAAAAAACATCCCGTACAGGTACAGTTCATACGAAATGAAAAACATGAGCAAAGGGATTACAAGTTCTAAAGTTAACAAAGGCCCGAAGGCTTACAAGACTAAAAAGAGATGCCCGTAATCCCTTTCTTGTCCCTCTCCTCAGGAAATGGAACAACAGAGTAGAAGGCCAAAAGGGGTGCCCAGGTGAGGTACGAGCAGCAGAAGACACCAAGAGAACATGCCGGCGGGCGCCTAGGAGAGGGTCGGTGGTGGTGGCACCGGGGAAAGAGTTGGAAGATGAGGCAGCGGTCCGTCGATGAAGGCGTCGGTGCCCGCGTACTCCGACTTGACGGCCTGCCACCCGCCTTCCTCGCCTTCCCCGGCTTCCCTACGCCAGCCGCCCAAGGAGGCGGCCCCGAGAAGTCCAAGAAGCTGGCCCCTCACCCGGCGGGTCCTGCCGGAGGAGCGGCCAGGTGCAGATGCTGCTGCTGCCGCACCCGCCTAGGCGCGGGGCGTCCGACGCCTAGTCGGACTCGTCCATATCATCTGCCCCGATGTCCTCCTCATCACTCCCGCTCGAGGAAGTGTTCCCGTTGTCGGAGGAGCTCTCCACACAGCACTTCAAGCGAGTTCCAAGATCTCCAAAGACCTTGACAGAGAGCAGGTCGTTCTCCATTAATTTGAAGAAGAGAACGAGCCCCACCATCAAGTTGTGGACGCGGGCAAAAGTCTTCCACCCTCAGCGGAGATACATGATGTGAGGGGTGAGGAACTCAACATCGGCCCACGTGCCGCTGTTCCCGCAACCCCTCATATGCTTGCACAACGCCTGTGGAGGATCCAGCTCCATCTCCCACGCAAATGGAGTCGGGAGACGAAGACGGCGACGCGGTGGCTGGCGCAGCCTAACGAAGAACTCGCAAGGGTTGTCCCCGACGTGGCCCTCCATCGGATGAGGGGCCGCTGGCGAAGGCGAGGCCAATTTGCCGCCCCATCCTCCTCCCCCTCGGGCGCCACGACGGCCTTGACCTTGCCCCCTCCCCCTCCCTCTAGCGGCCGGCTCCGCCACTACAAGCTCTTGGAGAGAGGCGATGCGTTATCGAGCCGAGACCCTCGCGATGACAAAAGAAAGGAGGAAGCGGGAATGAGGAGAGGCAGATGGCGAAGGATTGAGGGGCACCATTCCTCCCACTCCCCTCTTTATAAAGGGGCAGGGGCGAGGCTTGGCCGCCCCCACTCGGCCAATCCGGCCCGTTGGAGTGATAGCAAGCGGGGCCGTCGACCACCCTCCCCATTCCATTGAACGCGTGTGGGAATCAACCCGCGCACGCGCGCGACTTCCCACATCCCGCGCGCCTGTCATTCGATCTGCACCGTCCATGCAGCGAACGTGGCGCAAGGGATGGGCACGGTGAGACGTGTGGAGCGACGGTTCCCAAGCGAGGGAAGTGAATGAGCAGCGGCCCTTTGGTCTCGAAGAGACACGCAAGCCGCCTCTTTACTGTCCACCATGGGATGACGCCAGCACACTTCCATCATGCGCGCGCACGACCCCCACGTCGCGCGTTTAACACGGGTCGAGGGGAAGCGGCGGACGGAATAGTTACCGCAGTAAAATCCGCCCCACCTGCCCGCGCACCGTTCTGGGCTGGCCCAACAACGTGTCGCGCTTATGTATGGCCCAGGCCCGGGGGCTCCTGTCGGTGTACAAAAGTAGAGGCTCTCCTTTTGACCCCTTTACTTGTGCACGGGCAGTCGGAGCCACGCGCCATGGCCAGACATAGCAGGGCAAAGGAGGGAAGCCGGAGAGAAGCCGAAGGCTCAAGACAAACAAGACAACATCAAGGACCAAGGCCACAAAGCACAAACGGGCGAAGCAGGTTGCCCCGGCAAGAACCTTGCCGGGGGAAGCCTCCGCAACCCCGGCAAGCCCCTTGCTGGGGCAGCTCGCCCACACTAACGGAGCGAGCCACCCTTGAACCCACGGTCTCCAACACCAGCAACCACATTGGACCAGGGCTCGGGAGGCACCTCTATGGTGGCATGCAGATCTTTGTGAAGACATAGAATGCTCAAGATCAGATGAGGATTGGAAGGCAACATTCCCTGCCGAGATCCTTACCGAAAAAACCCACAAGACCCCCGGCAAGATCCTTGCTGGGGACGCCAACGCGCCACGGGAAGACCCTTGCCGGGCCGCTCGACAAGAACCTTGTCGGAGGCGACAGTGGGGCCACTGCCAGGCCCGCAGTAACCAACTCCCCATCGCCATTCACATGCAATTGCCAGCCCAACCAGCTGGGCAGGCACCTGCGTGGCAACATGAAGCTTCTAGGCCAACTCAGCACGCACCTGCGTGGTGGCATGCAGATCTTCGTGGAGGCTCCACCACCGCGCCACCTCAGCTGCTTGCCTGCCTACATGGTACCGCATGCATCGCTAGCCACGGCACGCGTCGAAGAAAGGAGGAGCGGCGACGGACAGGATGGGCCTCGCTCCCATCCCCGATAAAGTGAGGGACACCTAAGCCATTCATTTAATGCATCTTGTCCGGTAATACGGGCGATAAGCTCACAACACTGTAGGCCTTTCTACCTCCCGCATGCCACTGTGGCAGCCCCTTCGCCTATAAAAGGAGGCCCGTGGCATACTGGGAAGGGAGTCGGCTCTTCCGAACCACGCAGCACCCATAGCTAGGTCGAGAGCTCAAGAACAGTCAATACATCCACCAAGCAGGACTAGGGTTTTACGCATCCTTGCGGCCCGAACCTGGGTAAACGATCCCCGTGTCAATTACTAATCCTGCTCTTCTCACAACCCCACGCCCCGCAGCCATAGTAGGGATCCTTGTGATCCCATAGGTGTCGTTTCCAACCGACAATCTCCTGATTTGATGAGCTAGCCATATCCTTCATAGGAAAGTAATCTTCAAAGAAAGCTGCACCATTTGACTCCATGATTGTACCGACATGCATGTCAGATACCTCGGATTTCACAATCAAGAATCTATAACTGATATGTCTCCAATGTATCTATATTTTTCATATTTCTTTGCTATTATAGCAACTTTATATCATTTCTTGGGACTAACCTATTGATATAGTACCCAGTGCCAGTTGTTGTTTTTTCTTCTTTTTTACTTCACAGAATATCCCTATCAAATGGAGTCCAAACGCAGCAAAACTTTTTGGAGATTTTTTTGGACCAGAATACAACTTAGGAGCCAAGGAAGCACCTAGGGGAAGGCCCATGAGGCACACAAGACACCAGGGAGCGCCCTGGTGGGTTGTGGGGCCCATGGCGGTCTCCTGCACCGCCTCTTCTCTCTATAAATACCCAAATATTCCAAAAACCCTAGGGGATTCAACAAAACACAATTCCATCCGCCGGAAGTTCCAGAACCACAAGATCCAATCTAACACCATCATGGAGGGGTTCATCATCCTCATTGGTGCCTCTCCGATGATGCGTGAATAGTTCACCATAGACCTAAGGGTCCGCAGGAAGTAGCTAGATGGCTTCTTCTCACTTTTTTGATTCTCAATACAATGGTCTCTTGGAGATCTATTTGATGTAATGACTTTTGCGGTGTGTTTGTTAGGATCTAATGAATTTTGAGTTTATGATCAAATCTATATCGATGAATATTATTCGAGTTCCCTTGATTGCTTATATGCATGATTATTTATAGCCTCGTATTTCTTCTTCAAGTATTTGGTTTAGTTAGCCCAACTAGATTGATTTTTCTTGCCATGGGAAGAGGTGCTTTGTGATGGGTTCGATCTTACGGTGTCCTCACCTAGTGACAGGAGTAGCGAGGCATGTATGTATCTTTGCTATTAAGGATAACATCATGGGATCTATTCCTACATGAATAGATCTTGTCTACATCATGTCATCGTTCTTATTGCATTACTCCATTTCTCCATGAACTTAATAGACTAGATGCATGCTCGATAGCGGTCAACGTGTGGAGTAATAGTAGTAGATGCAGAATCGTTTCAGTCTACTAATCTTGGACGTGATGCCTATATATTGATCATTACCTTTGATATCGTCATAATTATTCGATCTTCTATCAATTTCCCAATTGTAATTTGATTACCTACCATATGCTATTTTCTCGAGAGAAACCAATAGTGAAATCTACGCCCCCGGTCTATCTTTTATCATATTTGCTTTTCGATCTATTTTTCCTCGTATTTATTTCCAGATCTATTATTCCGAAAACCCAAAAATACCTTGCTGCACTTTTTATTTATTTATTTTATTTCGTGTTTTGTTCAGATCTTTTTGCCCAAACTTATACAAATTAATCTATCTTTTTACTGAAGAGGGATTGACAACCCCTCTTACGCGTTGGGTTGCGAGGATTTGTTCTTTGTGTGCAGGTACCGTTTACAGAGTGTTGCTTGGTTCTCCTTCCGTAGTTGTACTGCATCATCCCTTCCTCTTTCTAAAAATACCGATGCAGTTTCAAGCCGCATCA
Organism: Triticum dicoccoides; assembly: GCF_002162155.2. Classification (NCBI taxonomy): domain Eukaryota; kingdom Viridiplantae; phylum Streptophyta; class Magnoliopsida; order Poales; family Poaceae; genus Triticum; species Triticum dicoccoides. Next base: position 515,521,681 of record NC_041383.1, read on the forward strand.
AAAGGAATTTCTAGTGCCGTTGCCGGGGATAATCAAGTCAAGATAATCTCCCGTCAACTTGCCAATTTCTGGCGCCGTTGCCGGGGAGACATCATCAACATCTATCAGGTTCCTAATAAAAAATCTCATCTCCTTGCAATTTACATTATTTGCCATTTGCCTCTTGTTTTGATCTCCCGCACTTCACAAAAATTTGTCTTTTTATTCGCCTTCTCTTTTGTTTTTCTTTTTCTTGTCAAATCTATCTTTTTGCTTGCAATCTGGTTTGCATACTCACGATGTCTCAAGAAAATACCAAATTCTGTGGTTTTTCCAAAACCAATAATAATGATTTTATTATCACTCTGATTGCTCGTTCCGCCACTAGTGCGGAGTCTTGTGATATTAATGACGCTTTGTTGAATCTTGTTAAGAAAGATCAATTTTCCGGTACTCCTAATGAGGATATCGCATCCCATCTAAACACATTCGTAGAATTGTGTGATATGCAAAACAAAAAAAGATGTCGACAATGATATTGTGAGGTTGAAATTATTTCCTTTCTCTTTGAGGGATCGTCCAAAAATTAGGCTTTCTTCTTTGCCTCGCAATAGTATTGGTTCTTGGGATAAGTGCAAAGATGCTTTTATTATTAAGTATTTTCCGCCCACAAAAATTATTTCCCTTAGAATTAAAATCATGAATTTTAAGAAACTTTAGCATGAACATGTTGCACAATCTTGGGAAAGAATAAAATTGATGCTAAGAAATTGTCCTACTCATGGTTTAAATCTTTGGATGATTATACTAAAATTTTATGCGGGGTTGAATTTTATTTCTAGAAATCTTTTAGATTCCACCGCGGGTGGTACTTTTATGGAGATTACTTTTGGTCAAGCTACTAAATTGCTTGATAATATTATGGCAAATTATTCACAATGGCATACCGAAAGAGCACCTAGTAGTAAAAAAGTTAATTCAGATGAAGGAATTAGTACTTTTAGTGAAAATTTTCATGCTCTTATGAAATTGGTTGCTAGTAAAAGTGCTTCTATTGATCCTAATGATGTGACATTGTATATTTTGATTCAGCAAATTAGTGATCCCGTAGATGTGAATTTTGTCCCACGAAACAATTTTAATAACAATGCTTATAGAGGTAATTTTAATCCTAGGCATTTTCCTCGAAATTCCTCTAATAAATTATGGAAATTCCTATGGGAATTCCTCTTACAATAATGATAGGAACCCCTCTGATCTTGAGAGTAATATTAAATAACTTATCACTGCTCAAAAAGTTTTCAACACTATGATAGAAGAAAAATTGAATAAGATTGATGATATGTCTAGAAGCATTGATAGAATTTCCCATGATGTAGAAAATCTCAAGATTAAAAAAAATTCCACCTAAAGTCGACGTCAAAGAATCAATTAAACCTTTGCATGTTTCCATGGATGAAAGTTCGAAATGAACCACTATGCTTAGAGCTAAAAGAAAATTTTTAGAAGGAGCATTTTCTATCGATTGCTTTCATAAAAATGATGAAGATCTTAAAATGATTGGTGTTTCTTCTACTGATTATTTTTTTAGAAAATTTAAAATTGATGATAAAGGCACTGAACAAGAGTCCACTTTAGCTAGAAGGCGTCCCGATGATTTGGAGGGTGAAAATCTTGATGAAAAAATTGCTAAAAGTGTGTTTGGGGAGGTCAAAACTTTAACTAGTGATGTCACTAGACGAATCAGGAACTTTGCCGTCAGCCATGGTTGACGGCAAAGGGACGCATGGCGGACGGCAAAGACCTTTGCCGCCAGCCAGCAGACGGCAAAGATGCAAAGGTCTTTGTCGTCCGCCAGCCGACGTTATAGAGCCTGGACGACACACGTGTCAGCATAGGTCCGTTAAGGGGTTAACGGCGTGCTTTGCCGTCCGCTGGCAGACGACAAAGACCTTTGCATATTTGGCGTCAGCCAGCGGATGGCATCGCATGCAATGTGGCAGTACCTGGGAGGTTGGCCTATTTGGTAGCTTTGTCGTCAGCCAGCTGACGGCAAATATTGAACATTCTTTGCCGTCCGCTGGCAGACGACAAAGCATCCAAATAACCAGACTACTGCCCCAGGTTGCACAGGTAGATGATACGTGGCATGTTTGCCATCTGCTGGCTGATGGCAATGCTCTTTGTCGTCTTCCAGCAGATGACAAAGAGTCTATATAGCCCCTATTTTTTCTTGTATTCATTCAATTTGACATAATTTCACACACACACACACACACACACACACACACACACACACACACATATATATATATCTATATATATACAGATATGGAAAAGCTTTCAACAAGCATACCCACACATATACATACAAAATCATATCCCTGCCATATGGATATGATCAGCCAACACATATACATAGCAAATGGTTTCATCCAACACATATCCATAGCCAACATATCCAACAACAAGCATACAATGGTTTCATCCAT
>NC_041383.1:515524427-515526132 GCF_002162155.2 Triticum dicoccoides
ATCCATACATACATATATAGGTAGCAAGTTTGACATTGTTCATCCTACAAAATAAAAACAAGAAGGAAGCATAAAGAGAAGAGTATACTCATTCAACGCAAGCTTCCTCATCTAAATCAAATCTGCAAATTGTGAAAGAAGCAAGTTAGAAGAAGAAGAAGAAGAAGAAGAAGAAGAAGAAGAAGAAGAAGAAGAAGAAGAAGAAGAAGAAGAAGAAGAAGAAGACTAGATAGAAAATAAGAAGAAGAAGAAGGAGAAGAAGAAGAGGAAGAAGAAAAGGAAGAAGAGGATTTTTTTTCTCTTTCTTTTTCTCCTCTCCTCTTTTTTATCTTCTTCTTATTCTTCTAACTAAGGTAGGTAAAAATGCCATTTTATTGCTAAGCTAGGTAAAAATGCTAAGTGTAGGTCATTTTAGAGCTAATCTAGGTAAATAGGTCATTTTGAGCTTACTAAGGTTATTATGTCATTTTTGAGGAAACTAAGGTAAGTCTATATCATTTTCAAGGTAACAAAGATTATCATGACATTTTTAAGGAAAGAAAGCTAAGTATAGCTCATTTTTGTCTAGCTTAGGTAGTTATGCCATTTAGGAGGAAAGTAAGCTAAGTATGCATTTGTTAAGCAAAACACTAGAGAAAACTTACCCTCATCACAACAAATGTGATGAAGATCGCAACTAAGGTAACAATTGATCCAACGGCATAATGATACCAAGCCTCATTATGAATGGCATATTTTCTAATCTTCTTAATCTTCAAGCGCATCGCATACATCTTCAAGCGGATTGCATTCATCTTCATCTTGTGATCATCGACCACATCGGCAACATACAACTCCAAGTTCATCTTCTCTTCTTCAATTCTTTTAATTTTTTCTTTCAAATACTCATTTTCTTTTTCAACTAAATTTAACTTCTCAACAAGAGGGTCGGTTGCAAATTCCGTTTCACATACCTCCTAGATTAAAATATCTCTATGTCAACTTGATGGCCATAATTGTCATAAATGCGAAATGCAACACGTAGTTATAAAATAGGATTTACCACATCTGAATCATAAAGCGGCCGAGAACCGACAGGGATGGATATCAAGACCATGGCACTATGTACAACAAACAATCACACAAAGTAAAAAAATTATATAAGTAACTATATAAATCATACAATCATACAAGTAGCGATATAAATCAAGTACAACATCCAAAAAATTAATACCTAGTAATAATCTGGTTCAATAAATGCTTCGGGATCAATAAATGCACCATCGTCATCACTATCGGTAATGACGTGCTCATCATCATCATTAATAAATGCATCATCATGTTGTGACGCCCGGATAATCAGGCTACAGTAATCCCCCATTAACGATGCCATGTCACCACGATTACTGCTGCTAATCTATCGTTAGATCAAAACCGGTCCAAAATTCAAATTCAAAGTTTGGTAAATAATAAAAGTTCTCAAACATTAAAATAAAAATGTTTGGTTTGTACTAATTATTACATAGGTAAATATGGTGTAGTAAACACATTTTTATAAAATGCATAAATATTTTAAATTCAAATAAAACAAAAAAGGGAAATAAATAAAAGAAAAAGGAAAAACAAATCTAACCAAAAGAAAGAAAAGAAAAGCAATCACCCCCCCCCCAACTGGACCACGACCCACCAGGCCGGCCCAACCGGCCCACACCCCCACCACTTAACC
>NC_041383.1:515526495-515543293 GCF_002162155.2 Triticum dicoccoides
CCCTCTGCCTTCCCCGGCGCTCCGCCGTTGCCAGGCACTCGTCGACCCCCCACCTGAATCGCCCCATCGACGCTCATCATCCCCGCCGGCAACCGCCCCCGACGCCGCCTGTCCATGTCCCTACCTCGTCGCTGTCGACCACCTCGTCGCTGGACCTCCTTGCACCTCTCCGTCGCTGGAGCCACGTCGCCACGCAGATCATCGTCGCCGCATGGACATCGCCGAGGCCGCCCCTGCGACTCCTCTTCCTCCACACGAAGGCCTCCCGCAACCCGCATCTCTGCATCGCCCTCGCGCCTGCCAGCCGTTCGGCTGCTGGACCTCGCCGACAGGGTTCCTCTGGCTCCCCTGGGCCCCTACATGCTCCGATGTGAGCACCTTCCGCCCCCCTCTTCTCCCATGCTTACGTCGCCGTAGACCGCGCCCCTGCCCTCGCTTGAGCTGCCCGCCGTGCTGCTCCTCCCCGGAGCGCTCGCACTACTGTGTGCCCGCGCGCCTCGCCGCGGCCTCGTCCCCTGACCGCTCACGCCGCTTCCCCTTGCCCCGTTCGCCACGACGGCGCCCCTGGCTGCGCTCAGCGCTCCCTGCCGGCGCCTGTCCGCGCGGTCCCACTCTGGCGTCGCCTCCGGCTGCCGCGCGCACCACCGCGGCCTCACCCCGCTCCGGCCATGGCCACGCCGTGGCCACCGGCCTCCCCTGTTCCCGTACCCTCCCGGGTCCGCCTGCACCTGGGCGTGCGCCCGTTCGGGTCGTGCGTTGCGCCCACAACCACTAGAGACCAGACCCGTTATGGCCCCTGGGGCCTATGACAGATGGGCCCCACGCACCTGGAACGTTTTATAAAAAAAAGAAATTAAAAAATATAACAAATAAAATATTAATTAATTAACTTAATTAATCCTGTAGATTAACCTAATCACTTAGGTTAGTTAATTAATCTGTTAGGTTAATTAGCACTCAATGACAACTGGGACCCACATGTCAGTTTGACCCAGTCAACGCCCTGTTGACTGCTGACATCATGATGATGTCAGCATACACTATTCTGGATAATCTTAGAATTAAATAATTAAATAAATTCTAAAAATGATTAAATCTTTTAAAATTAATATAAAATAAACCGTAGCCCGGATGGAAAAACTTTGTACATGAAAGTTGTTCAGAACGACGAGACGAATCCAGAAACGCAGCCCATTCGTCCGCCACACATCCCTAACCTATCGAACTCGCAACTTTCCCCCTCCGGCTCCTTTGCCTGGAAGCACGAAACATCGAGGATACTTTCCTGGATGTTTCCCCCTTTGCCGATATCACCTACCACTACATTAGGTCACCCCTCGCACCGCATATTGCCGCGTCTTGCTTTGTGTTACATTTGATTGCTCTGTTATTTATTGTGTTCCCCCTTCGTTACTTCTTTCCGGTAGACTCTGAGACCGATGCCGATGTCCGTGTGTTCGACTACACCGAAGATGACCCCTCCTTGCCAGAGCAACCAGGCAAGCCCCCCCCCTTGATCACCAGATATCGCCTATTCTTCTCTATACTGCTTGCATTAGAGTAGTGTAGCATGTTGCTGCTTTCCGTTAATCCTATTCTGATGCATAGCCTGTCATTGTTGCTACAGTCATTGATACCTTACCCGCAATCCTAAATGCTTAGTATAGGATGCTAGTTTATCATCATTGGCCCTACATTCTTGTTAGTCTGCCTCGCTATACTATTGGGCCGTGATCACTCGGGAGGTGATCACGGGTATATACTATACATACATACTATACAGATGGTGACTAAAGTCGGGTCAGCTCGATGAGTACCCGCAAGTGATTCTGATGAGGGGGCTGAAAGGACAGGTGGCTCCATCCCGGTAGAGGTGGGCCTGGGTTCCCGACGGCCCCCGACTGTTACTTTGTGGCGGAGCGACAAGGCAGGTTGAGACCACCTAGGAGACAGGTGGGCCTGGCCCTGTTCGGCATTCGCGGATACTTAACACGCTTAACGAGATCTTGGTATTTGATCTGAGTCTGGCCATTTGGTCTATACGCACTAACCATCTACGCGGGAGTAGTTATGGGTATCCCGGCGTCGTGGTATCAGCCGAAGCCTTCTAGACGTCAGCGACTGAGAGGCGCGCGCCGGATTGGAACATAAGCCTGCTCTTGTATTAAGGGGTCTAGTTCTGCTTTCGGCCGCCCACGCAACATGCAGGTGTGCAATGGGCGATGGGCCCAGACCCCTGCGCCATAGGAGTTAGACCGGCGTGCTGACCTCTCTGTTAGGCCTAGGTGGGGCTGCGACGTGTTGATCTTCCGAGGCCGGGCATGACCCAGGAAAGTGTGTCCAGCCAAATGGGATCAAGCGTGTTGGGTTATGTGGTGCACCCCTGCAGGGAAGTTAATCTATTTGAATAGCCATGATCTTCGGTAACAGGACGACTTGGAGTTGTACCTTGACCTTATGACAACTAGAACCGGATACTAAATAAAACACACCCTTCCAAGTGCCAGATACAACCCGGTGATCGCTTTTCCACAGGGCGACGCGGGGAGGATCGTCGGGTAGGATTATGCTATGCGATGCTACTGGGATGCTACTTGGAGATGCTACATGGAGATGCTACTTGGAGGACTTCAATCTACTCTCTTCTACAGGCTGCGAGACGGAGGCTGCCAGAAGCGTAGTCTTCGATAGGACTAGCTATCCCCCTCTTATTCTGGCATTCTGCAGTTCAGTCCACCGATATGGCCTCCTTACACATATACCCATGCATATTTAGTGTAGTTCCTTGCTTGCGAGTACTTTGGATGAGTACTGACGGTTGCTTTCTCCCCCCTTTTTTCCCCTTTCCTTTCTTTCTGGTTGTCGCAACCAGATGTTGGAGTCCAGGAGCCAGACGCCACCGTCGACGACGACCCCTACTACACCAGAGGTGCCTAGTACTATGTGCAGCCCGCTGTCGACGACCAGGAGTAGTTAGGAGGATCCCAGGCAGGAGGCCTGCGCCTCTTTCGATCCGTATCACAGTTTGTGCTAGCCTTCTTAAGGCAAACTTGTTTAACTTATGTCTGTACTCAGATATTGTTGCTTCCGCTGACTCGTCTATGATCGAGCACTTGTATTCGAGCCCTCGAGGCCCCTGGCTTGTATTATGATGCTTGTATGACTTATTTATGTTTTAGAGTTCTGTTGTGATATCTTCCCGTGAGTCCCTGATCTTGATCGTACACATTTGCGTGCATGATTAGTGTACGATTGAATCGGGGGCGTCACAAGTTGGTATCAGAGCCGACTGCCTGTAGGAATCCCCCTTCCACACTCCTTGGCCGAAGTCGAGTCTAGTTATTATAAAACTTTTACTAACTTGGTTGTGTGCCTTACGGGCCCACGTCGCCATTGGGTGGTATTAGGATCTTTTACTCCTCGACCTTTACTCTGGGACTCTGAACTCTCTTCTACTCGGGTTAAACGAATTTTGCTAACTCTGACATTAGGATCTCGTGATCACTTCATCCTGGAGAGCCCCTTATTACTGATGGTCGCCTGCTGCATCAGAAGATCCTGAAGATACTCTCTGATGTTCTCTCGAGACATTGTCCCCGTTGCTTTTGCAATTCCCTACCACCAAAACATCACTATGGATAAATGCATACACCAGTCGTTATTACCTTTATTCTCAGTTGGACTTGTTATTACAAGATACCACGAACTTCTCTCTATTGCCCCGAGAAAACTTTGTGATTACTGCCTTGTAGTTTCTTGTCGCCTGATTACACCTACAAATTATTCCTCACACTTACCGAGGATATGTTTCTCCCCAGTTGTTCATGTGTTTCGCAAAAGACTTCGAAATACCATCTGATCTTCCGAAAATCCTGAGCAACCTATTGCTCTTGAAATTCTTGCCTGTTTGAATTATGGTTAATCCCACAAGTATAGTAATCTTATTGTTAGCCTTTGTCACTATCTTTTTGAGTCTATTGATTCAAAATTTTACGAATGCTCACAATCCTCAATCAGATCCTAGAATTCCTCCTTCCGGCTCACACATTTTAAACATGAGCTTGTTCTCGACCAATCTATTTGCCGTCAATTGTACCCTTAGGTCTATTGAACTTATCCACCCTTGACCAGAGCGTCCTCTTCTGATCCTTCGATTTGGAAATCATAATTCCTTTGATATCGAAACATCGAATCATTCAGATGTTCTATAATATGATGCCCTTGTATTCTTTCTTCAACTGGTTATGAGCTGATGCTCACATCATCTCTGCTATCGACCGTCAAATCCTTTCTTGGATTATTATTCGGCAATGTCCTTCATATTTAATCGCCTTGTGAATTCTTCCCTGATACATAATGCCATTAGTAAATCCTATTCTCTGATTTGGCCAACCATGCTCTTCTTCCGAGCTGGAGTTATTTGCTCCTGTAGTTTGTGGTATATGTTCCTAAGATGCACTGATGGGTTGAACCTACACGTTCCCTAATCCGTGTGAACCCGAAAGATTTCATGGGTCATACTTATCTGGTATTGCACCAGGTAAAACTTTCAAGAACTAATGTCGTTTTTGAAATACGAGAGGTGAATGGAAGGTTATGCATTGACGAAGTGGGAGTCGACCTTGAACCTTTGTGTTCATGCCCATGGACACGATGTAGATCCTATCATGGAAGCTTCTTGCAATAATAAATATTTCCTTGAAAATATCATCTGGATCTGTGAATTGATCCTTTGCAATCGTGGTTCCGACCATAATTTCTTCCTTTGATTTCATTTCCCAGACAAGTAAAAGTGTTTGTCTTCTATAGATCAATACACCCCACTTCAACCTTTCATTTGATATGCCTTTGATTATTATCTCCCTGGTATCTCGAGGATATCATGCCATTGCACTACATCTTATGAATTTGTGCCAGAGTAATACCTTTTCCTATCATAGTCACTCCATGAGTTTTGGGTTGTCGTCAACCAGAACACCGAATAGTGAATCGAGTCCGCACTATGATTCGACAACTCTTAGTAATCTTCATTGCTTACGAGTTTAATACTCCATCATGTCATTCCTAACCTTATCGGCTACATCATTATCGTGCTAAAGTTAACTATGCTATCTGGTTCTTCCCGGAGCACAAATTTCGACGATGAGCTAATCTTACGTCGATCTTCCTCATCATATCATTTTTCCTTGAACAACAAAATTGATTTCGAGTTTGTGTCGTACCCATGGTTCCAATAACCTTTCGCTTCATCATTCCTTCAACTTGATGTCATCGCTGATCGATTACATCTTCATGAGATCTCTCGACAAATGTGTCGTGATCAGCATTAGCATTCTGAGCTCTTCCAAGATATCTATCGAATTCTTGATGAGAAATACCATCCTTGCCCTCGATGAATTGTGTTGTCATCAACCACTTTATTGCCGTCCCTCAAACACAAACTTGTTCGTGTTCTGTGTTATACCTTGAGATTCTTGCTATCCAGTATTTGTTCTCCTTTAACTTGGAGTATTACCATCTTTTATGTCAAGAATGTTGTGAGAATTTCACCACCTCTTAAGAATTCTTGGTATAGTAATACTTCTTGCCATCTCCGCTCATTCCTGGGTCCCCTTGTTGATTTTAACCGGAATACCAACACATGAACCGTGCTGCTTGGATTCTGTACTTCTAGCAACCATATTGCTTTGAAGTTAATGGTCGATAGTTTCACTCTAAGTCTATTGCTTATTGAATCATCATTCAAACATTGATCGTGCTTCCAGATTTCCGGGTGCCCCCTTCTATCATTGTTAAATTGTGTATGTTTTCCTCGAGCATACATCATTATATCATTTGATCTGACAAATGTTATCTCCTTGTTCACGTAAGTGTGGAAATCCATCTTTTGCGAATCTCAATGAATTGTCGCTGAGTCCATCAGCCACCTCCTAACCCTCTCCTTGGGTTAATGATGAACTCTTATTAACGGAAATCACTTCATAGTTCATTTCCCGAGAATCTTACAGTGTCATCCCGTCAATTTGTGTTGCACCTTTCTTCTCAGGCATCCTGAGCCTGAGGTATCTGACACCGATCATACCTGAATCTCCATCAGATATGATGGTTGGAACATACTTACAAGAGTTATAACGCTAGTCTTCATAAGACCCGGTAAGGTGATGTCATGCCTAGCACCCCTGGCCGGAGGACCTATTGTTATAGTTGTTCCTTTTTGGCAAGGTTAACCATTCTTCCACGAGGGAATTGTAAGACTTATTCTATAAGTTATTCCTGATGAATCCTTTGAGTATCCAAAGTTCGACCTTTGCTTGAAGACCATGTCAATGCTATCTTGAAGCATGTCTGTGGTACTCCGTTCATCAACAAGAACATTTGAAGCACAATGCTAAATTCTCTTTATCAATTATCCAAACACCGTTGTATGGGCAACGTCATGAAATTCCTCTCCCTTTACCTCAGTGGTTCAATACTTTCTATCCTGTCATGGATATCATGCCCCGCTTGTCCTTGGGAAGGATATACCCCCGAAATATGTGTGTATACACATTTTCCCTTCCATTGTTCTATTTAAACCTGATAACCACTTTTCCTTTCCATTGTTTAGTTTAAACCTCCTTGTGATCTATATTATATAAGCAGTAATATTTCCCTGCTTATCACCTCGGTGTACCATCCTGTGTAACCCTGTTACAATTGTTGATGACAATCCGTTAACCACCAATGGGTGAGAAATTTGCCAATTGGTTTCCCTCGTTCAACGAGTAGGAAAATTGCTCTCTTCGTTCCCCGTCCTTGGTACCGACATTGTTGCTGGCATAGCTGACAAGCTATTCACTGACATGCCTCCCTGTCTCGGCTGTGCAAGATGCCACCACCCTTCCTACTTTCAACCCACATGGTGGGCCCATAACCCACAGGTCCACTGGATCGAAACCTGACTCTTCTTTACAACCCGGATTCTAATGTATCCTTTGCATCTGGTTTCGTATGTGATTCACGAGCTAAATTCTATACCATTATTCATCCTGGAATCAAACACCATGTTATTCTCGTTGTTCAAACCCCCATTCCAGCTTTTGTCTAGTCATCGAATGTTTGCCTACCCGTTTGAAACTTTGGTACCATCGTATATTGCACTCAACGAATTCACTGAGATACAACTCGTGGGGTACCTCGTGTATTTCCCACTGAGTTCACCGTCAGATGCCCAACGTTATGGAGATGCGTTCTTTCGGAGTTTCCCCGCCCCCTTGGTCACGTTCGTAGGACGATGGAGATCCCGAAGAAAGGATGACGACTTGATCATGGTGACTCGAAGTAGAGAAATGAAGACCTCTTCGAAAGGGCAGCCAAGACCGAGAAGACTCGTTAGGTTTTCGCTACCAACACTTTTTCCCCCTTACTCCACCGCTTAAATCTCGGGACGAGATTTCTTGTAGTGGAGGAGAATTGTGACGCCCGGATAATCAGGCTACAGTAATCCCCCGTTAATGATGCCACGTCACCACGGTTACTGCTGCTAATCTATCGTTAGATCAAAACCGGTCCAAAATTCAAATTCAAAGTTTGGTAAATAATAAAAGTTCTCAAACATTAAAATAAAAATGTTTGGTTTGTACTAATTATTACATAGGTAAATATGGTGTAGCAAACACATTTTTATAAAATGCATAAATATTTTAAATTCAATTAAAACAGAAAAGGGAAATAAATAAAAGAAAAAGGAAAAACAAATCTAACCAAAAGAAAGAAAAGAAAAGCAATCACCCCTCCCCCCCAACTGGGCCACGACCCACCAGGCCGTCCCAACCGGCCCACACCCCCACCACTTAACCCCGGTCCACCTGACCGAAACCCTAATCCCTCCCACTTCTCCCTCCCCGATTCCCCACTCCTCTCGCTCCCTCCCCCACTCCCCGACCCCCTTTTGGATTGGGCAACCACCTCAGCGCCCGACGCCCTCTGCCTTCCCCGGCGCTCTGCCGTTGCCAGTCACTCGTCGACCCCCCCACCTGAATCGCCCCATCGACGCTCATCGTCCCCGCCGGCAACCGCCCCCGACGCCGCCTGTCCATGTCCCTACCTCGTCGCTGTCGACCACCTCGTCGCTGGACCTCCTCGCACCTCTCCGTCGCTGGAGCCACATCGCCACGCAGATCATCGTCGCTGCATGGACATCGCCGAGGCCGCCCCTGTGACTCCTCTTCCTCCACACGAAGGCCTCCCGCAACCAGCATCTCTGCATCGCCCTCGCACCTGCCGGCCGTCCGGCCGCTGGACCTCGCCGGCAGGGTTCCTCTGGCTCCCCTGGGCCCCCTACATGCTCCAATGTGAGCACCTTCCGCCCCCCTCTTCTCCCCTGCTTACGTCGCTGTAGACTGCGCCCCTGCCCTCGCTTGAGCTGCCCGCCGTGCTGCTCCTCCACGGAGCGCTCGCACTACTGTGTGCCCGCGCGCCTCGCCGCGGCCTCGTCCCCTGACCGCTCGCGCCGCTTCCCCTTGCCCCGTTCGCCACGACGGTGCCCCTGGCTGCGCTCAGCGCTCCCTGCCGGCGCCTGTCCGCGCGGTCCCACTCCGGCGTCGCCTCCGGCTACCGCGCGCACCACCGCGGCCTCGCCCCGCTTCGGCCATGGCCACACCGTGGCCACCGGCCTCCCCTGTTCCCGTACCCTCCCGGGTCCGCCTGCACCTGGGCGTGCGCCCGTTCGGGTCGTGCGTTGCGCCCGCAACCACTAGCGACCAGACCCGTTATGGCCCCTGGGGCCTATGACAGATGGGCCCCACGCCCCTGGAACGTTTTATAAAAAAAGAAATTAAAAAATATAATAAATAAAATATTAATTAATTAATTAATTAACTTAATTAATCCTGTAGATTAACCTAATCACTTAGGTTAGTTAATTAATCTGTTAGGTTAATTAGCACTCAATGACAGCTGGGACCCACATGTCAGTTTGACCAAGTCAACGCCCTGTTGACTGCTGACATCATGATGATGTCAGCATACACTATTCTAGGATAATATTAGAATTAAATAATTAAATAAATTCTAAAAATGATTAAATCTTTTAAAATTAATATAAAATAAACCGTAGCTCGGATGGAAACACTTTGTACATGAAAGTTGTTCAGAACGACGAGACGAATCCAGAAATGCAGCCCGTTCGTCCGCCACACATCCCTAACCTATCGAACTCGCAACTTTCCCCCTCCGGCTCCTCTGCCTAGAAGCACGAAACACCGGGGATACTTTCCTGGATGTTTCCCCCTTCGCCGATATCACCTACCACTACGTTAGGTCACCCCTCGCACCACATATTGCCGCGTCTTGCTTTGTGTTACATTTGATTGCTCTGTTATTTATTGTGTTCCCCCTTCGTTACTTCTTTCCGGTAGACTCTGAGACCGATGCCGATGTCCGTGTGTTCGACTACACCGAAGATGACCCCTCCTTGCCAGAGCAAGCAGGCAAGCCCCCCCCCCCTTGATCACCAGATATCGCCTATTCTTCTCTATACTGCTTGCATTAGAGTAGTGTAGCATGTTGCTGCTTTCCGTTAATCCTATTCTGATGCATAGCCTGTCATTGTTGCTACAGTCATTGATACCTTACCCGCAATCCTAAATGTTTAGTATAGGATGCTAGTTTATCATCATTGGCCCTACATTCTTGTCAGTCTGCCTCGCTATACTATTGGGCCATGATCACTCGGGAGGTGATCACGGGTATATACTATACATACATACTATATAGATGGTGACTAAAGTTGGGTCAGCTCGATGAGTACCCGCAAGTGATTCTGATGAGGGGGCTGAAAGGACAGGTGGCTCCATCCCGGTAGAGGTGGGCCTAGGTTCCCGACGGCCCCCGATTGTTACTTTGTGGCGGAGCGACAGGGCAGGTTGAGACCACCTAGGAGACAGGTGGGCCTGGCCCTGTTCGGCGTTCGCAGATACTTAACACGCTTAACGAGATCTTGGTATTTGATCTGAGTCTGGCCATTTGGTCTATACGCACTAACCATCTATGCGGGAGTAGTTATGGGTATCCCGGCGTCGTGGTATCAGCCGAAGCCTTCTAGACGTCAGCGACTGAGCGGCGCGCTCCGGATTGGAATGTAAGCCTGCTCTTGTATTAAGGGGGCTAGTTCTGCTTTCGGCCGCCCACGCAACGTGCAGGTGTGCAATGGGTGATGGGCCCAGACCCCTGCGCCATAGGAGTTAGACCGGCGTGCTGACCTCTCTGTTAGGCCTAGGTAGGGCTGTGACGTGTTGATCTTCCGAGGCCGGGCATGACCCAGGAAAGTGTGTCCGGCCAAATGGGATCAAGCGTGTTGGGTTATGTGGTGCACCCCTGTAGGGAAGTTAATCTATTCGAATAGCGGTGATCTTCGGTAACAGGACGACTTGGAGTTGTACCTTGACCTTATGACAACTAGAACCGGATACTAAATAAAACACACCCTTCCAAGTGCCAGATACAACCCGGTGATCGCTTTTCCACAGGGCGACGAGGGGAGGATCGCCGGGTAGGATTATGCTATGCGATGCTACTGGAGATGCTGCTTGGAGATGCTACTTGGAGGACTTCAATCTACTCTCTTCTACAGGCTGCGAGACGGAGGCTGCCGGAAGCGTAGTCTTCAATAGGACTAGCTATCCCCCTCTTATTCTGGCATTCTGCAGTTCAGTCCACCGATATGGCCTCCTTACACATATACACATGCATATGTAGTGTAGTTCCTTGCTTGCGAGTACTTTGGATGAGTACTCACAGTTGCTTTCTCCCCCCTTTTTTCCCCTTTCCTTTATTTCTGGTTGTCGCAACCAGATGCTGGAGTCCAGGAGCCAGACGCCACCGTCGATGACGACCCCTAATACACCGGAGGTGCCTACTACTACGTGCAGCCCGCTGTCGACGACCAGGAGTAGTTAGGAGGATCCCAGGCAGGAGGCCTGCGCCTCTTTCGATATGTATCACAGTTTGTGCTAGCCTTCTTAAGGCAAACTTGTTTAACTTATGTCTGTACTCAGATATTGTTGCTTCCGCTGACTCGTCTATGATCGAGCACTTGTATTCGAGCCCTCGAGGCCCCTGGATTGTATTATGATGCTTGTATGACTTATTTATGTTTTAGAGTTGTGTTGTGATATCTTCCCGTGAGTCTCTGATCTTGATCGTACACATTTGCATGCATGATTAGTGTACGATTGAATTGGGGGCGTCACACATGTGGAAGGCCACCTCTACGTAATCTGTCAAGCATTGACAGGTCACCCGCAACAGTAACCTCTTCTAGTTCAGCCTCTTCTTGTTCTGGCTGAGGGTGAAGTCGGGTTCACTATCACTGTCTACTTCAATGTTTTTGGAAAGACTTGTTTCTTGGAAGAATTCTCCTTCACATGTGTCTAGATTAATGTGAGGTTCATAATCATCTTCATTGGGGGGAGGTGGTCTAACACGTGGCAGCACATCATAAACGACATCCCAACCTTTGAGATTAGGATCACTTTGACAGGCCCACGGTAGATAGAAAACTTGGGTTTCCTTTTGAGCCATAATATAGACATCGGGAACATCCAAATGGGTGCTTTGATTGATTTCCACTAGCCCTATATGTTCATGAGCCCTTCTAGTCTCCTTCGGCTGGAACCAATAACATTTGAAGAATATGACGTTTGCTGGGTTTGCACCATAGAATTGAAGGTCATAAATTGCTTCAACTCTTCCATAATACTCGGTATCGCCTTCGCCGATAGCAGAGACACAACAATTTGTAGACTTTCGGTCAGCCAAGCTCTTTGCCATAGGTATGAAAGTGATACCCGTTGATGTCATATTTGTCGAACGGACCTTATAGTCAAAACCTTTAGCGACTTGTCTCAATTCGGCGTCCATAAGCTCTGATTAGCCTACAAGTTTAATACAAAAGTGATTGTTGCATTAGCCACAAATTACACTGAGAAATGAAATGGTCTAATGGAAATTACCATTTGTTTGAACCAAGAGATGAAACCGGGATAACCGCCTCCATGCTTTGCCAGAAGCTCATACTCTTCGACGGAATCCTTTTGGATCACCTCTCCATACGAAAATTTGGTGACCTATCGAGTGTATCAAATTTATCCGAGAATAAGAGCAGTTCTGAGGAATTAGAAGTTGCGAAACAATGTACCGAGAACTTACTCGATGTACGGCTGCACTTCTGTTAGGTTGTTGAATATATACAACGAAATGGTCTGCCATTCTTCGAAATCCAACGTTAAGGAATTAGAAGCACCGGCTGGTACCAGATCCCCTTTGAATAGGCTGAGGTTGGATCGACCCTTTTTAGGGTCGCCAGCATTGTACCGAGGCTTCGGATTATGCAAATGATGATTTTTGGCTTCGTAGTGTGCGATCACGAAGTTTGCCACCTCTTCATTAATGAATGCCTCGGCCATCGATGCTTCAATTCTATGTTTATTTTTCCATTTTGCTTGAAGCATCTTCTGCATCCTCTCAGTTGCGTAGCACCAACGATTCGGCACAGCCCCCCCCCCCAATCTTGCCTCGGTTGGGAGATGCAAAATCAAGTGTTGCATTGGATTAAAGAAGCCCAGCAAAAATATCTTCTCTAACTTGCAGACCAACTTCGGCGCCAACTATTCCATTTCTTCTACTAGGTCAGGCGATAGTTCTTTAGCACAAAGAACATGGAAGAAATAGCTCAGCTCTGCCAGTACTAGCCATTCATCCTCG
Source organism: Triticum dicoccoides (assembly GCF_002162155.2). Lineage (NCBI taxonomy): Eukaryota > Viridiplantae > Streptophyta > Magnoliopsida > Poales > Poaceae > Triticum > Triticum dicoccoides. Next base: position 515,539,240 of record NC_041383.1, read on the forward strand.
GGGATGAAACCACGCAACATCACCGGCATTACCCGCTCAATCCATATCTTCCAATCATGACTCTTGAGACCAAATATCTTCAATTTTTCAAGACTCGCTCCCCTCTTTAGATTCGCTGCATACCCATCGGGGAACATCAACTCTATTTTCACCAACAAGATAATTTCCCTCATAGCTGGCCTTCCATGATTGAACCATGCCTTTGGCTTTGTCTAGTTCTTCTTTCCTTTTGATGGTTGCATGTTTTGTAATGGTCTATGACATAGCTCTTCCTGATCTACTCTTGCCTTAGGAGTAGTATCCTTTGACTTCCCATCTATGCCAAACAATGTAACCAAAAGTGCCTCAGTGATATTCTTCTCAGTGTGCATCACATCGATGTTGTGTGGGCAAAGGAGGTCTTTGAAGTAAGGCAGATCCCACAAGCATGTCTTGTGAGTTCGGGCGTGTTGCGAATTATACCCCTTGAAATACCATGGACGCTCTGGATCTGGCTCGAGAGTGTTTAACTGATCCAGGATCTCTTGGCCCGTCAACGGAGGTGGTGCAGAGCCTTTCGCAACTCTACCTTTGATGAAGTTTTGCTTGTCTTTCCTGAACTTATGGCGAGGATGCAGGAACGGTCTATGCATGTCGAAGCAAGAAAACTTGCGAGCAGCCTCAAGCCAACCAAACTGAAGAGCTCCCTTGCATGTGGGGCACTGGAACCTTCCATGCACACACCAGCCAACGAATAACGCATACGCCGGCAAGTCACGCGTCGAGTACATGTACCACAAACGCATTATGAAGCTCCTTTTGCTAAAGGTGTCATATGTCTTGAACCCATTATCCCAGGCTTCTCGCAATTCATCCTTCAGCGGCTGCATGTACCCATTCATACTCTTCCCCGGATAGTTCGACCCTGGAATTATCAACGTCAGGAAAATGTTCTTTCTTTGCATAATCTTTCTGGGGGGAGATTGAGTGGAATGAAAAATACGGGCCAACAACTGTATTGGGTTGCCGTCAGACCAAACACATTGAACCCATCCGTGCTGATGGCGCCTCGAGGATGCCTCGGATCTGCTGCTTTATCGTCATGTAATGCATCGAACCGCTTCCACGCTTCACCTTCTGATGTGTGCACCATCATCAGCTTCCCACCTGCATCTAGTTGGGTTCTTTTGCCCGTTGTGTGCCATGTCATATGTCTTACCGTCTCTTTGACCATGAAAAGACATTGAAGTCTTGGTACAATTGGCATATACGGAAGAACATTAACGCGGATTTTGGTCTGCGTCTTCTCACCCATACCGTTGTCTACCACAACATACCTGGATGACTTGCAAATGGGACAATAGTTCAAGTCCGCATACTGAAGCCTAAATAAGGCACATCCATACTCACAGGCATGTATCTTCTCATAGGGCATCTTGAGAGCACGGAGGATTTTGTCTGACTGGTACAGGTTTGTAGGTAGTACGTGGCCTTTGTGTACAAAATGTCCAAATACTTTCATCATCGCATCGTAGCATTCTTTGCCCAAGTTGAATTGAGCCTTCAGAGCCATTATTTGTGAGATGGCATCCGGCTGACAAAGCTCAGTGTACTCGTGGAGAGGACATTTTGAAGACTCCAACATTTCATTGAAGGCCTTTGCAGATTCCTCCATCTCATCGTCCGAGTCCCGAGCATCATCAAAGTATTGCACCATGTCTTGCATCCTGGTACCATCGTCGTCGGTGCGACGACGAAGCACCTCAGCTCTGGCGCGTTGTCTAGACTCGCCATGAAATGTCCACATCATATAATCTGGCGTAAATCCCCTGTTTTGCAAGTGTTTGCCCATTTCATCCTCTGTCCTCTTGTGCCAATTGTTGCACCCTGCACAGGGGCACCTGGGTGTCCTCCGGCCATTTGCAAATGCGGTTTCTCAGAAACCCCTTGGTTTTTGTTAACCATTCAGTTGTCATGTTTTTCTGACTAGTGTGACCAGTGTACATCCACGCAATCACTCATCTTGCCTAGCTACTGGAAACATAAGAAATATATATATAAATTAATCAGCATGTATATATTCATCAGTTAATGGAGTTTTTCACTTTTATTACATCCATGCAACCTAGGCGCTAATAGGTAAAGATAGGTCCTAATCACACCCAAGTATGTATAGATTGGGTTCGTTTTCCCATGCTCCGCTCTGGATCCAACACAAAATTTCGGCAGCACCACCCCGCTGTTCTCGTGATATACGTCTCGGCAATAGGCAGAGAGGATGTGTACCTAGAGAACAACAGGGAGGCACTGATGAATTTCTGCATCAGATACGGAGCAGAGCACATGGGAAAATGAACCCAATCTACACATACTCGGGATGTCCATGGATAACGTTGGCCCATTCAAAAGAATCACGGTTATAAATATGCAAATGCATGCATATTTATAGATGTAACCCTTTCGAACGGGAGACGTATAGTGGTCACGCATGCTGATGATTGAAGACACCTATAGCTAGCAAGTTTCATCGGCATGAAGACCAGAATAGAGAAAATCAAGGGGGGCAGGACATGTCATTTGTGCTAACCCACGAACGCAGGGGCGGAGCTCGTCGAACACTAGACCCTTGCAGCGACGGAAAAACTACACATTTAAACCGAAAGATGAGTTTCATAGTAATATTGTTTTTTCCGTCAACCTAACTAAATATTTACAATAGGACGAGCAGGTTAGGGGTTCCTTGGCGTCAATAGAACCCTAAATAGCAAGTATCATTGGTGCAAGATACATGAGGCGCTCGGCATTGAACACTAGATCCACGTCCCACAAGTGACGTCGGTGCCCGGCGTCCTGCAACAATAGTTCTGGTGGCCGATGACGTTCGAACACCTTGGCAACTTTGTCTGGCAGCCTTTGCAATGAGGATTAAAGGCAAGTTTTGAAAGTTCAAACAACCAAACCGAGTTGAGTCAGTTTGGGTGTTTCAAGTTTCAACATTTAGCTTTCGATCGTCATCTCGGAGGCTGCCAGATAAATTCGCGATGGTCTTTAACCACTATCGATGCCGAGAACTGTTGCTGTGGGATGCAGGACCCCTGTGTCACTTGTGGGACGTGGATCTAGTATTAGACACTGACAGCCACATGTGTCTCGCAGTGACAATACTTGCTATTTAGGGTACCATCGACACCGAGGAACCACCTAACCCTCTCGTCCCTGGGTAAACTAAATTAGCATGCATTCAATAAGCAAAACTACATCATGTCTTGCGTCCCTACATCGTCGAATATTATCACTAATACATCTGAAATAGTATCATACATATAGCATAGCTAATACAGCTAGAACCGTAGCGAACGACGGGTATCGGCGCGGGCGGTGGACACCCAAAGAGAAGGAACCATCACAGGATCATAGCTCTAGTGAGATCCCTGAAGAACCTGCCAGGTACTGTCGAACCTGCCCTCCAACGCAACCATGTAGCGATAGACGAGCTTGTCCTCCTCGCTGACACCGTGCCATACCACCTCCGCGGTGTCTGAAAGCCTCGACACCATCGCTGGCCCACACGGCCGCCACTAAAAAAGGTTTGCGTCAACAAAGGGTTGGCTCCTCACCAAGCTGCGCCCCCCGGAAGGTAGAACATCCCGATACCAGCCCGACGGAGCCCAATCTCAGACATGGCCACTCTAATCAAGCAGGCCTCCTCCGCCAAGTCGACGACGAGGATGCGGGATAGGCATCATCGACGTCAATGCCGGAATAACTTCCTTAACTAAAAAAATAACAACAAATTTCACATGTTGAAAATAAACCAGAAACTTAACATGAACTAAACCTAAACTAAACTAACTAAACTAAACCTAAACGAAACTAACTAAACTAAACCAGAAACTTAACCTCAACTAGACTAAACTAAACCTACACTAAACTAACTAAACTAAACAAAACCTAAACTAAATTATACTAAACCTAATTAAACTAAATCTAAGAAAACAGAAAAAAGGGCCTCGCCTTGGAGCAGCCGGGGCGACGGGGCGGGCCGGCGGGGCAGACGGGGCAAGGCGGGCCGACG
>NC_041383.1:515543818-515595426 GCF_002162155.2 Triticum dicoccoides
CCGGAGCGGCGCGACGGGGCGTTGCGGCCCGACGGGGCTGGGCGGGCCGGCCGGGGTAGCGAGGCGGGCCAAGGCAGCGACATGGCCCGGGGCAGCGCGGTGGGGCGGGGTGACGGCGCGGGGTTGGGATGAGAGGAGGGGGAGAGAGGGGAGAGAGAGGGGTAGGGCCAGGGCGTTTTGTCAGATAGAGCACAGCTCTTTGCGGTCCCCTAGCAGACGGCAAAGAGCCTAGCTAACGGATGTTAGTTTGGCCACATTCTTTGTCGTCCGCTAGCGGACGGCAAAGATTCTTTGCCATCAGCTAGCGGACGACAAAGAAAGTGGCCGTTAGGTGGCTCTCGCTAGCGACCCACCCTGTGTCTTTGCCGTCCGCTAGCGGGCGGCAAAGGTTCTACGCCGTCAGCTAGCTGACGGTGGGGTTGATGGCAAACAATTTCTTTTCGTAGGCTGCTGCTTTGCCGTTAGTTTTCTTCAAGCTGATGGCAAAGACCCTCTTTGCCAGCAGCTAGCTGACAGCAAAGAACCGGCTGACGGCAAAGTTCCTGATTCCAATAGTGTGTGCCCACTCTTTTGGATTACGAAGACTTTAATTATGATTGTTGCTCTTCGATTGAATGCATTTCTTTGTTGCAATGGATGATAAATTCACCCCATGCCTATGAACAAAATAAAGCTTTTATTAAACATATTATTGATGCCATGATGAAAGCTTTAGAAGAAAAATTGGAATTAGAGATCTCAATTCCTAAAAAAATTATATGATGAGTGGAAACCTGCCATTAAAGTCAAGATTAAAAATTATGAGTGTTTTTCCTTGTGTTTTTTGGGTGCTAGTGTTTCCACAATTCTGAATTCTCTATGTGATGCGCTTGGTTTTACCGACATTGAAGAATGTTCTCTCAATTTGCACTTGGCGGATTCTACTAATATAAAGCCTTTGGCAAGAATTAATGATGTTCTTATTCTTGAAAATAGTGACTATGTGCCCATAGTTTTTGTTGTTCTTGATATAGATTCCAATCCGTCTTGTCCCATTATACTTGGTAGACTGTTTTTACGCACTATAGGTGTCGTGATTGATATGGAAGAAGGGAATATTAAATTTCAATGTACACTAAGAAAGGGTATGGAACACTTCCCTAGAACAAGAATTAATCCACCATATGTATCAATCATGAGGGCAACCTATGGGGCAAAAACCAAAGATGACAATACTTGAATCTATGCATTATGCCTAGCTAGGGGCATAAAACGATAGTGCTTGTTGGGAGGCAACCCAATGAATAAAATTTATTTTTGCCTTTTTCTTTCTATTCTTGAGTGTTTGGACAATTATGATACTATTATGAATGTGTTTTTTATGTTTTAATTAGTGTTTGTGCCAAGTAAAGCCTTTGGGATCATGTTGGGTGATAGTTCCTTTGTTATTGTTGGAAAACAAAAACTTTTGCGTCCATTAGCATAATTGATCTGCTTTTCTAGAGAATGGTTAAATTTTGAATTTTTTTACACAAGATTGATATATAAATTGCCTAAGTGTTCCTAATTTTTCAGAATTTTTGGAGTTACAGAAGTATGGCAAAAGTCCAGATTACTACAGACTGTTCTATTTTTGACAGATTCTATTTTCTTTGCATTGTGTGCTTACTTTTATGAATCTATGGATTGTATTGAAGGGTATAAGCCATGGAAAAGTTATAATACATTAGGTATAATGCAAATATAAAATATGAACGGGTTTGCAATAGTACTTAGAGTGGTGATTTGCTTTATTATACTACCGCATCTCACGAAGGTTTTGTTAAGTTTTGTGTGATTGAAGTTTTCAAGCTTTGGGTGAGATCACGATGGATGAAGGAATAAGGAGTGAAAAGAGCCTAAGATTGGGGATGCCCAGGGCACCCCAAGTTAATATTCAAGGAGAACCAAGCAAGTAAGCTTGGAGATGCCCCAGTAGGCATCCCCTCTTTCTTCTAACAACCATCGGTAATTTTACTTAGAGCTATATTTTTATTCGTCACATATCATGAGTTTTGCTTGGAATGTCTTGTATTATATGAGTCTTTGGTTGTTTTTCTTTTTTTCACAAGTATCCTTGCTGGACACACCTATTTGAAAGAGCAAAATTATGCTATGATTTGTTAGAATTGCTCTTTATGCTTCAATTAAATTTTTTGAGCTATGGAATTGCTCTAGTGCTTCACTTATATCTTTTTAAGCATCGTGTGCTTTAATATTTTTGAAGAAATAATCTCATGCTTCACTTAAATTTATTTGAGAGCTAGTAAACTTTTGAAGAAATTCTCTCATGCTTCACTTATATTATTTTGAGAGATGAAAAATTTTATGCTTATGTTCTTCACTTAAATTTGTTTGAGATTGTCAAAAGAAATCACAACATATGAAATTAGTCCCAAAGTGATAGATATTCAAGAGAGGTATAATAAAAAATTTAATGAAGATCATTGGACAAAATAAACTTGATTGTTTGTAATAGTTTTAAGATATGATGATAGTAATATGTGAGCCATGTTGGTGAGTAATTATGCTTTAGTAAAAATATTGGTGTTAAGGTTTGTGATTCCCTATGCAAGCACGAAAGTCAATAGTTATGCAATGAAATTATATCCTACTTGTGGTGCATTATTCAGTGTTAGTTATGCTCAATGCTCGCTTATGTGAATTTCCATTTCTTGGTTGGTTGCTTCTCAATATGTTTGCTAGCCTCCCCTTGTACTAAGTAGAAATACTACTTGTGCATCCAAAATCCTTAAACCCAGTTTTGCCATATGAGTCCACCATACCTACATATATGCGGTATTTTCGTGTTGTACTAAGTAAATTTGTATTTGCCATCTCTAATTTCAAATTGAATTTCCTTTTTTGTGCCTGTACCGCTCATGAAGCGGCAGGGGGTGGCTGATACGTCTCCAACGTATCTATAATTTTTTATTGTTCCATGCTATTATATTACCCGTTTTGGATGTATATGGGCTTTACTTTACACTTTTATATAGTTTTTGGGACTAACCTACTAACCGGAGTCCCAGCTCGAATCGTTGTTTTTTCCTATTTTAGTGTTTCAAAGAAAAGGAATATCAAACGGAGTCCAAACGGAATGAAACCTTCGGGAGCGATCTTTTTGGAACAAACCTGATTCAGAGGACTTAGAGTGGAAGTCAAGAAACAAGCAAGGCGGCCACGAGGGTGCCCGGGGCGCCCCCACCCTCGTGGGCCCCTCGAGCGTCCACCGACCTGCTTCTTCCTCCTATATATACCCACGTGCCCTGGAAACATCGGCGAGCACCACGAAAAACTATTTCCACCGTCGTAACCTTCTGTATCTGCGAGATCCCATCTTGGAGCCTTCGTCGGCGCTCCACCGGAGGGGGAATCGACCACGGAGGGCCTCCACATCATCTCCAAGGCCCTTCCGATGAGTTGTGAGTAGTTCACCACAGACCTTTGGGTCCATAGTTATTAGCTAGATGGCTTCTTCTCTCCCTTTGAATCTCAATAGAAAGTTTTCCTTGATCTTCTTGGAGATCTATTCGATGTAACTCTTTTTGCGGTGTGTTTGTCGAGATCCGATGAATTGTGGGTTTATGATCAAGTTTATCTATGAAGAATATTTGAATCTCCTCTGAATTCATTTATGTGTGATTAAGTTATCTTTGCAAGTCTCTTTGAATTATCAGTTTGGTTTGGCCAACTAGATTGATCTTTCTTGCAATGGAAGAAGTGCTTAGCTTTGGGTTCAATCTTGCGGTGTCCTTTCCCAGTGATAGCAAGGTCAGCAAGGCACGTATTGCATTGTTGCCATCGAGGATAAAACGATGGGTTTATATCATATTGCATGAGTTTATCCCACTACATCATGTCATCTTTCTTAATGCGTTACTCTGTTCTTTATGAACTTAATACTCTAGATGCATGCTGGATAGCGGTCGATGTGTGGAGTAATAGTAGTAGATGCAGGCAGGAGTCGGTCTACTTGTCGCGGACGTGATGCCTATGTACATGATCATGCCTAGATAATCTCATAATTATTCGCTTTTCTATCAATTGCTCAAAAGTAATTTGTTCACCCACCGTAATACTTATGCTATCTTGAGAGAAGCCACTAGTGAAACCTATGGCCCCCGGGTCTATCTCTTATCATATAAAGCTTTCAATCTACTTTTATTTGCATCTTTACTTTTCCAATCTATATCATAAAATACCAAAAATATATTTATCTTATCATATTATCTCTATCAGATCTCACTTTCGCAATTGGCCGTGAAGGGATTGACAACCCCTTTATTGTGTTGGTTGTGAGTTCTTGTTTGTTTATGTAGGTGCGTGGGACTTTTGAGGAGTCTCCTACTGGATTGATACCTTGGTTCTCAAAAACTGAGGAAAATACTTACGCTACTATTGCTGCATCACCCTTTCCTCTTCAAGGAAAACCAACGCAAGCTCAAGATGTAGCAAGAAGGATTTCTGGCGCCGTTGCTAGGGAGGTCTTCGCTCAAATCAAGACATACCAAGTACCCATCACAAACTCATCTCCCTCGCATTACATTATTTGCCATTTGCCTCTCGTTTTCCTCTCCCCCACTTCACCCTTGCCATTTTATTCGCTCTATCTTTCCCAATCTCCTCTCTCTTTCGCTTGCCTTTTTGTTTGCTTGTGTGTTGGATTGCTTGTCGCGAGGGCGCAAGATAATACCAAATTGTGTGACTTTTCCAATACCAATAATAATGATTTCCTTAGTACTCCGATAGCTCCTTTACATGATGTAGAGTCTTGTGAAATCAATGCTGCTTTGCTGAATCTTGTTATGAAAGATCAATTCTCCGACCTTCCTAGTGAAGATGCCTCTAACCATCTAAACAACTTTGTTAATTTATGTGAGATGCAAAAGAAGAAAGATACGGATAATGATATTGTTAAATTGAAGTTATTTCCGTTTTCACTTAGAGATCGTGCTAAAGTTTGGTTTTCGTCTTTGTCTAAGAATAGTATTGATTCATGGAATAAGTGCAAAGATGCTTTTGTCTCTAAGTATTTTCCTCCTGCTAAGATCATCTCTCTTAGGAACGATATTATGGATTTTAAACAACTTGATCATGAGCATGTTGCCCAATCTTGGGAAAGAATGAAATTGATGATTCACAATTGCCCTACTCATGGTTTGAATTTATGGATGGTCATACAAAAAATTTATGCCAGATTGAATTTTGCTTCTAGAAATCTTTTAGATTCGGCTGCTGGAGGCACTTTTATGGAAATCACTTTAGGAGAAGCTACTAAACTCCTTTATAACATTATGGCTAATTATTCTCAATGGCAAACCGAAAGATCTACTAGTAAAAAAGTGCATGCTATAGAAGAAATTAATGTTTTGAGTGGAAAGATGGATGAAGTTATGAAATTGTTTGCTACCTAGAAAACTTAATGATGAGTGGGAACCTACTATAAATATTAAAATTAAAGATCATGAGTATTATGCTTTATGTTATTTGGGTGCTAGTGTTTCCACGATTCCGAAAACCTTACGTGATATTCTAGGTTTCCATGATCTTGATGATTGCTCTTTAAATTTGCACCTTGCGGATTTCTACCATTAAGAAACCTATGGGAAGAATCAATGATGTTCTTATTGTTGCAAATAGGAACTATGTGCCCGTAGATTTTATCGTTCTTGACATAGATTGCAATCTTTCATGTCCTATTATTCTTGGTAGACCTTTCCTTAGAACAATTGGTGCAATTACTGATATGAAGGAAGGGAAAATTGGATTCCAATTTCCATTAAGGAAAGGCATGGACCACTTTCCAAGAAATAAAGTTAAATTACCTTATGAATCTATCATGCGAGCTACTTATGAATTGAGTGCCAAAGATGGCACTACTTAGATCTATCCTCGCTTTTATGCCTAGCTAGGGGCGTTAAACGATAGCGCTAGTTGGGAGGCAACCCAATTTTATTTTTAGTTTTTTGTTTTTGCTTCTGTTTAGTAATAAATAATTCATATACCTTTTGTTTAGATGTCTTTTCATGTTTTAATTAGTGTTTGTGCCAAGTAGAACCTATAAGATAACCTATAAAATCCTACCAAACAGAAACTTTGCGCGCATGAAAATAATTTTAATAATTCACAGAAACGTGATTTTGCGTTGATTCTTTTTGCTGTAGATCAATAGAAAAATTTCCCAGGACTTCCTAGTTTGGTAGGATTTTTAGAGTTCCAGAAGTATTCGAGATTTCCAGATTGTTCTGTTTTTGACAGATTCTGTTTTTTGTGTGTTATTTGCTTATTTTGATGCATCTATGGCTAGTATGTAGGGGTATGAACCATAGAGAAGTTGGAATAAAGTAGGTTTAACACCAATATAAATAAAGAATGAGTTCATTACAGTTCCTTATGTGGTGGTTTTCTTTCTTGCACTAACGGAGCTTATGAGATTTCCTGTTGAGTTTTGTGTTGTGAAGTTTTCAAGTTTTGGGTAAACATTTGATGGACTATGGAATAAGGAGTGGAAAGATCCTAAGATTGGGGATGCCCATGGCACCCCAAGATATTCAAGGACAACCAAAAGCCTAAGCTTGGGGATGCCCCAGAAGGCATCCCCTCTTTCGTCTTCGTCTATCGGTAACTTTACTTGGAGCTATATTTTTATTCGCCACATGATATGTGTTTTGCTTGGAGCGTCTTGTATGATATTTGTCTTTGATTTTTAGATTACCACAATCATCCTTGTTGTACACACCTTTCGGGACAATCCCACTTGATTAGAATTTATTAGAACACTATATGTGCTTCACTTATATCTTTTGAGCTAGATAGTTTTTGCTCTAGTACTTCACTTATATCTTTTAGAGCACGACGGTGGTTTAATTTTGAAGAAGTTGTTGATATCTCATGCTTCACTTATATTATTTTGAGAGTCTTTTAGAACAGCATGGTATTTGCTATGGTTATAAAATTGGTCCTAGAATGATGGGCATCCAAGTTGGGTATAATAAAAACTATCATGGGAAGTGAATTGGATGCTATGATCAATTTGATACTTGATAATTGTTTTGAGATATGGAGGTGGTGATATTAGAGTCATGCTAGTTGGGTGATTATGAATTTAAAGAATGCTTGTGTTGAATTTGGCAAGTTCCGTAGCATGCACGTATGGTAAAAGTTGTGTAACAATTTGAAACATGAGGTGTTCTTAGATTGTCATCCTTATGAGTGGTGGTCGGGAACGAGCGATGGTCTTTTCCTACCAATCTGTCCCTCTAGGATCATGCGTGTAGTGCTTAGTTTTTGATTACTTGTAGAATTTTGCAATAAGTATATGAGTTCTTTATGACTAATGTTGAGTCCATGGATTATACGCACTCTCACCCTTCCATCATTGCTAGCCTCTTCGGTACCGTGCATTGCCCTTTCTCAGCTTGAGAGTTGGTGCAAACTTCGCCAGTGCATCCAAACCCCGTGATACGATACGCTCTATCACACATAAACCTCCTTATATCTTCCTCAAAACAGCCACCACACCTACCTATTATGGCATTTCCATAGCCATTCCGACATATATTGCCATGCAACTTTCAACCGTTCCATTCATCATCATGACACACATCATCATTGTCATATTGCCTTGCATGATCATGTAGTTGACATCGTATTTGTGGTAAAGCCACCATGCATAATTTTTCATACATGTCACTCTTGATTCATTGCCCATCCCGGTACACCGCCGGAGGCATTCATATAGAGTCATATATTGTTCTAGTTTTGAGTTGTAATTCATGAGTTGTAAATAAATAGAAGTGTGATGATCATCATTATTAGAGCATTGTCCCCAAATAAAATAAAATAAAATAAAAGAGAAAGGCCAAAAAAAAGAAAGGCCCAAAAAAAGGGGGGCAATGTTACTATCCTTTTCCACACTTGTGCTTCAAAGTAGCACCATGTTCTTCATATAGAGAGTCTCATATGTTGTCACTTTCATATACTAGTGGGAAGTTTGCATTATAGAACTTGGCTTGTATATTCCTACGATGGGCTTCCTCAAATGCCCTAGGTCTTCGTGAGGAAGCAAGTTGGATGCACACCCACTTAGTTTCTTTTGTTGAGCTTTCATACATTTATAGCTCTAGTGCATCCGTTGCATAACAATCCCTACTCCTCATGTTGACATCAATTGATGGGCATATCCATAGCCCTTTGATTATCCTCATCAATGTGATACTTTCTCCTTTTTTGTCTTCTCCACACAACCTTCATCATCATATTCTATTCCACCCATAGTGCTATATCCATGGCTCATGCATGACCTAACTATATGATTTTGTAGGGATAAACTTTCTTTAGCCATGTTATTTTGAGAAGACATGATTGCTTTGATTAGTGTGCTTGAAGTATTACTATTTCTTATGTCAATATGAACTTTTATTTTGAATCATTTGGATCTGAACATTCATGCCACAATAAACAAAATTACATTGAGAATTATGCTAGGTAGCATTCCACATCAAAAATTCTATTTTTATCATTTACCTACTCGAGGACGAGCAGGAATTAAGCTTGTGGATGCTTGATACGTCTCCAACGTATCTATAATTTTTGATTGTTCCATGCTATTATATTACCCGTTTTGGATGTTTATGGGCTTTACTTTACACTTTTATATCATTTTTGGGACTAACCTACTAACCGGAGGCCCGACCCAAATTGTTGTTTTTTTTGCCTATTTCAGTGTTTCGAAGAAAAGGAATATCAAACGGAGTCCAAAATGAATGAAACCTTCGGGAGCGATCTTTTTGGAACAAACGTGATTCAGAGGACTTGGAGTGGAAGTCAAGAAACAAGCGAGATCGCCACGAGGGTGCCCGGCACGCCCCCCACCCTCGTGGGCCCCTCGAGCGCCACAGACCTACTTCTTCCTCCTATATATACCCACGTACCCTGGAAACATCGGGGAGCACCACGACAAACTATTTCCACCACCGTAACCTTCTGTATCCGTGAGATCCCATCTTGGAGCCTTCGTCGGTGCTCCGCTGGAGGGGGAATCGACCACGGACCTCTACATCATCTCCAAGGCCCTTCCAATGAGTTGTGAGTAGTTTACCACAAACCTTAGGGTCCATAGTTATTAGCTAGATGGCCTCTTCTCTCTCTTTGAATCTCAATACAAAGTTCTCCTTGATCTTCTTGGAGATCTATTTGATGTAACTCTTTTTGCGGTGTGTTTCTCGAGATCCGATAAATTGTGGGTTTATGATCAAGTTTATCTATGAGAAATATTTGAATCTCCTCTGAATTCTTTTATGTGTGATTAAGTTATCTTTGCAAGTCTCTTCGAATTATAAGTTTTGTTTGGCCTACTAGATTGATCTTTCTTGCAATGGGAGAAGTGCTTAGCTTTGGGTTCAATCTTGCGGTGTCCTTTCCCAGTGACAGCAGGGGCAGCAAGGCACATATTGTATTGTTGCCATCGAGGATAAAAAGATGGGGTTTATATCATATTGCATGAGTTTATCCCTCTACATCATGTCATCTTTCTTAATTCGTTACTCTGTTCTTTATGAACTTAATGCACTAGATGCATGCTGGATAGCGGTCGATGTGTGGAGTAATAGTAGTAGATGTAGGCAGGAGTCGGTCTACTTGTCGCGGACGTGATGCCTATATACATGATCATGCCTAGATAATCTCATAATTATTCGCTTTTCTAACAATTGCTCGACAGTAATTTGTTCATCCACCATAATACTTATGCTATCTTGAGAGAAGCCACTAGTGAAACCTATGGCCCCCGGGTCTATCTCTTATCATATAAAGCTTTCAATCTACTTTTATTTGCATCTTTACTTTTCCAATCTATATCATAAAATACCAAAAATATATTTATCTTATCATATTGTCTCTATCAGATCTCACTTTCGCAAGTGGCCGTGAAGGGATTGACAACCCCTTTATTATGTTGTTTGCGAGTTCTTGTTTGTTTGTGTAGGTGCGTGAGACTTTTTAGGATCCTCCTACTGGATTGATACCTTGGTTGTCAAAAACTGAGGGAAATACTTACGCTACTATTGCTGCATTACCCTTCCCTCTTCAAGGAAAACCAACACAAGCTCAAGATGTAGCAGTGGCCAATATTTTCCAAGCTAGATGTGTTACTCTCAAGATGAGTGTTTCTTCACTTGTCATTGCATGAGAGTGTTGCGGTAATAGGGATGCCCAGTACCGAAATGAAAAAGAAATTTACTTTATGTTGTCAAATAATAAATTGCTTGGAATGGCCAATATTTTCCAAGCTAGATGTGTTACTCTCAAGATGAGTGTTTATTCACTTGTCATTGCATGAGAGTGTTGCGGTAATAGGGATGCCCAGTACCGAAATGAAAAAGAAAATTACTTTATGTTGTCAAATAATAAATTTCTTGGAAAGTGTTGGTATGGACGGTACCCATGGATACGGCTAGCCGTGGAATGTGAAAGTATGGTGGAAAAAGAAATAAACTTTATTTTATGTTTGGGGACCGCCTATGATATATCTAGTATGGAAAGTGTTGGGAATTACTCGATCGTTTTCGTTGACGGCAAAAGCATGCCTCTCAAAATGTTTTTATCTCTCATTTTAAGCTTTGAACTCTGGCACCTCTACAAATTCGGCTTCCCTCTGCAAAGGTCCTATCTATTTACATTTATGCCAATTTTATTTTTATTTTGAGTCTCTATCTTCTGTTATAAAGCACCAACTAGGGAGCACTATGATCATACTTGAGCATTGGATGTAGCTAATATGCGAGTGTGCTTCGCAAATGGATCAATGATTGAGCATGATGGGCTAGGGATAACTTTCTTTAGTGTTGATATTTTGAAAGACATGGTTGCTTTTTGATATTCTTGAGTATTAAAGTTTGCATGTCAAATATAGACTATTGCTTTGAACCATCTAAAGGTCCAAATGTCCATGCTACAAAAGAAAAGAATATGTATTGAACATGTTAGGCAACATTCAACATCGAAAATTCTGTTTTTATCATTTACCTACTCGAAGACGGGCAAGAAATAAGCTTGGGGATGTTGATACGTCTCCAACGTATCTATAATTTTTTATTGTTCCATATTGTTATATTATCATTCTTGGATGCTTTACAATCATTTTATAGAAAGTTTATATCATTTTTTGGGACTAACCAATTGACATAGTGCCCAGTGCCAGTTGCTATTTTTGCTTGTTTTTTACTTCGCAGAATATCCCTATCAAACGAAGTCCAAACACAGGAAAAATTTTGGAGATTTTTTGTACCAGAAGACAACTTGGGAGCCAAGGAAGCACCTACGGGAAGCCCCGTGGGTCCCACAAGACTAAAGGGCGCCCCCATGCGCACCCTAGAGGGTTGTGGGGCCCATAGGGGTCTCCTACACCACCTCTTCGCTCTATAAATACCCAAATATTCTAGAAACCCTAGGGGAGTCAACGAAACACAATTCCAGCCGCCGCAAGTTCCAGAACCACGAGATCCAATCTAACACCATCACGTAGGGGTCATCATCCTCATTGGTGCCTCTCCGATAATGCGTCAGTAGTACACCATAGGCCTATGGGTCCGTAGGCAGTAGCTAGATGGCTTCTTCTCTCTTTTTGATTCTCAATACAATGGACTCTTGGAGATCTATTTGATGTAATGATTTTTTGTCGTATCTTTGTTGGGATCCGTGAACTTTGAGCTTATGATCAGATCCATATCCATGAATATTATTTGAGTTTCTTTTATCACTTATATGCATGGCTATTTATAGCCTCATATTTCTTCTTTGAATCCTTGGTTTACTTAGGCCAACTAGATCGATTTTTCTTGCCATGGGAAGAGGTGCTTTGTGATGGGTTCTATCTAAAGTGTCCTCACCCAGTGATGGAAGGGGTAGCAAGGCACATATGTATCGTTTATATTAAGGATAACAAGATGGGATCTATTCCTACGTGAATAGATCTTGTCTACATGTCATCATTCTTATTGCATGACTCCGTTTTTTCATGAATTTAATACACTAGATGCATGCTGGATAGCGGTCGATGTGTGGAGTAATAGTAGTAGATGCAGAATCGTTTCGGTCTACTAATCTTGGACATGAGCCTATATATTGATCATTGCCTTGGATATCATCATAATTATTTGATCTTCTATCAATTTCCTAATAGTAATTTGTTTACCCACCGTATGCTATTTTCTTGAGAGAAGCCACTAGTGAAATCTACGGCCCTCGGGTCTATGTTTTATCATATTTGCTTTCAGATCTATTTTTCCTCGTATTTATTTTCAGATCTATTAGTCCAAAATCCCAAAAAATACCTTGCTGCACTTTTTCTTTATTTATTTTATTCCATGTTTTATTCAGATCTATTGGCCCAAACTTATACAAACCAATCTATCTTTTTATCGAGGAGGGATTGACAACCCCTCTCACACATTGGGTTGCGGGGGCTTGTTCTTTATCTGCAGGTACTGTTTGCATAGTGTTTCTTGGTTCTCCTACTGGATTGATACCTTGGTTTCATAACGGAGGGAAATACCTACCGTAGTTGTACTGCATCATCCCTTCCTCTTTGGGGAAATACCGACATAGTTTCAAACTGCATCAATAACTAATGCTATGAAAAGCATATCCCAGGAAAACACAATCCATAGTTTTTGGGTCCAAGCTTGCGCTTCTTCAGAATTGGCGCATCGACTTTCACCAAACATCCCCAAGTTCGTAGGTAAGAGAGTTTTAACATTTTATTCTCCCATTCCGTGAATGGAGTTATCTTTTTATTCTTTGTGGAACTCGGTTTAGGACATGGCATGCAGTGAATATCACCTTCCCCCACCATGCCTTGGAGAGACCCGATGTGTCTAACATGACATTAACCAAATTAGTTAGATACGGTTCTTTATTTCGGCTACCCCATTTGACTGAGGTGAATAGGGAGGCATCCTCTCATGGATTATACCATATTCCGCACAAAAAGAATCAAATTTGTTGGAAAAATACTGCCCACCACAATCGGGCATAAGCCTCTTGATCTTTTGATCAAGTTGGTTTTCCGCTTCAACTTTACAGATCTTGAAAAAGTTCAAAGCCTCATCTTTTGATTTTAGCTACACATGACAATATCTAGTGTCATTAATTAACGTAATATATCTTTCCACCTTTGTCAAAACACCATTCATTTCACAAAGATCTAAATGTATGAGCTCCAGTGACGCAAGATTTTTTGTTTCCGCGATTGTATGAGACTTGTGATGTTGCTTTGCTTGCACATAAACTTGACACTTAGATAACTTGACAGCGGAGAAATTAGGGATTAAGCTCAACTTGGCTAGCTGCATCATGCAACCAAAGTTAATATGACAAAGACGTGAATGTCAAACATTTTATTCACTATTGTTGCAAACGTGATTAACAACTTTTTTACAAACATCTGACAAGGACAGGCCAAATAAGCCTCCTGATTCATAGCCATTACCAACAAAGGTTCCATACTTGGATATTACAAATTTATTTGACTCAAAGACAAGCTTGTAGCCATCTCTACACAAACAGATCCGCTAACAAGATTTTTATTGACGGAGGGGACATAATGCACGTTCTTCAGCCGCATGGTCTTCCCCGAAGTAAACTTCAGATCGACCGTGCCAACACCATGAACAGAAGCACTTGAAACATTGCCCATCAGCATGGTGGAAGTCCCGACGGCCTGATAATAAGAAAACATGGAAATATCACCGCATGCATGTACATTAGCACCCGTGTCAATCAACCAATCAGGAGAGTGACATACTAAAAGAATAGTGGGAAATATATCATACCTAGCATCCTTCATGCCAATGTCACCAATGACAACATTAGTGGTTTTGTTGCCTTTCCCATGTTGACGCTTCTCATAGCAGTTAGGGAAACTAGGAGCCCAATGGTCAGGATCTCCGCTCCGCACACATGACAAACACATTTTTTCTTGTTAGTCTTCTTCTTTAATTTGGTGTGCTACGAAGCCTTGTTCTTCCCATCAAACTTTCATTTACCATCAAACTTGCACTTGTTCTTGAACTTGTGGGTTTGGAAGTTTTTCTTCTGTACCAGATTGGCACTAGAACCTCCCTCAGTACCTCGAGCACTTGTGTCTTTTGCTCTCGCCTTTTCTTCGACATCAAGAGTGCCAATGAGATCCGGAACGGAAAACTCATGTCTCTTTTGTTTCAGAGATGTAGCAAAGTTCCTCCACGAGAGAGGAAGTTTATTGATGATGCCCCCGGCAAGAAACTTGTCCGGTAGCATACAATTTTAGTGCTCAAGTTCTCTAGCAAATGACTGTACACTACTACGGGATGCTGCTAATGCGACACTACGATCAGAGACCCTGTGACAAAACTGTGTGCGATGCATTAATCACAAATGGTGGTGTAAATAGCCGTCAAAAAAGGTGCAAAACATTTGCGATGGCGGAGCCATCAAACACGGTTCAAATTTTAGTTGTGTGTGCTATGCAGGGCACATGGTTAATCCATTCGAATTGTTTGGGATGAGGCAGAATAACAGAAACGGGCAACCATATCAATGTGTGTACGATATACGGCATAAAGTTTGCTCCGATGAACTGTTTGCTATTAGGGAGTGCAAAAGAAATGGTTAGCCAAATCAAGGTGTGTGTGATATACGGCATACGGTTCACTCGGACAAAATGTTTCCGATTAGGGAAGACAATAGAAACGGTTAAACTTAACAAGATGTGTGTCATATGGGGCATACAGTTCAGATGGATGAACTATTTGTGATGAGCCAAAAGAACACAAATGAGTCGTGTAAAAAAGATGTGTGTGATACGCGGCAAACAGCCGACTCGGATGAACGGTTTGCAATGAGAAATTACAACATAGACGGTTAATACAGTTAGTTCGTGTGTGATTCTGCGTGTACAAAAAACTTTGAAAAATTCAAACTAGTTGCTTCTGGTGTCTAGGAGTATTGCACACGACGCGTCTGCGAGTACTCATGTGCGATGATTAGTAAGTTACACATACGTTTCCTTATGCTAACATGTGTGTGAATTTGCAATATGGACAGTTAATATGCAAACGCCTTATGGACATCGGGCACACACTTAAACTCAATGAACTCTGGACGATACTAATACTTTCCATGAAAATTTAAGAACTTGGCTAACAGCATTTGAGTAACATGTATATAGTGGTTACACTATTCGACAAAAGGAGGATCTTCGTAACACGGTTTAGACAACCATATGGTCCATATGTACATACTTAACATAGTAACAACTATCACATTTTAAGAGGTTAAGGGCCAACAACCATATGGTCCATATCTACATACTTAACATAGTAATAGCTAGCACATTTTAAGAGGCTGAGGGCCAACAACCACAACTATCCACTGGAAGCAGCTTGATCACGATGACTCGACATCTCGTCAATGAAAAGGAAGAGCCCTCCTGTGCCTTGGTAGAGCATGAGTAGAATAGTGTCTCCAATTTTCCAATATGGATGCATTGGCATGACAAGCGAGAACTTGTTAATTTGAGTGGTTCCATTTCTGTAGGAAATGCAGTACCTTGCAATCACTTTGGCGTTATTAGCAGGCACAAGTGTAATTTGACCACGCCGGAAAATTGATCCAGGAACTACTACAGCAGGCAATTTCTGTTGAAATGTATAATAAAAACCAATTGTAACATATGGTTGAAGATATATATAGTTTATGAGCAACAACAATGAAATAAGACTTTTTACAAGCGTTTTGTGCACACAATTGGTCTTGTTCAATGTGTGCACCATAGGTATAATTAATCCCATCCAAAATCTAGTTTTCATACGCTATGCTATCTCTGTCAGATTATCAACAAAATTTATGACATGCTTCAAGTCCTTCTAGTGAATTTTCGTATGCTTAGTAACTTACAAATCGTTCACTATGCATCCAACATATCCCGCTTAAAAGGTGGAAAGGTATTATTTATTCAGAACATGGCAGAACAATATATAGTGCGCATCACTTGGTAAATAGAATCTATTACTGCCTAGGAAGGGAGTCAGAAAATGAAATCAGAATTGGTTGCTTAAATAGTGATCAACTAGTCAGAACAAATACCCTGATTTTGCTAAGTAATATGACAGCATGGAGAAATTTAAAAGGACTCTAACCTCGATCAGACTTTGATCGGCTGATGACGTTGGGGAAGTAAACATCCATGTTAATTAGACTAGGCTATGGTGCACGCACTAGAAGTTTATTGCCAACTTTCAGTTCATAACACTTAGACATTTTTCTCCAAAGGTCCGCATTAAAATAGGAGTGACCATATTTATCATGTTTTATGCTAATCATCATTGTAAATCCATTTTGTGTTGTCAATATGACATCCTGGGAGTCATCAACAAAGTAAAGCCCAAGATTTCCTTCTACTCATTATAGCAACCACAATCCCAATGGACTGAAGTCTCTGTGCTTAAGTGTCATCCCTAGATCGGTAATGCTGACACACACGGTACTCAAGAAATTATAACAGAGTTCAATCACACACTTATTACATCGAGTCCTCATAAAGAGTATGATTACACAAAAATATCATGGATGAAGGCCATCTAAACTAAATAACTGTGAAAGCTTCGAAGGTAAATGAGTGCATCAACTCCAACGGCATAGCTGAGTGCAAGACAACGACCTATCGCACCTTATTCTTTGTTAGAGTAGTCTGCAACATGAGACGTTGCAGCCATGCGGGTCAGCACATTGAATATGCTGGCAAAGTTACACTCTAAAGCAATGAATGCAAGAACTATATCTACATGCAATATTTGGCTGGTGGAGGCTCTAAGTTTATGATTTTGCATAAAGCTAGTTTTTCCCTACAACAAAGGAATAAATTTTATTTAGACTACTCCCAAGTTGTACCAATAATTGAGAAGGTTCCTCCAATTCAAATCCCAATTAAATAGTATCATCATTAAACCCAATTCAATTAATTAAAGAGTGATGAGATCAACAATAATATCCAATTCCAGATACTCAAGATGTCCATAACCGGGGACACGGCTAACCATGATTAGTTTATACACTCTGCAGAGGTTGCACACTTTTCCCCCAAGACTCGATCGCATCCATGATCGGAAGATCGAGACATAGTCTTTCTGAAGCATTGACTCTCTACTCCGGGTAGACCGTTACACCTACTTTCCCCTACATCTTCTAGTCCACCTCTCCAAGAGCTCATACAACTTACTCAACTATGCCAGAGCCCATAATGGCTTGTGGCTGCACATAGAAATTTCTAGGCATGAAATATCATATGACCCCTGAGTGGCGAACTTAGGAAAAATCACACGGGTACTCTGGGATTTCCCAAATGGACAAACACTGGATTCTCTAGGTGCCCCAACCAATCCACCCAGATGTGTATTAAAGTTGCCACCTTAATGTTATACATGATTAATAACTCACATAACTTCCATGTGAATCACAATCCAATCCCCGTCTACGAGCATGGCTAAGCAAAAAAAAGCATAACATATATTCCTGGGGTGATCAAAAGGTATTTGGTTCCTACCTCAAGTACTACAACCAAACCACATGTTCCCAATCCTACTCATGCAAATATTTGAGGGGCAATACTAATGCATAGTAAAAACTGGGTATAAAAGAGTATGATCAAAGTGTAACTTGCCTTGCTGACGATCTGCAAACTCTAGGGATTCGTAGTAACAAGATTCGCACTCCGGGTAATCTAGCATAGACAAACAGTAGCATACATAAGCAATCACTCAAACGAAACAGAGAGAAAACAAGAAAAGATCCAAATCAAACACGAAACAAGCAAACGTCTAAACTAAACATAAAACAAAACCTAACAGCTATATTTTCATGTGGATTAGACCTTAACAAAAGCTACATGTGATTAGCTACGATTTGCAAAAAGAAACAACTCAAACGGAGAAACGAAACTCAAGATACGAACGAAACAAGATCGTTTACTAATCTGAACTAAACTCAAATTTTAAATTGTCAAAATCATGTTCAAGTTGGTTAACTGGAATGAAGAGATCGTTATGAAGATTTAGGCGTTGGTTTCATCTAATTTGGATAAACGAGCTAAAAGTTACGCTACTTTTAAGATCGGGGGCTAAATCACGAGAAAACTATTCGCGGATAGATCCCTGGACGAAAATAAAACTAAGAAGAAAAATCTAGGGAACGAACGTTCGCTAACAGAACTAAACGAATGAAATCGTTCGCTAAAACGATCTAACCAGTGAACGTTTACTAAATAAACTAAAACAAAAACGAAAAACCGATGTAAACCTAAACCGAAACAAACCGAAAAAAAGAACCAACCGGTTCTTACCGGTCAACGCGGTTCGCCAGGTCAACGGAGCGGTCAACGGGGTGGCGGGATTTCGGAGGGGCGGTGGGATCCGGCGAGCGACGGCGAGGCGAGGTAGCGACGCGAGCGGTGGCAGCGGCGCATAGTGCGGCAGCAGCAGGCGGCGGGGGCGGCGGCGTGCAGCAGCAGTAGGCGGCGGCGGCGCGGCGGTGGTTGTGCGGGGCGGCGGGGCGATGCGAGGGGGAGAGGATAGGGCGGCGGCGGCTTATAAAGAGGTTCCCGAGGGGGTCCTCGGCTTGCGCGAGGGGCGGAGGCCCCGGACTCCGGCGAGTTCGGTTCCCGCACGGCGGGGAAGGCGGCGGCGACTCGGCTGGGCCGGCTGGGCCTTCGGCCTAGTTCGGTCTCAAAGCTTTTTTTAAAATAATTTCGCAGCAAAAAAATACTAATGAATTTTAAAAAAATCTAAAAATTCCAGAAATAATATTCATCGTCCAAACCTAATATTTAGGACAAGATAAACATTTTTCTAGACTAAAATGCAATTTTCAAAAATGCAAGTTTTCTCTAATTCAAATAAAATACAGATAAAATAGTAATTTGATTTTAAAATTTCTTCTCCAATATTTCTCTTCTGTTGAAGAAGTCATTTTATCTTCTCCCATTTATTGTTATGATTGGAAATAATTGGAGAGAAAATATTAAAATCAAATTGATCCTATTTTCAAATTTGAAATAAATTCAAATATGAAAATTTGGTGAAACTTCCAACTCTCTCCTTGGGTCCTTGAGTTGCTTAAGATTTCTAGGATCACAACCAAAATGCAAATAAAATATGATATGCATATGATGATCTTTTTTGAACATCCAAATTGAAAATTGGGATGTTACAAACCTACCCCCCTTAAGATGAATCTCGCCCTCGAGATTCGGGTTGGTCAGCAAAAGGTTTGGGTGGTCCTTGTGAAGATCTTCTTCTCGCTCCCAGGTAGCTTGCTCCTTGGTATGGTGGCTCCATTGTACTTTGCAAAACTTGATAACCTTGCCGCGAGTAACTCGACTGGAAAACTCGAGAATCTTGACTGGCTTTTCTTCATAGGTCAGATCACTATCCAATTGAATTGCTTCCAATGGCACTGTATCTCTCAGAGGAATGTCGGCCATCTCTGCATGGCACTTCTTCAACTGGGAAACGTGAAACACATCATGAACTCCTGATAATCCTTTGGGCAATTCTAACTTGTATGCAACTTCTCCCATGCATTCCAAAACTCTGTATGGTCCCACAAAACGTGGTGTTAGCTTTCCCTTGACTCCAAGACATTTTACTCCTTGAAGTGGGGACACACGAAGATATGCTCTGTCTCCTAACTTGCATTTTGTATCTGCATAACTCTTCTGCCTGGACTAGGCTACTTTGAGTCTATCTCGAATCAACTTAACCTTCTCCTCGGACTCTCTGATTAAATCTGGTCCAAACAACTATCGATCTCCAACTTCATCCCATGATAATGGTGTCCTGCACCTCCTTCCGTAAAAAGCTTCGAAAGGGGCCATCTTCAAACTGGCTTGGTAGCTGTTGTTATAGGACAACTCTACATAGGGAAAATTGTCATCCCAACTAGATCCATAATCTAGCGCACAAGCTCTCAACATGTCCTCCAGAATCTGATTGACTCTCTTGCTCTGTCCATCTGTCTGTGGATGAAAGGTTGTACTCAACTCTAGCCTGGTAGCCAAAGTTTCATGCAACTGATTCCAAAACTTTGAAGTAAATGGTGTTCCTCTATCTGATACAATGGTCCTTGGAACTCCATGTAGACATACGATCCTGGACATGTATATCTTTGCCAACTTAGCACTCGTATACGCTGTCTTTACCGGGATGAAATGGGCTACTTTCGTCAAGCGATCAACTACAACCCGAATCGTGTCATAGCCTGAACGAGTCCTAAGCAATCCAGTGATAAAATGCATGCCAAGTTTATCCCACTTCCATTCGGGTATCGGCAATGGCTGTAGCAATTCCGCTGGTTTCTGATGCTCGGCCTTTACTCTCTGACATACATCACATACTGCTACATACTCGGCAATATCCTTCTTCAATCCTGTCCACCAGAAACTTTCCTTCAAATCCAGATACATCTTTTTGGTGTTGCCTGGGTGAATCGAGTAAGGTGAATCATGAGCCTCCTGAAGATTCAACTTCCTGATCTCAGGGTCATTAGGCACATAAATACGATCCTCAAACCATAAGGTGTCGTGCTCCTCCTCACGAAATCCTTTAGCCTTTCCTTTACTCATCCTTTCCTTTATCTCAGCAATCTCCTTGTCCGTCCTCTGGGCTTTTATGACCCACAAGTGTAGGGGATCTATCATAGTCCTTTTGATAAGTAAGAGTGTCGAACCCAACGAGGAGCGGAAGGAAATGATAAGCGGTTTTCAGTAAGGTTTTCTCTGCAAGCACTGAAATAGTAGGTGATAGATAGTTTTGTGATAAGATAAATAGTAACGAGCAAAAAGTAAATAAAGTAAATAAAGTGCAGCACGGTGGCCCAATCCTTTATGTAGCAAAAGATAAGCCTGGACAAATTCTAATAATGAGGAAGGAGCTCCCGAGGAGACATTGGGAATTATCGTCAAGCTAGTTTTCATCACATTCATAAGATTCACGTTCGGTACTTTGATAATTTGATATGTGGGTGGACCGGCACTTGGGTACTGCCCTAACTTGGACAAGCATCCCACTTATGATTAACCCCTATTGCAAGCATCCGCAACTACAAAAAGGAGTATTAAGGTAAACCTAACCACATCATTAAACATATGGGTCCATATCAACCCCTAACGAAGCAACGCATAAACTATGGTTTAAGCTTCTGTCACTCTAGCAACCCATCATCTACTTATTACTTCCCTATGCCTTCCTCTAGGCCCAAATAATGGTGAACTGTCATGTAGTCGACGTTCACATAACACCACTAGAGGAAACACAACATACATCTCATCAAAATATCGAACGAATACCAAATTCACATGACTACTAATAGCAAGACTTCACCCATGTCCTCAGGAACAAACGTAACTACTCACAAAGCATATTCATGTTCATAATCAGAGGAGTAATAATATGCATAAAGGATCTGAACATATGATCTTCCACCAAGTAAACCAATTAGCATCAACTACAAGGAGTAATCAACACTACTAGCAACCCACAGGTACCAATTTGTGGTTTTGATACAAGATTGGATACAAGATGAACTAGGGTTTTGAGAGGAGATGGTGCTGGTGAAGATGTTGATGGAGATTGACCCCCTCCTGATGAGAGGATCGTTGGTGATGACGTTGGTGATGATTTCCCCCTCCCGGAGGGAAGTGTCCCCAGCAGAACAGCTCCGCCAGAGCCTAGATTGATTCCGCCAAGGTTCCACCTCGTGGCAGCGGAGTTTCGTCCCGTAAGCTTGCCCACGATTTTTTCCAGGGTAAACATGATGATATAGCAGAAGATGGACGTCGGAGGCCCACCAGGGGCCCAGGAGATAGGGGGTCGCCCCCTACAGGGGTGGGCGCGCCCCCTTGTCTCCTGGATAGGGTGTGGGCCCCCTGGCCTATTTCTTTCGCTCATGAATTCTTAATAAATCCAAAAGGTTGTTTCGTGGAGTTTCAGGACTTTTGGAGTTGTGCAGAATAGGTTTCCAACGTTTGCTCCTTTTCCAACCAGAATTCCAGCTGCCGACATTCCCCCTCTTCGTGGTAAACCTTGTAAAATAAGAGAGAATGGCCATAAGTATTGAGATATAATGTGTAATGACAGCCCATAATGCAATAAATATTGATATAAAAGCATGATGCAAAATGGACGTATCAAATCCCCCAAGCTTAGACCTCGCTTGTCCTCAAGCGGAAGCCGAAATCGAAAAATATGTCCACATGTTTAGAAATAGAGGTGTCGATAAAAATAAAATACGGACATGAGGGCATCATGATCATTCTAATAATAGTAACATATATAGATTTTATCATATGATTTCCTATGCTCAAGTAATAAGCAATTCACAATGTCAAGTATGGTTCATAAACTTCATTGGGAACTAATAAACTATAATCTCAGTCATTGAAGCAATTGCAATTTATCGTAACATCAGAAAGAGTCAACAATAAAACTTTTCAACAAGCGCACACACTCAACTATCTCGTAGTCTCCCATAATTGCTAACACTCACGCAATACTTGTGGTTATAAAGTTTCAGCCGGACACTGAGAAAGACAGGGGCTTATTGTGTTGCCTCCCGACGTATTCACCTTTAGGTGATGTCAACAATAATATCCTATGCCAACTTACATCCAATTTGATATATGTATCATGATCTTTCAAACACGAGGATCTTGCCAAAGGATAAAATGAAAAAAAAGGGGAACGGTGAGGATCACCTTGACTCAAGCATAAAGTAAAAACATAAAGTAAAAGATAGGCCCTTCACAGAGGGAAGCATAGGTTGTCATGCGCGTTTAGGGTTGATGCACGAAATCTCAATGCAAAAGAATGTCACTTTATATTGCCCCTTGTATGTGGACCTTTATTATGCAATCCGTCGCTTTTATTACTTCCACAAAAAGTTTGTACAAAGCTTATTTTCTCTGCACTAATAAGTCATACATATTTAGAGAGCAATTTTTTATTGCTTGCACCGATGACAACTTACTTGAAGGATCTTACTCAATCCATAGGTAGGTATGGTGGACTCTCATGGCAAAACTGGGTTTGAGGATATTTGGAAGCACAAGTAGTATCTCTACTTGGTGCAAGGAATTTGGCTAGCAAGAGGGGGAAAGGCAAGATCAACATGTTTGGAAGGTCAATGACAATATACTTTAACTGAGATGTCGGAAAACATAAACCATTACATTGTCTTCTTTGTCCAACATCAACTCTTTTAGCATGTCATACTTAATGAGTGCTTCACAATCATAAAAGATGTCCAAGATAATAAATATATATGTGAACCCCTCTTTCCTTATCACTTCCTATTAATTGCAACGATGACCAAGGCTACGTTCATCAACTCTCAACAATTTTTATGCCTCATACTTCTATGTGTGAAGTTATCACTACCCATAAGATCAATATGAACTCTTTTGTTCTTTCTACTTCTCAAGATCATAGCAACATAGCAAAGCCCTTGACTCAACACTAATCTTTATTATAGATAGCACACGGACTCGCTTACGTAAAGAGATCACAAAGCAAAACTCAAAACTACTTGATATCAAAACTTCAATCTACTAGATCAAGATACTACTAAAAGGATCGAACTAAATAAAGCGGTAAAGATAGGAGTGTGATGGTGATACGATACCGGGGCACCTCCCCCAAGCTTGGCAGTTGCCAAGGGGAGTGCCCATACCCATGTGATTATTTCCTCGAAGGTGATGGAGGTGGTGGTGATGACGGTGGATAATCGCACATCGAGCGTAAGAGCTCCTCCAACTTGCGGATAATGCCCTTGAGCCCAGCAATATGATCCTTCAACAAAATATTCTCCTGTGTGAGATACTTGTTCTGTATGCGGACTAACTCAATCATCTTGAAAGCTTCAATCTCTTTTGGAGTGAAAAGGTTAGGTAAAGGTTGAGGGATGTCTTCTTCTTTCACCACCGGGGCTTGAACCTCCATGGCCTTCTTGATCCCTTCATCCATGTTGATCTCTTCTGGTTGCTCTCTTCTCAACTCTATCTTCAAAAGCCAAGCATCCTTGTCTTCGTTGTTGGAGGAGGGAGAAGTCGTGGTGCTCTAAATCTGCAACAGAAACAGCTCAAAACGAAAATAGAAGATATTTGCGTGATACGGTGGTCAAAACCTTCAGGAGTATATATAATGAATTTTTACCGACCAAAATACATATCATTCAAGAAAACGGAGTCTGGGAGGCACACGAGGTGCCCACGAGATAGGGGGCGCGCCCTACAGGGGGGGCGGCCTCCTCTCTCGTGGGATCCTCGTGTCCATTTCGGACTACTTCTTTCTTCCTAAAATTCTTAAATAATCCAAAACTGATAAAAATTGCCATTATAGTTGTTTTGGAGTCGGTTTACTTACCGTACCACGTACCTATGCCTTTTCGGAGTCTGGAACGTTCTGGAAAGTGTCTCTTATGTATTCCTCGAGGGTTACGGTTTCAATAATATTAGTTTCAACATTGATAGGATTACCTGAAATATAATGTTTAATTCTTTGACCGTTAACCACCCTCGGATTTGTGCCTTCGAAGTTGTTGATTTTTATAGCACCGGAACGATAGACCTCCTCGATAACGTAGGGACCTTCCCATTTTGAGAGAAGTTTTCCTGCAAAAAATCTTAATCGAGAGTTGAATAATAACACATAATCTCCTACATTAAACTCA
Source organism: Triticum dicoccoides (assembly GCF_002162155.2). NCBI lineage: Eukaryota > Viridiplantae > Streptophyta > Magnoliopsida > Poales > Poaceae > Triticum > Triticum dicoccoides. The sequence continues at coordinate 515,568,599 of NC_041383.1, forward strand.
CGCTTTTGTATCCTCTTAGCATGCCAGCATTTGACTTTTTCTTTGAAAAGCTTGGCATTCTCATATGCTTGGGTTCTCCATTCATCAAGTGAGCTAATATCAAACAACCTCTTCTCACCGGCAAGTTTGAAGTCATAATTGATCTCTTTAATATCCCAAGATGCTTTATGTTCAAGTTCAAGAGGTAAATGACATGCTTTTCCATAAACCATCTTATATGGAGACATACCCATAGGATTTTTGTATGCAGTTCTATAGGCCCATAATGCATCATCATGTTTTTTGGACCAATTCTTTCTAGATCTATTCACAATCTTTTGCAAAATTAATTTGAGCTCTCTATTGCTTAATTCTACTTTACCACTAGACTGTGGGTGATAAGCAAATGGGATTCTATGATTGACATCATACTTAGCAAGCATCTTACGGAAAGCACCATGAATAAAGTGTGAACCACCATCAGTCATAAGATATCTAGGGACTCCAAACCTCGGAAAAATAACTTCTTTAAGCATTTTAATAGAAGTGTTATGATCAGCACTACTAGTTGGAATAGCTTCTACCCACTTAGTAACGTAATCAACAGCAACTACAATATGTGTATAACCATTGGTGGCAGGAAAAGGTCCCATATAATCAAAGCCCCAAACATCAAACTGTTCAATAACAAGAGAATAATTCATAGGCATTTCTTGACGTCTACTAATGTTACCTATTCTTTGACATTCATCACAAGATAAGAAAACTTACGAGCATCTATGAAGAGAGTAGGCCAATAAAAACCAGATTGTAATACCTTGTGTGCAGTTCTATCTCCAGTGTGGTGTCCTCCATAAGATTCAGAGTGACACTTGCGTATGATTTGTTCCTATTCATGCTCAGGCACACAACGTCTAATAATACCATCTACTCCTTCTTTATAAAGGTGTGGATCATCCCAGAAGTAATGTCTTAAATCATAAAAGAACTTTTTGTTTTGCTGGTATGTGAAACTAGGCGGTATATATTTAGCAACAATGTAATTAGCATAATCAGCATACCAAGGAGCAGTACTAGAAGCATTGACAACCGCTAATTGTTCATCAGGAAAACTATCATTAATAGGCAGTGGGTCATCAAGAACATTCTCTAACCTAGACAAGTTGTCTGCAACGGGGTTCTCAGCTCCCTTTCTATCAATAATATGCAAGTCAAATTCTTGGAGCAAGAGAACCCATCTAATGAGTCTAGGCTTAACATCTTTCTTTTCCATAAGATATTTAATAGCAGCATGATCAGTGTGAATAGTAACTTTGGAATCAAAAATATAAGGTCTAAACTTATCACATGCAAACACAATCGCTAAGAATTCTTTTTCAGTAGTAGCATAATTTCCCTGGGCAGTATCAAGTGTCTTACTAGCATACTGGATAACATTCAATTTCTTATCGACTCTTTGCCCTAAAACAGCACCTACAGCATAATCACTAGGATCGCGCATAATTTCAAAAGGTAAATTCCAATCAGGTGGCTGAACAATAGGTGCAGTGATCAAAGCTTTCTTAAGTGTTTCAAATGCTTCTACACGATCAACATCAAAGACAAAGGAATATCTTTTTCCAATAAATTAGTCAGAGGCCTAGAGATTTTTGAAAAGTCCTTAATGAACCTCCTATAAAAGACGGCATGACCAAGGAAACTTCTTATACCTTTTATGTCCTTGGGACATGGCATCTTTTCAATAGCATCAACTTTGGCTTTATCAACTTCAATACCTCTCTTAGAGATCTTGTGCCCCAAGACAATGCCTTCACTAACCATAAAGTGACACTTTTCCCAATTCAGGATGAGACTAGTGTCTTCGCATCTGTGCAAAACTCGATCAAGGTTGCTCAAACAATCATCAAAAGAGGATCCATAGATGGAGAAATCATCCATGAATACCTCACAAACCTTTTCACAAAAATTAGAAAATATAGCCATCATGCATGTTTGAAAGGTAGCAGGTGCATTGCATAAACCAAAAGGCATACGTCTATATGCAAAAGTACCAAAAGGGCAAGTAAAAGTAGTTTTAGATTGATCCTTTGCACACACAGGTATTTGAGAGAAGCCAGAATAACCATCTAGAAAGCAAAAATGTGTGTGTTTGGATAGCCTTTCTGGCATTTGATCAATGAAAGGTAAAGGGTAATGATCTTTCTTAGTAGCTTTATTTAACTTATGGAAATCAATTACCATCCTATAGCCTAAAATAATTCTTTGTGGGATCAATTCATCTTTATCATTAGGAACAACGGTAATACCTCCCTTTCTAGGGACACAATGGACAGGGCTTACCCATTCACTATCAGCAACGGGATAAATAATACCTGCCTCAAGGAGTTTTAGAATCTCCTTTCTTACCACTTCCTTCATTTTGGGGTTTAATCGTCTTTGAGGATCTCAAAATGATTTGGCATCTTTCTCCACTGAAATTTTGTGTAGACATAATGTGGGACTAATGCCCTTAAGATCGTCCAGAGTATATCCAATAGCAGCTCGGTGCTTCTTCAGAGTTTTCAATAATCTTTCTTCTTCTTTCTCTGAAAGGTTAGCACTAATAATAACAGGATATATTTCTTTTTCATCAAGATAAGCATACTTGAGATTATTAGTTAAAGGTTTGAGTTCGAACACGGGATCACCCTTGGGTGGAGGGGGATCCCCAAGAATTTCAGCGGGAAGGTTATGTTTTAGCATAGGTTCTTGTCTAAGGAACACTTCATCTATTTCTTCCCTTTTCATCATAAACATATCATTTTCATGGTCTAACAAATATTGTTCTAACGGATCAGTTGGGGGAACAGCAATGGAAGCAAGACCAATTATTTCATCCTTTCTAGGTGGTTCCCTTTCACGAGGTTGTTTACTAAACTTAGAGAAATTAAACTCATGAGACATACCATCTATGCCAATAGTGACAATATTCTTTTCACAATTAATCTTAGCACTAGCAGTATTCAAGAAGGGTCTACCAAAAATAATGGGACAAAAATCATCTTGTGGGAACCAAGAACAAGAAAATCAGCAGGGTATTTAATCTTCCCACACAAGACTTCAACATCTCTAACAATCCCAATAGGTTTAATGGTGTCCCTATTAGCAAGCTTAATAGTAACATCAATGTCTTCTAATTCAACAGGTGCAATCTCGTGCATAATTTCTTTATATAGATCATAAGGTATTGCATTAGCACTAGCACCCATATCACATAAGCCATGATAACAATGATCTCCTATTTTAACAGAAATAACAAGCATGCCTACAACAGGTCTACGTGTCTTAGTATCCGGTCTAGCAATATTAAGTTTCACCCAAGAAAGAGATAACATGCCCATCTAAGTCCTCATCCAAGAGATCTTTAATCATAGCAATACCAGGTTCAACATTAATTTGCTCAGGAGGTGTATAGGTCCTAGTATTACTCTTACGAACAACAGTCAAAGCTTTAACATGATCTTTTATCCTAACAGGAAAAGGAGGTTTTTCGACATAAGCGGTAGGAATAATAGGATCACTATATGTAATAGTCTTTTCTTCGACTGTAATAGGTGCAACTACTTTCACTTCAATAGGAAGGTTATATTTAAACCACTTCTCTTTAGGGAGATCAACGTGAGTAGCAAAGGTTTCACAAAAAGTAGCTACTATCTTAGAGTCAAGTCCATACTTAGAGCTAAATCTGCGGAAAGCATTAGTATCCATAATAGATTTAACATAGTCGAACTTAGGTGTCATACCTGACTCCTTACCATCGTCGGAACCCCAATATTCAGAGTTGCGTTTAATTCTTTCCAATAAGTCCCATTTGAAATCAATAGTCTTCAGCATATAGGAACTAGCACAGGAAGTATCGAGCAGGTTGCGATTATCAAGAGAAAGCCGAGCATAAAAATTCTGAATAATCATTTCCTGAGAGAGCTCATGATTGGGGCATGAATATAACATTGACTTAAGCCTCCCCCAAGCTTGTGTGATGCTTTCTCCTTCGCGAGGCCAGAAATTATATATGTAATTACGATCACGATGAACAAGATGCATAGGATAGAACTTCTGGTAAAATTCCAACTTCAGTCGCTTATAATTCCAAAATCTCGTATCATCACATAGCCTATACCATGTCATTGCATCTCCCTTCAAAGATAAAGGGAAGACCTTCCTTTTGAAAACATCATCGGGGATACCTTCAAGCTTAAATAATACACAAACTTCATCCACAAATATAAGGTGTAAATTGGGATGCAATGTTCCTTCTCCTGCAAAAGGATTAGCTAGCAGTTTTTCTATCATACCCGAAGGAATCTCAAAGTGAATATTTTCATAAGGTTCAATAGGTTGAGGAGCATCTCTTTGCTCTTCTGGTTGGGGTGAAGATACCCCAAACAAGCCCCTCAAAGGATTAGTTTCCATAGTGACAAGTAACAGAAAATTTTAGCACACTATATAAATGTTTCCTTACCAAGTTCCACTCACCAAAAGCACTACACTCCCCGTCAACGGTGCCAGAAAAGATTCTTGATGAGCCACAAGTGTAGGGGATCTATTGTAGTCCTTTCGATAAGTAAGAGTGTCGAACCCAACGAGGAGCAGAAGGAAATGATAAGCAGTTTTCAGTAAGGTTTTCTCTGCAAGCACTCAAATAGTAGGTGATAGATAGTGTTGTGATAAGATAAATAGTAACGAGCAAAAATTAAATAAAGTAAATAAAGTGCATAAAGGTGGCCTAATCCTTTATGTAGCAAAAGATAAGCCTGGACAAATTCTAATAATGAGGAAGGAGCTCCCGAGGACACATTGGGAATTATCGTCAAGCTAGTTTTCATCACATTCATAAGATTCGCGTTCGGTACTTTGATGATTTGATATGTGGGTGGACCGACACTTGGGTACTGCCCTAACTTGGACAAGCATCCCACTTATGATTAACCCCTATTGCAAGCATCCGCAACTACAAAAAGGAGTATTAAGGTAAACCTAACCACATCATTAAACATATGGGTCCATATCAACCCCTAACGAAGCAACGCATAAACTAGGGTTTAAGCTTCTGTCACTCTAGCAACCCATCATCTACTTATTACTTCCCTATGCCTTCCTCTAGGCCCAAATAATGGTGAAGTGTCATGTAGTCTATGTTCACATAAGACCACTAGAGGAAACACAACATACATCTCATCAAAATATCGAACGAATACCAAATTCACATGACTACTAATAGAAAGACTTCACCCATGTCCTCAGGAACAAACGTAACTACTCACAAAGCATATTCATGTTCATAATCAGAGGAGTAATAATATGCATAAAGGATCTGAACATATGATCTTCCACCAAGTAAACCAATTAGCATCAACTACAAGGAGTAATCAACACTACTAGCAACCCACAGGTACCAATTTGTGGTTTTGATACAAGATTGGATACAAGAGATGAACCAGGGTTTTGAGAGGAGATGGTGCTAGTGAAGATGTTGATGGAGATTGATCCCCTCCCGATGAGAGGATCGTTGGTGATGACGTTGGTGATGATTTCCCCCTCCCGGAGGGAAGTGTCCCCGGCAGAATAGCTCCGCCAGAGCCCTAGATTGATTCCGCCAAGGTTTCGCCTCGTGGCGGCGGAGTTTCATCCCGTAAGCTTGCCCACGATTTTTTCCAGGGTAAACATGATGATATAGCAGATGGACGCTAGAGGCCCACTAGGGGGCCCAGGAGATAGGGCGCCCCCTTGTCTCCTGGACAGGGTGTGGGCCCCCTAGCCTATTTCTTTCGCTCATAAATTCTTAATAAATCCAAAAAGTTGTTTCGTGGAGTTTCAGGACTTTTGGAGTTGTGCAGAATAGGTTTCCAACGTTTGCTCCTTTCCAGCCAGAATTCCAACTGCCGGCATTCCCCCTCTTCATGATAAACCTTGTAAAATAAGAGAGAATAGCCATAAGTATTGAGATATAATGTGTAATGACAGCCAATAATGCAATAAATATTGATATAAAAGCATGATGCAAAATGGACGTATCGGGCTTGTCTGGTCTTGCCCAGCAAAGTGGACTGAATTTCCAATGCTACAACAAACCTCTCGGAACTATCTCCAGGCATAGCTCTTGAAGGTCATCTGCTAGCTCCATAGGTAATCCTCTGGTTATGAGCATGTTAACATAACTCTTGCGGCTCAACGCATCTGCTACGATATTGGCCTTTCCTGGATGATAATGCAATCACATGTCATAATCCTTTATGAGCTCCAACCCTCTCCTTTGCCTGACGTTTAACTCCTTTTTGAAGATGTACTTCAAACTCTTATGATCTGTATATACATCACAACGGTTACCGATGAGAAAGTGTCTCCATGCCTTGAACGCATGCACTACGGCTGCTAACTACAAATCATGCGTAGCATAATTCAACTCATGAGGTCGAAGCTGTCGTGAGGCATATGAAACAACTCTTCCGTCCTGCATAAGCACACCTCCAAGTACTCGACGTGAAGCATCGCAATACACTTGGAAATCCTTGCGTTGGTCTGGGAGAATCAGCAGTGGGGCTGTAACCAAATGTTTCTTCAACTCCTGAAAACTAGCCTCACAATCCTCAGTCCATTTAAACTTGGTGTCATTCTTCAATAACTCCATCATGGGCTTCGCAATCTTGGAAAAATTCTCAATGAACCTCCAGTAATAACCTGCGAGTCCAAGAAAACTTATGATCTCTCCCACTTAGGTGGGTGCCAGCCATTTAGTGATAGAAGAAACCTTGGTAGGGTCTACTGTTATTCCTTCTCCGGATATAACATGTCCGAGAAATCCAACTTCCTTCATCCAAAACTCACATTTGCTGAACTTGGCATACAACTGATATTCTGAGCTTCTCGAGAACCAAACGCAAATGTTCCTTATGCTCTTCTTCATTCTTCGAGTAGACCAATATATCATCAATGAACACCACGAAGAACTTATGCAACAACTCCATGAACACCTTGTCCATCATATTCATGAAATAGGCAGGGGTGTTAGTCAAACCAAATGACATAACTTTATACTCATATAGCCCATACCTCGTAGTGAAAGCTGCCTTAGGTATATCCTGCTCTCGGATCTTCAATTGGTGATAACCTGATCGAAGATCGATCTTGGAGAAAACTTTAGCTCCTTGCAACTAGTCAAACAAGTCATTGATCATTGGCAGAGGGTATTTTTTTCTTGATCGTCACCTCGTTCAGCGCATGATAATCAACAACCATCCTCAGCGATCCATCCTTCTTCTCCACTAGAAGCACTGGGCTCCCCAAGGTGATGAACTTGGTCTAATGTAACCTTTCTTCTGTAACTCCTTAATCTGTTTCTTAATTTCCTCCAGATCCTTTGCGGGCATCCGATACGACCTCTTTGATATTGGTCTAGTGCCTGGCAATAACTCAATCAAAAACTCAGTGTCTCGATCCGGTGGCATGCCTGGTAAGTCCTCCGGAAATACGTCAAGATAATCCTTCACCACTGGTACTTCCTCCTGAATAACTCCTGATAAGGAATTCACCTGAGTCCTCCTCGGTGCATGCCTAGATACATACTTAATCCTCTTTCCTTCCAGGGTGGTGAGAAGAATTGATTTACTGGCGCAATCGATGTTTCTCTCAAACTTGGATAGCCAATCCATGCCTAGTATCACATCCAATCTTGTGACTCCAGGACAATCAGGTCGGTGGGGAAAACATGTCTACCTATATATGGTTACTGGCAACTGATAGCATCCCCTACTAGCCATATAATCTGCTCCTGGGGAACTTACGAACATAGGTGACTTAAGGGCTACTGTTGGCAACTTATACTTATCCACAAATCCCCTTGATATGAATGAATTAGATGCACCAATATCGAAAAGAACAAGTGTTGTAAATGCATTAATCAAAAACATACCAACAACTATGTCTGGTTGATCCTCAATCTCCTCCACACTGACGTGGTTCACCTGACCTTTGCTGAAGGGGTTGGGCTTCTTTGCAGAACCTCCATTGCCATTTCCATTCTTTGCTTCAGGACATTCAGTGGCATAATGTCCAGTCTTCCCACACTTGAAACACGTAATGTGACTCAGATCCCTCTTGGCTGGTGTTGCAGAGTTGGAACGGTTCTAACTGCTGCTTCCTCCATTCCCATTGCCATTCTTGGGGCCACTATGGTTGTGCTAACTTGCTCCATTATGTGTATGTCCTCCATGGTTATGGCCTCCATGGTTGTGAGTATGTCCTCCCAAGTACAGGGAATAACGGGGCTTCTGTTGAGCTCTAGAAGTGTACCCCCCTATCCATACTTGCTCATGCGATTTTCAATCTTTTGATGCTTGCCTTCTATCATGAGGGCCCTATCTACCAACTCCTGGTAGTTGTTGAAGGTTGCCACCATCAACGGCATTCTCAACTCATCATTGAGTCCCTCAAGAAACTTCTCCTGCTTTGCGGCATATGTGGCCACATCATCTAGGGCATATTGAGCTAACTTGCTGAACTCATCCACATACTGTCCCACTGTACGACCTCCTTGGTGCAAGTTGCAAAACTTGCGCTTCTTCATGCTCATAGCTCCTGCTGAAACATGAGCGGTGCAGAAAGCCTGCTGAAACTGATCCCATGTAACTGTATCAATGGGGTACATGGTGGTGAAGTTCTCCCACCAAGATGTTGCGGGTCCATCAAGCTGATGTGCGGCAAAGTGCACTCTATCCGCATCTGTGCATCCTGCAGTAGTCAGCTCCCTTCCAATCTTGTAGAACCAATCATCTGCAACAATCTGCTCGGTGGTGCTAGAGAACTACGATGGATTCAACCTCAGAAAACGGGCTAGGTTGTCCACAGGGGGTCATGGCAGTGGGTTGTTGTTATTGTTGTTGTTGTTGTTGTTGTTGTTGTTGCCTTGGTTCTGGTTCTGAACTAGCATCTGCATCAAGGCATTCTGCTGCTTGATCAACTGAGTGAGCTCTAGTGGGAACACGAATCCATTGTCACGTCTCGGAGGCATCTGATGGGTTAGAAGGGGTGAGAAAACAGAATAGAATAAGGTCTAAGAGAGATTCACTACCCATATGCTCATGAGACAAACACAATCAATTCACTTCATTCAATAACAAACAAGGTTCACACAAATGATCTAAACTACAATTATAAACTCGGTCGATGCTAACTACTTGGAAGAATACTACTAGTAACATGGTGGTCGTCTAGAAAGTTTGATCAGAAGAAGATTCCATGATATCTGCTCCAGCTTCGTCAACATAGTCGTCATCATTGTCATCATTTTCACCATTGTTCGTGTTGGTGTTGTCCAAGATGATGTAGTCCTCCGAATGGATCTCCTTTGCTGGTTCTCGCTTATGATCCTCCACGGGTAGTCCTAGCTTCCTCTTCAATTCTTCATGCTTCTCCAGTAGCACAACAATTTCTTCCTCATATCCATCGTGTGTAAAGTTGAGTTCCTCTTCTAGCTCGATATTGTTCTTCATCAGCTTCTTGATCTTCTTCATGTTGAAGCATAGTTGATTCTCTTGTCGGTGAATGTGATCACCCATCTCCTGAATGTATGCTGCAATTGATCCATTCTTCCTGGTTCGGATCATCTCCCATTCTTTGTCTCGGCGGCCACATATTTGATAGGTGGTGTTTTCAAGATCCTTGTGATACACTTCACATATGCGTCCAAAAGTGATGTGGGCTGCCATGCTATTTCCCAAACTCCAGCTTGGTGCATCCAGGTAGAAATCAATAGGCTCCGTTATTGGCGCAAATGTCCCCCCAGGTACCCAGACTTTGATCTTCCAGCGCTCCTCTTCCGGTAAAGTTCCTGAGAAAGTCCTAGTGAAGCTTGGTAGTCCGATGTTCAGGTACATCGTGACTTCCTTCAAGTGTCGTCCGAAAGGGGTGTAGTCATCCGGTTGAGTGAACTTGTTCCTGGGGTCCGCCATCTATAGAGTAGAAATAGATGAGAATTAGAAATGAGCACAGAAGAGAATTCTCGTGGCTTATTCTAGTGGTCGCATCCTACAGTCAGTGTGTGCTTTGATACCATCTTGTAGTGACCATGATCCCAATGGATCGAAGTCTCTGCGCTTAAGTGTCATCCTTGGATCGGTAATGCTGACACACACAGTACTCAAGAAATTATAACAGAGTTCAATCACACACTTATTACATCGACTCGTCATAAAGAGTATGATTACACAAAAATATCATGGCTGAAGGCCATCTAAACTAAATAACTGCGGAAGCTTCGAAGGTAAATGAGTCCATCAACTCAAACGGCATAGCTGAGTGCAAGACAATGACCTATCGCACCTTATTCGTCGTCAGAGTAGTCTGCAACACGAGATGTTGCAGCTGTGTAGGTCAGCACATTGAATATGCTGACGGAGTTACACTATAAAACAATGAATGCAAGAACTATATCTACATGCAATATTTGGCTGGTGGAGGCTCTAAGTTTATGATTTTGCATAAAGCTAGTTTTTTCCTACAACAAAGGAATAAATTTTATTTAGACTACTCCCAAGTTGTACTAATAATTGAGAAGGTTCCTGCAACTCAAATCCCAATTAAATAGTATCATCATTAAACCCAATTCAATTAATTAAAGAGTGAAGAGATCAACAATAATATCCAATTCCAGATACTCAAGATGTCCATAACTGGGGACACGCTTAACCATGATTAGTTTATACACTTTGCAGAGGTTGCGCACTTTTCCCCACAAGACTCGACCGCATCCATGATCGGAAGATCAAGACATAGTCTTCCTGGAGCATTAACTCTCTACTCCAGGCAGACTGGTACACCTACTTTCCCCTACATATGCTAGTCCACCTCTTCGAGAGCTCATACAACTTACTCAACTATGCTAGAGCCCATAATGGCTTGTGGCTGCACACGGAAGTTTCTAGGCACGAAATATCATATGATCCCTTTCATCCTGGGTGGTGAACTGAGGAAAAATCACACTAGTACTCCGGGATTTCCCAAATGGACAAACACTGGATTCTCCAGGTGCCCCAACCAATCCACCCAGATGTGTATTAAAGTTACCACCTTAATGTTATCCATGATTAATAACTCCCATAACTTCCATGTGAATCACGGTCCAATCCCCGTCTATGAGCATGTCTAAGCAATAATAAAGCATAACATATATTCCCGGGGTGATCAAAAGGTATTTGCTTCCTACCTCAAGTACTACAACCAAACCACATGTTCCCAAAACTACTCATGCAAATATTTGAGGGGCAATACTAATGCATGGAAAAAACTTTGAACAGAAGAGTATGATCAAAGTGTAACTTGCCTTGCTGACGATCTGCAAACTCTAGGGATTCGTAGTAACAAGCTTTGCACTCCGGGTAATCTAGCGTAGACAAACAGTAGCATACACGAGCAATCACTCAAACGAAGGAGCGAGAAAACGAGAAAAGATCCAAATCAAACACGAAACAAGCAAATGCCTAATTAAACATAAAACAATACCTAACAGCATTATTTTCATGTGAATTAGATCTTACCAGTAGGTACATGTGATTAGCTACGATTTGCTAAAAGAAACAACTCAAATGGAGAAACGAAACTCAAGATACGAATGAAATAAGATCGTTTACTAATCTGAACTAAACAAAAATTTTAAATTGTCAAAATCATGTTCAAGTTGGTTAACTGGAATGAAGAGATTGTTACGAAGATTTAGGCGCTGGTTTCATCTAATTTGGATAAACGAGCTAAAAGTTACGCTAGTTTTAAGATCAGGGGCTTAATCACGAGAAAACTATTCGCGGATAGATCCCTGGCCGAAAATAAAACTAAAAAGAAAAAATTACAGAACGAACTATCGCTAATAGAACTAAATGAGCCAAACCGTTCGTTAAAACGATCTAACCAGTGAACGTTTACTAAATAAACTAAAATAAAACCAAAAACTGATCTAAACCTAAACCGAAACAAACTGAAAAAAAAAACGAAAAGAACCGACCGGTTCTTACCTGTCAACGCGGTTCGTCCTGGTCAATGGCACGGTCAACAGGGCGGCGGGATTTCGGTGGGGCGGCGGGATCTGGCGGGCGGCGGCAACGGTGAGGCGAGGCGACGACGCGGGCGGTGGCGCCGGCGCGCAGCGCGGCAGCAGCAGGCCGGCGGCATGCAGTAGCAACAGGCGGCGACGACGGCAAACTATAGCGGCGGCGGCACGTCGGTGGTTGCGCGGGGTGGCGGGGCGATGCGATGGGGAGAGGATAGGGCAGCGTCGGCTTATAAAGAGGGTCCCGAGGGGGTCCTCGGCTTGCGCGAGGGGCAGCGACCTCGGACTCTGGCGAGTCTGATTCCCGCACAGCGGGGAAGGCGGCGGCGAATCAGCTGGGCCAGCTGGGCCTTCGGCCCAGTTCGGTCCGGAAGCGTTTTTTTAAATAATTTTTCCGCGGAGAAAAAATCCTAATAAAATATAAAAAAGTTCTAAAAATTCCAGAAACAATTTTCACCGTCCAAACCTAATATATAGGACAAGATGAACATCTTTCTGGACTAAAATTCAAGTTTCAAAAATGCAAGTTTTTCTCTAATTCAAATAAAATAATAGTTTGATTTTAAATTTTCTTCTCCAATATTTCTCTTTTGTTGAAGAAGTCATTTTATCTTCTCTCATTTATTTTTATTATTGGAAATAATTTGAGAGAAAAGATTAAAATCAAATTGATCATCTTTTCAAATTTAAAATAAATTCAAATATGAAAATTTGGTGAAACCTCCGACTCTCTCCTTGGGTCCTTGAGTTGCTTAAGATTTCTAGGATCACAACCAAAATGCAAATAAAATATGATATGCATATAATGGTCTATGTATAACATCCAAATTGAAAATTGTGATGTTACACTTGTGTTCTTGCAAAGCAAGGGATGTACTGCTTGAAAAGAAAATTCAGATTGTAAATTAGATATATTGGAATAACGGAGCAAGAAGCAAATATGGGAGTAACTGATAGAACAGATCAATATATAGATGAAAGCAAAGTACAAAAATATATAATTCAAAATAGATAATGTAACAAAGATTTGATGCAAATATGAGAGTAACTGAATGAACAATACTTCATATATTTTCATAATATAGGGGGGATCGACTTCGACATTTAGGCTGCACGTGGAACTGTACCTTTTATCCAAATGTAGCAACAGACGGTATATGTTCACAAATTTAGGCCATGCCGACCATGATAGATTGAGATTGAACATACCGAGCGCTCCCTGAGGTCCTCCAGAATGGTGAGATAGAACTTCATTTCCAACTGGCCACGACCACACTTTCCCGATTTTTGCTCGCTCTGTGGACACAAGAATGAACACCCATGAATCAGCTAGAACAAAAATGAATCCACGGTGTTTCTGCCGGTTGATTAACAGCACCGGACGGACTATGATAAGAGATGAGTGAATATTTCTCTAAGTTAATTACCTCCTCCATGAGAAAAATCCCTGGCCCGATCCCGCAGAAAACCCCAATCGATTAGAGTCTAGAATGTCGGTGCAGATAGGCGGCGGAAAGCGGTAGGGGCAAAATCATGTGTCGCTTGGAGCGCTACCTCCGCCCGCCGACAACAGCCATCGAGCTTAGGGTGCCCGGTGCGATAGAAGTTGATGAGGTGCAGAGTTGCCGAGGAGTCCGCGGCGAGTGGGTGGGGACGAAGTGGGCGACGGTTTTCATGAACGAATTGGGCGGTGATTTACTATCGCACACAATTCAGCCTCCGCCATGACAGAACACACATGGTTCACAGAGGCGACGAAGATGAATCGTGTGCGATAGTAAATCACCGAGATTGAATGGGATTCCAAATTTCATTTGTCCTTTTTCCATGAGTTTTTCTACGATGAACATAAACCCTGCAAATCGTCGTGTTCAAATTTGGTACTTTTCTGGGTTCATTTACAATATTTAGGGGATTATGTGCATTTTCTAGGCATTAATGCACATAATTCAAATTCAAACAATCGTTGCTTGAAAAGGTGCATGACAACGGTCTGGAAAACCATGATCATGCTATTTAGTAAATTCTCATGCCTTTTACAAGGAATGGGCAGATATTTCCAGGAAATGTGTTAATTGTGTACTATACAAAAAAGAAATACATGCTTGGAAAACATGACGCCTGGCGTCGTTGCATGGTATGGCCTCACCATGCTCTGGTAAAAATTTGAGAATGTTTGTATTATGCCGCCATGCATCCCATTCATAAATCGAACCATCACCGAGGAAATTTCATGGTTTTGAGGGGGAAATCAACAAGATTGAAGCTTGTCATTCAGTTGTTTCTACAATCAACATACCCTCTCAAATGCAAGTGTTCAAATTAGGCATTTTTCCGGCTCATTTACCATATTAGGGGATTATGTGCATTTTCTAGGCATTAGTCCACATAATTCAAATTCGAACAATCGGTGCATGAAAAGGTGCACAAGAACGGTCTGTGAAAACCATACTCGTGGTATTTAGTAAATTCTCAAGCCTTTTACAAGGAATGGGAAGAGATTTCAAGGGAATGTGTGGCAATAGTCAACCACAAACGCGTCATTTACTGGGTTATCAACTATAGAAAAATGAAATACGTGCTTGAAAAATATGACGCCTGGCATGGTGCCATGGTATGGCCTCACCGTGCCCTGGTTAAAGCTGAGAAAGTTTTATTTATGTGGTCATGAACGCCCTTCATAAATCGAACCATCACCGAGGAAGTTCCATGCTTTTGAGAGGGAAATCACCAAGATTGAAGGGGAATCCAAATTTCCATCTTAGTTTGTCATTCAATTCTTTTCCAACGATCAACATACAGCCTCAAATGCAACGTGTTCAAATTTGACATTTTTGTAGCCTCATTTACCATATTTAGGGGATTATTTGCATTTTCTAGGCATCAATGTACATAATTCAAATTCGAACAATCGGTGCATGAAAAGGTGCACAAGAACGGTCTAGAAAACCATGCTCCTGCTATTTAGTACATTCTCATGCCTTTTACAAGGAATGGGCAGATATTTCAAGGAAATGTCTGTCAATAGTCAACCATAAATGTGTCGTTTACTGGGTTAACAACTATAGAAAAATGAAATACATGCTTGCAAAACAGGACGCATGCGCGTGGTGCCATGGTATGGCCTCACTGTGCCCTGGTAAAAATTTGAGAATGTTTTCCTTATGTCGTCATGCACGCCTTTCATAAATTGAACCATCACCAAGGAAGTTTCATGATTTCAAGGGGGAAATCACTAAGATTGAACTGGGGGTCCAAATTTCCTTTGTCCTTTGTCCATGAGTTTTCTCAATGATGAAGATATATCCTGCAAATCACCGTGTTCAAATTTGGCACATTTTCGGGTTCATTTGCCATATTTAGGGGATTATGTGCATTTTCTAGGCATTAATGCACATAATTCAAGTTCAAACAATCGGTGCATGGAAGGGTGCACAAGAACGGACTGGAAAACCATGCTCGTGCCATTTAGTAAATTCTCATGCCTTTTACAAGGAATGGACATTTATTTTGATAAAATGTGTGGCAATAGTCAACCACAAATGTTTGTTTATTGGGTTTTCAACTGTAGAAAAAAGGAAATAAATGCTTGAAAAACATGACACCTTGCATGGTGCCATGGTATTACCTCACCATGCCCTAGTAAAAATTTGAGAAGGTTTGGCTTATGTCGTCATGCACGCCCTTCATAAATCGAACCATCACCGAGGATGTTCCATGCTTTCAAGAGGGAAATCACCGAGATTGAAGGGCAATCCAAATTTTCTTCGTTCTTTGCCCTGGAGTTCTTTTTGTACGACGAACATACACCTTGAAAATCACCGTGTTCAAATTTGGCATTTTTCCGGGCTCATTTACCATATTTAGGGGATTATGTACAGTTTCTAGGCATTTAGCGCATATAAATCCAATCCAGCTACAGTTGCGCGGGTGTGATGTGAGCAACGTGGATTGTTGTTTGATCGCGGTGCATCCTATGGTGCACATGCGTGATCCGCGTGGCTGGGGTTCCGGCCAATCATAATGCAACACACAATAGGCTCAGCACACACTATTTTCGGAAGCAACGAAGATGAACCGTGTGCGGTAATGAACGAGCAAAATTGTAAGGGAAGCCAAATTTCCTCTATCGTTTGTCATTGAGCTCTTAAAAACCACCGCACTGTACGGCTGCCTGGTCCCTCCATCCCAGAGCTTTCACCAAGCATCGTTAATGGCACCACAGTGCATAGTAACTGGTAAGGAAGCGATGCATCCCGTTTTGTCGCGTTCCTCGCCGCCCGTGACCGCACACATGGTAAGGAAGCGATGGCATCTTGCCGCGCCGAGTTCATCACCGCCGGCGGCCACACAGTTAAATGGGTGGACTTTGAGGCTGCCATGGCCGAATGGGCGGTGGATCTAGAGGCGGCCAAAGCTGCACAGAAGGAGCAGAAAAGGAAGAAAACTGTCAAGAAATAGAGTCCCGCTGCCGCAAGAAATAATAGGCCGCACGCTGTGGTGAGGAGAGCTTGGCGGAGATTGAAGCACGGTGGGCTTTCGCCTACAAGGCTGGGAAGGAGAACACCGGCGTCTGGCCAGCATGCCCCGATGGCACCATGTGAGAAGTAGTTTAAGTTTGTAGTATTAGAGAAAATTACCAGTAGTACTTTAAGTTTGTAGTATTATCGTACAATGTCAGCAAGAGCATGCTTTGAGGGCTTTGAGCATTGATTACCATGTGTGCATGTGCTATGTCTTGAGTTTGCGTTCGTTTTCCTTGAAGAGGAAAGGGTGATGCAGCAATAGTAGCGTAAGTATTTCCCTCAGTTTTTGAGAACCAAGGTATCAATCAAGTAGGAGGCTCCTCAAAAGTCCCACGCACCTACACAAACAAACAAAGAACTCACAACCAACGCAATAAAGGGGTTGTCAATCCCTTCACGACCACTTGCGAAAGTGAGATCTGATAGAGATAGTATGATAAGATAAATATATTTTTGGTATTTTATAATATAGATGCAAAAAGTAAAGATGCAAATAAAAGTAGATTGAAAGCTTATATGATAAAAGATAGACTCGAGGCCATAGGTTTCACTAGTGGCTTCTCTCAAGATAGCATAAGTATTACGGTGGGTGAACAAATTACTGTCGAGCAATTGATAGAAAAGCAAATAATTATGAGATTATCTAGGCATAATCATGTATATAGGCATCACGTCCGCGATAACTAGACCGACTCCTGCCTGCATCTACTACTATTAGTCCACACATCGACTGCTATCCAGCATGCATCTAGACTATTAAGTTCATAAGAACAGAGTAACGCATTAAGAAAGATGACATGATGTAGAGGGATAAACTCAAGCAATATGATATAAACCCCATCTTTTTATCCTCGATGGCAACAATACAATACGTGCCTTGCAACCCTTTCTGTCACTAGGTAAGGACACTGCAAGATTGAACCCAAAGCTAAGCACTTCTCCCATGGCAAGCAAGATCAATCTAGTAGGCCAAACCAAACTGATAATTCGAAGAGACTTGCAAAGATAAATCAATCATTCATTAAAGAATTCAGAGAAGATTCAAATATTTCTCATAGATAAACTTGATCATAAACCCACAATTCATCGGATCTCGACAAACACACCGCAAAAACAGTTTACATCGAATAGATCTCCACAAGAGAGGGGGAGAACATTGTATTGAGATCCAAAAAGAGAGAAGAAGCCATCTAGCTAATAACTATGGACCCGATGGTCTGTGGTAAACTATTCACAACTCATTGGAAGGGCTATGGTGTTGATGTAGAAGCCCTCCATGGTCGATTCCCCCTCCGGCGGAGCGCCGGCGAAGGCTCCAAGATGGGATCTCGCGGATACAGAAGGTTACGACGGTGGAATTTTTTTGTTGGCTCCCTGGATGTTTTCGGGTACATGGGTATATATAGGAGGAAGAAGTACGTCGGTGGCCGCTCGAGGGGCCCAGGAGACAGGGGCGTGCCTAGGAGGGGTGGGCGCGCCCTCCTATCTCCTGGTCGCCTCAATTGCTTCTTGACTTGCACTCCAAGTCCTCTAGATCATGTTCGTTCCAAAAATCACGCTCCCGAAGGTTTCATTCCATTTGGACTCCGTTTGATATTCCTTTTCTTCGAGATACTGAAATAGGCAAAAAAACAGCAATAGGGATTGGGCCTCCGGTTAGTAGGTTAGTCCCAAAAATGATATAAATGTGTAAATAAAGCCCATAAACATCCAAAAGGGGTAATATAATAGCATGGAACAATCAAAAATTATAGATACGTTGGAGACGTATCAAGCATCCCCAAGCTTAATTCCTTCTCGTCCTCGAGTAGGTAAATGATAAAAACAGAATTTTTGATGTGGAATGCTACCTAGCATAATTCTCAATGTAATTTTCTTTATTGTGGCATGAATGTTCAGATCCAAATGATTCAAAATAAAAGTTCATATTGACAAAAATAAATAGTAATACTTCAAGCATACTAATAAAGCAATCATGTCTTCTCAAAATAACATGGCTAAAGAAAGTTCATCCCTACAAAATCATATAGTTAGGCTATGCTTCATTTTCGTCACACAAAAATGTTCCCAAATTCTACACCCCCGATGACAAGCCAAGCAATTATTTCATACTTAAATAATCTCAAACTTTTTCAACTTTCACGCAATACATGAGCGTGAGCCATGGATATAGCACTATGGGTGGAATATAATATGATAATGGGGATTGTGTGGAGAAGACAAAAAAGGAGAAAGTCTCACATTGAGGAGGATAATCAACGGGCTATGGAGATGCCCATTAATTGATGTCAACATGAGGAGTAGGGATTGTCATGCAACGGATGCACTAGAGCTATAAATGAATGAAAGCTCAACAAAAGAAAACTAGTGGGTGTGCATCCAACTTGCTTGCTCATGAAGACCTAGGGCATTCGAGGAAGCCCATCGTAGGAATATACAAGCCAAGTTCTATAATGAAAAATTCCCACTAGTATATGAAAGTGACAACATATGAGACTCTCTATATGAAAAACATGGTGCTACTTTGAAGCACAATATATGAGACTCACTATATGAAGAACATGGTGCTACTTTGAAGCACAAGTGTGGAAAAAGAGATAGTAACATTACCCCTTTTATTTATTTTATTTTTTTCTTTTTTTCTTTTTTTCTTTTTTTTTCTTTGGCCTTTTTTTTGGGACAATGCTCTAATAATGATGATCATCACGCTTTTATTGATTACAAAACATAAATTACAACTCGGAACTAGAACAAGATATGACTCTATATGAATGCCTCCGGCGGTGTACCGGGATGGTGCAATGAATGAAGAGTGACATGTATGAAAAATTATGCATGGTGGCTTTGCCACGAATACGATGTTAACTACATGATCACGCAATGGCAATATGACAAAAGTAATGTATATCATGATGATAAACGGAATGGTGGAAAGATGCATGGCAATATATCTCGGAATGGCTGTGGAAATGCCATAATAGGTAGGTATGGTGGCTGTTTTTAGGAAGATATAAGGAGGTTTATGTGTGATAGAGCGTATCGTATCACGGGGTTTGGATGCACCGGAGAAGTTTGCACCAACTCTCAAGGTGAGAAAGGGAAATGCACGGTACCGAAGAGGCTAGCAATGGTGGAAAGGTAAAAGTGTGTATAATCCATGGACTCAACATTAGTCAAAAGAACTCATATACTTATTGCAGAAATTTAGAAGTCATCAAAAACCAAGCACTATGTGCATGCTCCTAGAGGGATAGATTGGTAGGAAAAGACCATCGCTCGTCCCCGACCGCCACTCATAAGGATGCACAAGCCAGGTACACTTCATGTTTCAAATTTGTTACACAGCTTTAACCATACGTGCATGCTACGGGACTTGCTAACTTCAACGCAAGCATTCTTTAAATTCATAATCACCCAACTAGCATGACTTTAATATCACTACCTCCATATCTCAAAACAGTTATCAAGTATCAAATTGATCATAGCATCCAATTCACTTCCTATGATAGTTTTTATTATACCCAACTTGGATGCCTACCATTCTAGGACCAATTTTACAACCATAGAAAATACCATGCTGTTCTAAGAGACTCTCAAAATAATATAATTGAAGCATGAGAGACTAGCAATTTCTACAAAATTAAGCCACCGCCGTGCTCTAAAAGATATAAGTGAAGCACTAGAGCAAAAACTATCAAGCTCAAAAGATATAAGTGAAGCACATAGCATATTCTAATAAATTCTAATCAGGTAGGCTTATCCCAAAGGTGTGTACAGCAAGGATGATTGTGGTAAACTAAAAATCAAAGACTAATATAATACACGACGCTCCAAGCAAAACACATATCATGTGGCGAATAAAAGTATAGTTCCAAGTAAAGTTACCAATGAACGAAGACGAAAGAGGGGATGCCTTCCGGGGCATCCCCAAGCTTAGGCTTTTGGCTACTCTTGAATATCTTGGGGTGCCATGGGCATCCCCAAGCTTAGGCTTTTGCCACTCCTTATTCCATAGTCCATCAAATCTTTACCCAAAACATGAAAACTTCACAACACAAAACTCAACAGGAAATCTCATAAGCTCCGTTAGTGAAAGAAAACAAAACCACCACATAAGGTACTATAATGAACTCATTATTTATTTATGCTGGTGTTAAACCTACTATATTCCAACTTCTCTATGGTTTATAAACTATTTTACTAGCCATAGATGCATCAAAATAAGTAAACAACACACGAAAGGCAGAATCTGTCAAAAACAGAAGAGTCCGTAGCAATCTGTAACTAACGCAAACTTCTGGAACTCTAATAATACTACCAAAATACGAAGTCCTGGACAATTTTTCTATTGATCAGCATAAAAAAGAATCAATGCAAAAGCACGTTTCTGTGATTTAAAAAAACTAAATTCGTGCGCGCAAAGTTTCTGTTTTTCAGCAGAAACAAATCAATTATCATCATAGGTTATCCTATAGGTTCTACTTGGCACAAACACTAATTAAAACAGAAAAACACATCTAAACAGAAGGTAGATGCAAAATATATTACTAAACAGAAACAGAAACAAAAAAACACAAATAAAATTGGGTTGCCTCCCAACTAGCGCTATCGTTTAACGCCCCTAGCTAGGCATAAAAGCGAAGATAGATTCAAGTAATGCCATCTTTGGCACTCAATTCATAAGTAGCTCGCATGATAGATTCATAAGGTAATTTGACTTTCTTTCTTGGAAAGTTCTCCATGCCTTTCCTTAATGGAAATTGGAATCTAATATTCCCTTCCTTCATATCAATAATCGCGCCAATCGTTCTAAGGAAAGGTCTACCAAGAATAATAGGGCAAGAAAGATTGCAATCTATATCAAGAACGATAAAATCTACGGGCACCAAATTTCTATTTGCAACAATGAGAACATCATTGATCCTTCCCATTGTCTTTTGAATGGTGGAATCCGCAAGGTGCAAATTTAAAGAGCAATCATCAAGATCATGGAAAACTAGAATATCACATAAAGTTTTCGGAATCGTGGAAACACTAGCACCCAAATCACACAAAGCAAAACACTCAATATCTTTCATTTTAATCTTTGTAGTAGGTTCCCACCCATCATTAAGTTTTCTAGGTATAGAAACTTCCAAATTAAGTTTTTCATCATGAGATTGCATCAAGGCATCAACGATATGTTTGGTAAAAGCTTTATTTTGACTATAAGCATGAGGAGTATTAATAATGGATTGCAACAAGGAAATGCAACCTTCTAAAGAACAATTATCATAATCAAATTCCTTGAAATCCGAGATAGTGGGTTCAATACTATTTAAAGTCAAGATCTAGAAACTCCAAATTATTGGGACGCCTTCTAACTAAAGTTGACTCATCTCCAGTCCCATTATTATTAAGATTCATATTGCAAAACAAAGATCTAATAGGAGACACATCAATAACTTTAAGATCTTCATCATTATTTTCATGGAAACTAGAAGAACACGCCTTTACAAAGCAATCTTTCTTAGCACGCAATCTAGCGGTTCTTTCCTTGCACTCATCAATCGAAATTCTCATGGCTTTGAGAGACTCATTGATATCATACTTGGGAGGAGTAGATCTAAGTTTAAGAGAATCAACATCAAGAGAAAGTCAATCAACGTTCCTAGCCAAATCATCAACTTTGAGCAATTTTTCTTCAAGCAAAGCATTAAAATTCTTTTGAGAAATCATAAATTCTTTCACACTATTCTCAAAATTAGAGGGCATCTTATTAAAATTACCATAAGAATTATTGTAGGAATTTCCATAATTATTAGAGGAATTACTAGTGTCGGTGTTCTGGGAACGGGGTTACCCAGACTTGTCTGCATGTGGCCTGCAGCATAGCTCAAGGAGTGGCCCAGTACGGCCCATCTTTGTCAGCACAAGCTCAAGACCCTCGCGAGGGGCCAAGCCTCGCGGGGCGGACGATAGGAAGCTTCCTCAGGCGCAGCCTCGTCAGGCTGTCTCGCGAGGAGGCGGAGAGATCAAGGCGGGGTACCTCACGAGGTGCCCGTCATGCAAGACGACCGAAGCCAGGCGGGCGCCAGGCGGGCGCCGGCTTGGGCAGTGTCCTTGTTTCCCCTTCGGTGCAAAGGGGGCAAGCACAGGCCAAGTCATCAGGCAAAGGTTACCATTTCGGTGCAATAAGACCAAGACCAGCAGAACGGCAGGATGGAGGTCATCATGGAGCCCAGGAAGGCGTCATCGTCAGAGCCTTTGGCAGGCGAGGACCGACTTTAGTCAGGATAAGTGTACTAGATGTTCCCCTTCAAAATGGCCAATTGTTGGCGCCCTTCCCGCTCAATATTTGGGAAGAGGACCAGGGCCTCGCTCTATAAATAGGACTAGCTGCTCTCAAGGCAAGAGGAGGGCGGATCAACCATTCGAACCTTAGCCAGAACCACCCACACCAACACAAGAACTCCTCCCCTCGCAGGCTGTTCTTCCCTTGTATTGTTCATCATCAGCCCCTGAGGCAATCCACACACCACACACTGGAGTAGGGTATTACACCACAATGGTGGCCTGAACCAGTATAAACCTTGCATCCCTTGTGTTGTTCTTCGTGTAGCTTAGATCCTTTGCGAGGTGACGAGACGTGAGCCGGTAGGGGGTGATCTCCGCGCGCACCCTAGTGTTCGAACCTCAAGGGTCTACCGGAACCCAAAATCCGACATTTGGCGCGCCAGGTAGGGGTGCGCCGGAATCCTTCTCCCGCTGCCTCGCGTTCCATTGCGTCGTCATCATCATGTCCGATGACCCGACTAGCAACCCCGACCCCTGGGCAGCCTGGCCCGCCCGCACCGAGCCGTCCGCCCAGGGCGACCTCAACCTTGTGCCCCAGGCAGCCCGCGCTCCGCAGGGCGCTACGGGCCGTGGGCGACGCGGCCAGGTACCGCCTGCTCTCACGCCTCGACAGGTGCGGTCAGCGGTAAGGGCTTCAAGCCACGCCACAGCCACAACGCCGTACACCCGACGGGAGCAGGTGAATTCATGGGCCGCGCTCACGGTGGCCCGAGAACTACTACGATGCAGGCTGCTGGAGGGCGGCCGCGACGTGCTACTGGAGCGGGTGGCAGAGCTCCTGGGCTCCGCCGCCTCGGGGGCTCATCCCTTGTGCGCCCAGCTGCCACCCCAGGTCCAGGGCGGATCGTATGAAGGCCCCATACGCGCCCATGCAGCTCCGAGTGGGTTCCAAGGCCTCCCCAGCGCTTAGGGCTGGAAAAAAAGCTCGAAGCTCGTGAGCTAAACGAGTAGCTCGTGACTCGGCTCGAATCGACTCGAACTCGAAGAATAACGAGTCGAGCCGAGCTTTAGTTTAAGATCGTTTATAGACCAAGTTAAACGAGCCAATCTCATGAGTACTCGTGTAACTCGTTAGGCTCGGTACAAAAGAACAGCCACTCTCAATTTAAAAAGAGATCAGCCACTCAGCACCCTATATCCTAGGCACACAACACAAGGCCTAGCCGTTGAAGGCCCAACCACCTAGGAGACTCATGCGTTGCAAGGAAATTACTATTGTTTAGTGATATATATGTTTAATATATACATAATCATTTTTATAATATTTGAGGGTTTTATGTTCATATCTTTAACGAGCTTAACAAGCTAAATGAGTCAGCTCGCGAGTTATATGAGTCGAGCCAATCTTGGATTTGAGCTCGTTATAATAACGAGTCGAGTCGAGCTAGCTCGTTAACAAAATGAGCTCTAGCGAGTCGAGCCGAGCTGGCTCGACTCGGCTCGAATTCCAGCCCTACCAGCGCTAACATGGCCATCAGCGTCGGGCGACCAGCGAAGGGGCATTCACCGTGGCCCACGGCCCTGGCGGACCGCCACGCTACCTCCCCCAAGACAACACTTCGAGCAGGACTACATGGCACGTGGGGCACTACAACGAGGCATTCGGGGCGGCGGCCCCGGAAGCTTATGTGCCCCACATGGTAGATCAAGGGCGCGCACTGGAAGAAGACCATGGCTCGTTCTTTGGCCCAGGCTGGGGGGGAAGAGACGCCGAAAGCTGAGCTCTTTCGGGAATCCCAGGAGAGCCTCGACGACCGCGCTGGTGGCAGCAACTATCGGGTACCGCTAATTCCTCAGGAGCAAGCTTACGCTAACCATGGGTCACAGGAGGTACATTTCGCCACAGCAGATGGCTGCCCCAATCCAGCAGCTTCCTACCCCTCAGGAGGAGGGCACCGGGGGCTGCCGGAAAGGGGCCGAGATCCGGCCTCACCCCCACGGCGCTCGGAGCAAAGGCATCCTCAGGAGGTAGGCCCTCTGCCGGGGAGGTGCCCTAGGGCCTGCCCCCGGCAAAGGACCCGTGGTCGTCGGGGGAACCACTTGCGACCGCTTTATCCCATCGGCGGCATCCTCCATCTCCGGCCGTCGTCGGTGGCAATAGAGTGTGGCGCAAGGTGGGGCCCTCGTCTGGCAATATGAAGCAAGGCCGGTACCTGTGAAGAAGGCCCAGTGCCTGTGAAGCTCTCCGCCCCGTGACACTCTAACGTAATAATGAGTGGGGCTGTACACACCCTGGAGTCTCCGGAGATCCGCCCTCGGGACTCGGGGGCTCCGGCCCACGCCCAGTGGCAGCACTTAGCTCCACGCTGGTGAGAAGACGTCGAAGACTAGACTAGGCGCCGGACGCGGCTTTTTTGGTTTTTTGCCTATCTCTTGATTGTTGAGTTTCCCTGGTTTGAATTTAAGTTGGATTTGAGCTTGAGTCTTGCGTGTGTTCGGGGAAGGGGTGTTTAGTCTTGTTCGAGCAATCTCTCGCGTTCTGGTTGCCGCTTTGTGTCCATTCAGCATCAGCTGCCTCCACTTGCGAGCCCCTCGCGAGTCGGGCCAGGCCAGGCACGTATGCAGCCCAGACTGCTGTCGTTGCGCCCTCTCAGGAGGTTCTCATCATAGGATCAGTGGGTCCACTCAGGAGACACTCGGGGCACTGCGACCCCCGCAGAATCGCTCGGGACCCGTCCGGGACAAAGGTAAAACAAGTCAACTGTCCATCGTAGGGCCAATGGCTCAGCATAAGCGTGCATGCGGCGTTATGTCTACAAGGACGCCAACCGCAAACCTTTACACGAGGGGCTCCCACTCCCAAAATGCTCTTACAATCCTCAGGGCCAAGCCCGACTATTTTCGCGCAGGATAAATAGCGGAGGAAACGCGCAATCAATCAGACAAATCTCCTAATGCATCTTCGACGACACCATCGGAGTCATCACTGGCGTCGCTAGCCTCACCATCACCCACGCCTTAACCGTCATCGGCATCCGGATCGTTCACCACGCCGCCTTCATCGGCAGCCACGACCACGCCGTCGTCATTAGTGGTGAAGGCCCTAACAAGGGCATCCACATTGTCTCCCACCCACTGCGCCAGATCGCCCCAGATGGCCACGGGCACCGGTGCGATGGCGGCGTCGAAATCAAAGTGGGGGTCCCTGTCCTGAAGATAACTGAAGACGCGAGAGAAAGAACGTCCAAGCAGGGCACGTGTAACGCCCCGGATTCGTTGCGCCAGATGTCTGTGAGATATTTGCCGTTGTTGCCATGTCACTTGCTTGCGTGTTGCATTTTATCATGTCATCATGTGCATTTCATTTTGCATACGTGTTCGTCTCATGCATTCGAGCCTTTTCCCCATTGTCCATTTTGCGATCCGGCACTCCTATGTTCCCCGGCGCCCCCTTCTGCCTCTTTTCATGTGCGGGTATTAAACTTTCTCGGAATGGCCTGAGGTTTGCCAAGCGGCCTTGGTATAGCATCGGTAGACCGCCTGTCAAGTTTCGTGCCATTTGGAGGTCGTTTGGTACTCCAACGGTTAACCGGGTAACCGTAAAAGCCTCCTTCTCTTTGCAGCCCAACACCCCTTCAAAGTGGCCCAAAACCCAGCAAACTCCACTCCATGCTCTCGGTCGTTCGATCCCGATCGCGTGGCCGAAAACCGCTCCTCATTTGGACTCTCCTAGCTCCCTCTACCTATAAATATGTGTGCCCCTCTGGATTTTCGCAGTCCAAACCCTAGCCCCGCTCCCTCTCCGTCGCCGGACATGTCCGCCCCGGCCGGACACGTCCTGCCGCCGTCCCGCGACCAATTAGAAGCTGCCACGTGTCGCGCCGCCGTCCTCCCCGCGCCTCCTCTGCCGCGGCCCGCGGGAGCCCGCAGCCGGCCCGCTCCGGGCCGCATCTGGGTCCGCCGGCCCGCGC
>NC_041383.1:515595731-515641175 GCF_002162155.2 Triticum dicoccoides
CGCGCCCCCGCGCCTCACCCCGCCGCCGATCTCGCCGGCCGCCGCCGTCGGCCCCTCGGCCGCGCCCCGCGCCCCCTCACCCCGAGCGCCGCCAGCTCCCTCCGCCTGGGCCGGGTCTGCCCCGCCGCGGTCCGGGAGCCCCGCCACCCGATGCCCGTCGCCGTCTGCCTCCTCACCGAGCTCCCCGTCGCCGTTCGCCGGCTCCCGGCCGCGCCCCCGCCGGAAAGCTCCGCCGCGCCGCCCCTCATCGCCGGCGCCGCCTCCCCGGCCTTCCCCGGCCCCGGACCCGGCCGGCCCCGTCTCCCACATCTCCGGTGCCCTCTCCCTCATCTCCAGTCGCCGCAGCCCGGAACTCCGGCGATCTTCGTAATCCGTGCGTGATCTGGGTCTCGAAGGTTGACTTTCCCCCTCTGAAAATTCTGCTAAGTCCCCGAATCTGTGAAATTATCATGCCATATTCATCGCGTCGTTTCTCTGCATTCGTAGCTCTGTTTTGTGCGTGTAATATGTCAAATTGTTCGACTCAACGAGTACATCATTTCATTCCATTGCACCATATTCATTTGTGGTCATCTAGATGCCTGAATCATCATCACAAGAGTGCTTCATGATGTTTTCTGCTGTCTGTTAACATAACGAGCTCTTTTGTCATTTTTGCCATGATTGATGTGTGCATCCTATGAGGTTCCTGCTTACATGTGTTTTGAGCTATGTCATGCCATCTTTAGAGTGGTGTATGTCATGTATTTTTGTGATCAATGTGGTGACTAGCACAAGCATGCAAACTAGGCTTCGTGATATTGCTGATTTTAGTCCCTGTTCTGCTGTTATTTTGATGTCATGTAAACTTGATGCTACAGAGAGATCCGTGCATATTTGGAGATACTTCAGTAAGGGTGTTTTGAACATATGGTTATGCTCTATCCATCCCTGCCCTTGGTTGAAATTATGGAGTAGCCTAGCATGTCATTTTCGTGCTCTACTTTTGCTTCAAAATGTTTCCTGGCAGATTGTTTACATGTTATTCAATTTTGCCAAGGTTGTTGTAGTTGATCCTTGCATGCTATGAACTTGTTCTTGCCTTGGTTGGTTACACAAACATGTCTTCTTGATGATATTATGCTTATCTTGTCATGAAATGTCTTGTGCTGAGTGAATCAAGCTTGTTAAGTAGGGTACTTGTTGTTGCTGTTTCGCTAGGCTGAATCTGTTATTTCGTGATGCTATGTAAACATGCTGCTACAAGTCATTCTATACATAATCTGGAGATGTTTACTAAATATGTTTTGTTCTATATGTCATGCTCTATCCATTCATGCCCCTGGTTGCATTTATAGCCTGCTGTAGCTTATTGTAATCTTGCTCCAAAGTTGCTTGATAATGTTGCTGTCAGCCTGTTAACATTAAGTTCAGTTGTTACCATAATTGTTGCTAGTGATCCATGCACCCTATGAACTTGCTATTGCCATGCTTAGCTTAACAGATATTCCTTCTTACTGTTGGTTGCCTTGCAATGCCATATATTGCTCTGTGGTGAGTTGCACAAGCTCATTTACATGCCTTCATAATTCTGTTCCTGCCATGTATGAATCTGTAATATAACTTGCCATGTTTACGTGGGTGCCATCATATTTTCTGATCCTTTTTGGCTTATGGTCAGTAAGGGACTTTTGTTCTATGCATTTAGTAGATTCATGTCATGCCTTTGTTTGCCATGATAAGTTCCTATAACATGTTTGATAGCACTAAACATTGCAACCTGATGTTATTTTCTGCAAAGTCTGAATTGTTATTACTTGCAATCTTACCATGTGTGTTTGAGCATGTTCTAGTGATTTCTGCAGATAGCTCAGTGTTCATGTTTTGTTGTGCTTTACCTATACATCATGCCCATGTCTTTTGTTTTCATGTTGAGATGATGTAGCTTATTGTTTTGATGCTTGCAATATGCCTAGTTGCTGTTTTGGACAGATTGTTGCTATAACTTGTTTCATGTGTGTGTGTTGAACCGTTGCTCCGTTTTGGGTGTGCTCTATATGAAACTTGCTTGATTTTTCATGTAGTTTCATATTATCATGTTGCATCCTTGTTTTGAGGTGTTTGCTTGATGTTTGGGTGCATTTTGCATCAATGCCATGTTTATCTTGTTTTGCTCATATCTTCTAGGCCGTAGCTCCGAACTAAATGAACTTTATATGTAACTTGACTAGAATCTCGTGTAGATCATCTTGCTGCATCTTAACTTGTTGTTTAACAATTTGAACATAATGTTTATTCAGATCTGGACCAATTTAGAAATATGCATATGAGGACTTACCGGAATTGTTATATGTTGTTCCCGGCCTCATTTAAACTTGCTTTGATGTGTTGCTCTTGTTTGCATCATCTCTTGCCATGAGTAGCTTCATGTAGCTTTGTCATGCATCATGCTTGTTGTGCATCATGTCTCGTATATGTGTGGTGTGTTTACCATGTTGTGTGCTTCTTCTCGATAGTTCCCGTTTCGTTGCGATCGTGAGGATTCGTTCGTCTACACTTGGTTCGGCTTCACCCGTTCGTCTTCTTCATGGACTCGTTCTTCTTCCTTGCGGGATTTCAGGCAAGATGACCGCTACCCTGGATCTCAATACTATCTTTGCTATGCTAGTTGCTTCGTTCTATCGCTATGCTGCGCTACCTATTACCTGTTTATCAAGCCATCCCAAATTGCCATGAACGTCTAACCTTTGACACCTTTCCTATGCAAACCGTTGTTTGGCTATGTTACCGCTTTTGCTCAGCCCCTCTTATAGCGTTGCTAGTTGCAGGTGAAGTTGAAGATTGCTCCATGGTGGACAGGATTTTGGTTGGGATATCACAATATCTCTTATATTATTAATGCATCTATATACTTGGTAAAGGGTGGAAGACTCGGCCTTTTGCCTGGTGTTTTGTTCCACTCTTGCCGCCCTAGTTTCCGTCATACCGGTGTTATGTTCCCGGATTTTGCGTTCCTTACGCGGTCGGGTGATTTATGGGACCCCCTTGACAGTTCGCTTTGAATAAAACTCCTCCAGCAAGGCCCAACCTTGGTTTTACCATTTGCCTCACCACCACCTACCTTTTCCCTTGGGAGTCACTCTCTCGAGGGTCATCTTTATTTTAGCCCCCCCCCCCCTCGGGCCAGTGCTTGTCTAAGTGTTGGTCCGAACTGAGCTACCTGCGGGGCCACCTCGGGATAACTTGAGGGTTGGTTTTACTCGTAGCTAGTCTCATCCGGTGTTGCCCTAAGAACGAGATATGTGCAGCTCCTATCGGGATCGTCGGCGCATCGGGCGGCTTTGCTGGTCTTGTTTTACCATTGTTGAAATGTCTTGTAAACCGGGATTCCGAGTCTGATCGGGTCTTCCTGGGAGAAGGTATATCCTTCGTTGATCGCGAGAGCTTATCATGGGCTAAGTTGGGACACCCCTGCAGGGTATAATCTTCGAAAGCCGTGCCTGCGGTTATAGGCAGATGGGAATTTCTTAATATCCGGTTTTAGATAACTTGACACCAGATCCGAATTAAAACGCATCAACCGCGTGTGTAGCCGTGATGGTCTCTTCTCGGTGGAGTCCGGGAAGTGAACACGGTTTCTGGGTTATGTTTGACGTAAGTAGGAGTTCAGGATCACTTCTTGATCATTGCTAGTTTCACGACCGTTCCTTTTGCTCTCTTCTCGCTCTTATTTGCGTATGTTAGCCACCATATATGCTTAGTTGCTGCTGCAGCCTCACCACTTTAACCCTTCATTCCCCTTTAAGCTTTGCTAGTCTTGATACCCATGGTAATGGGATTGCTCAATCCTCGTGGCTCACAGATTACTACAACAACAGTTGCAGGTACGGGTTCTGTGATGATCATGACACGAGAGCGATGCGTGCTTGCATTGAGTTCTTCTTCTGCTTCTTCGATCAGGGGATAGGTTCCAGGTCGGCAGCCTGGGCTAGCAGGGTGGATGTCGTTTGAGTTTCTGTTTGTGTTTCATCCGTAGTCGGATGTTGATCCTATGTAAGATGATGTTGTATTCGTGTGGCATTGTATGCCTTATGTATGTATCCCCATCTATTATGTAATGTTGATGTAATGATATCCACCTTGCAAAAGCGTTTCAATATGCGGGTCTATCCTTGGTGGGACCTTCGAGTTCCTTTTGGATAGGGTCGCATATTGGGCGTGACAGCACGGCTCCTCTCCTCAACAAGCCTGTCGGCCCTGCCCGATCGAGTCTCCAGCTGCGTCACCACATCTGTGAAGAATGGAAGGTTGCCTGCATAGTTAATCACACGGGGATCCTCAACGGCCGCCTCACAGATGTTGCCCAAGGCCACGTTAGCCCTTTCCTGGAGCGCGTGGAGCATGGGGCCATGCACATGCTCCAAAGTATGCCGCTGACGTATCTCGTCCTCGTTCCACCGCGCAACGGCCTCAACCTCGTCAACCCTCTGATGAAGATGGAGCACCTCGGCGCGGGAAGAAGCCAGCTCCGTCTGTGCTATGCCAAGGGCGGCCCGGGAGGTGTCCGCACGCCGCGTCACTTCATCCAGCCTAGCCTTAAGGGCGGCGGTCCTGCCCTCCGCTTCGACCCTGATCAGCTCTAGCCTTCCTCCGTACTCGCGTTCAAGATTCGAGCGAGCCTCCACCACGCGACGGTCAACCTCCTCTTGGACTCGGGCTTCCCGCGCGGCGACATCATCCTGTTGGGGAACGTAGTATTTCAAAAATTTCCTACGCACACGCAAGATCATGGTGATGCATAGCAACGAGAGGGGAGAGTGCAATCTACATACCCTTGTAGACCGAAAGCGAAAGCGTTAGAACAACGCGGTTGATGTAGTCGTACATCTTCACGGCCCGACCGATCAAGCACCGAAACTACGGCACCTCCGAGTTCTAGCACACTTTCAGCTCGATGACGTCCCTTGAACTCCGATCCAGCCGAGTGTCGAGGGAGAGTTCCGTCAGCACGACAGCGTGGTGACGATCTTGATGTTCTACCGTCGCAGGGATTCGCCTAAGCACCGCTACAATATTATCGAGGAGGACTATGGTGGAGGGGGGCACCGCACACGGCTAATAGATCTCAAGGATCAATTGTTGTTTTGTCTTTGGGGTGCCCCCCTGCCCCCATATATATAGGAGCAAGGGGGGAGGCGGCCGGCCTATGGAGGAGGCGCACCAAGGGGGGAGTCCTACTCCCACCGGGAGTAGGACTCCTCCTTTCCTTGATGGAGAAGAAAAGAGGAGGAGAGGGAGAAGGAAAAGGGGGCCGGCCCCCTTGTCCAATTCGGACTAGAGGGGGGGCGCAGGCCTCCTTCCTTTTGGCCTCACTCCTCTATTCCCGTATGGCCCAATAAGGCCCATATACTCCCCGGCGAATTCCCGTAACTTTCCGGTACTCCGAAAAATACCCGAATCACTCGGAACCTTTCCGAACTCCGAATATAGTCGTCCAATATATAGATCTTTACGTCTCGACCATTTCGAGACTCCTCATCATGTCCCCGATCTCATCCGGGACTCCGAACTCCTTCGGTACATCAAAACTCATAAACTCATAATATAACTGTCATCGAAACCTTAAGCGTGCGGACCCTACGGGTTCCAGAACAATGTAGACATGACCTAGAACTATTCTCGGTCAATAACCAATAGCGGAACCTGGATGCTCATATTGGCTCCCACATATTCTACGAAGATCTTTATCGGTCAAACCGCATAACAACATACATTGTTCCCTTTGTCATCAGTATGTTACTTGCCCGAGATTCGATCGTCGGTATCCAATACCTAGTTCAATCTCGTTACTGGCAAGTCTCTTTACTCGTTATGTAATGCATCATTCTGTAACTAACTCATTAGTTACATTGCTTGCAAGGCTTATAGTGATGTGCATTACCGAGAGGGCCCAGAGATACCTCTCCGACAATCGGAGTGACAAAACCTAATCTCGAAATACGCCAACCCAACATGTACCTTTGGAGACACCTGTAGTACTCCTTTATAATCACCCAGTTACGTTGTGACGTTTGGTAGCACCCAAAGTGTTCATCCGGTAAACGGGAGTTGCATAATCTCATAGTTACAGGAACATGTATAAGTCAAGAAGAAAGCAATAGCAATATACTAAATGATCAAGTGCTAGGCTAACGGAATGGGTCATGTCAATCACATCATTCTCCTAATGATGTGATCCCATTAATGAAATGACAACACATGTCTATGGTTAGGAAACATAACCATCTTTGATTAATGAGCTAGTCAAGTAGAGGCATACTAGTGACTATATGTTTGTCTATGCATTCACACATGTATCATGTTTCCGGTTAATACAATTTTAGCATGAATAATAAACATTTATCATGATATGAGGAAATAAATAATAACTTTATTATTGCCTCTAGGGCATATTTCCTTCAGTCTCCCACTTGCACTAGAGTCAATAATCTAGATTACAAAATAATGATTCTAACACCCATGGAGTCTTGGTGCTGATCATGTTTTGCTCGTGGAAGAGGCTTAGTCAATGGGTCTGCAACATTCAGATCCGTATGTATCTTGCAAATCTCTATGTCTCCCACCTGGACTTGATCCCGGATGGAATTGAAGCATCTCTTGATGTGCTTGGTCCTCTTGTGAAATCTGGATTCCTTTGCCAAGGCAATTGCACCAGTATTGTCACAGAAGATCTTCATTGGTCCCGATGCACTAGGTATGACACCTAGATCGGAAATGAACTCCTTCATCCAGACTCCTTCATTTGCTGCTTCTGAAGCAGCTATGTACTCTGCTTCACATGTAGATCCCGCCATGACGCTTTGTTTAGAACTGCACCAACTTACAGCTCCACCGTTTAATAAAAACACGTATCCAGTTTGCGATTTAGAATCGTCCGGATCAGTGTCAAAGCTTGCATCGACGTAACCATTTACAACTAGCTCTTTGTCACCTCCATATACGAGAAACATATCCTTAGTCCTTTTCAGGTATTTCAGGATGTTCTTGACTGATGTCTACTGATCCATTCCTGGATTACTTTGGTACCTTCCTGCCAAGCTTATTGCTAAGCACACGTCAGGTCTGGTACACAGCATTGCATACATGATAGAGCCTATGGCTAAATCATAGGGAACATCTTTCATTTTCTCTCTATCTTCTGCTGTGGTCGGGCATTGAGTTTGACTCAACTTCACACATTGTAGTACGGGCAAGAACCCTTTCTTTGCCTGATCCATTTTGAACTTTTTCAAAACTTTATCAAGGTATGTACTTTGTGAAAGTCCAATTAAGCGTCTTGATCTATCTCTATAAATCTTGATGCCCAATATATAAGCAGCTTCACCAAGGTCTTTCATAGAAAAACTTTTATTCAAGTATCCCTTTATGCTATCCAGAAATTCTATATCATTTCCAATTAATAATATGTCATCTACATATAATATCAGAAATGCTACAGAGCTCCCACTCACTTTCTTGTAAATACAGGCTTCTCCAAAAGTCTGTATAAAACCATATGCTTTGATCACACTATCAAAGCATTTATTCCAACTCCGAGATGCTTGCACCAGTTCATAAATGGATCGCTGGAGCTTGCACACTTTGTTAGGACCGTTTGGATCTACAAAACCTTCTGGCTGCATCATATACAACTCTTCTTCCAGAAATCCATTCAAAAATGCAGTTTTGACATCCATTTGCCAAATTTCATAATCATAAAATGCAGCAATTGCTAACATGATTCGGACAGACTTAAGCATCGCTACGGGTGAGAAAGTCTCATCGTAGTCAACCCCTTGAACTTGTCGAAAACCTTTTGCAACAAGTCGAGCTTTATAGACAGTTATATTACCATCAGCTTCAGTCTTCTTCTTAAAAATCCATTTATTCTCAATGGCTTGCCGATCATCGGGCAAGTCAACCAAAGTCCATACTTTGTTCTCATACATGGATCCCATCTCAGATTTCATGGCCTCTAGCCATTTTGCGGAATCTGGGCTCATCATTGCTTCCTCATAGTTCGTAGGTTCATCATGGTCAAGTAACATGACTTCCAGAATAGGATTACCGTACCACTCTGGTGCGGATCTTACTCTGGTAGACCTACGAGGTTCAGTAGAAATTTGATCTGAAGTTTCATGATCAATATCATTAGCTTCCTCACTGATTGGTGTAGTTGTCACCGGAACCGGTTCTTGTGATGAACTACTTTCCAATAAGGGAGCAGGTACAGTTACCTCATCAAGTTCTACTTTCCTCCCACTCACTTCTTTCGAGAGAAACTCCTCTAGAAAGGATCCGAATTTTGCAACGAAAATCTTGCCTTCAGATCTATGATAGAAGGTGTACCCAACAGTCTCTTTTGGGTATCCTATGAAGACACATTTCTCCGATTTGGGTTCGAGCTTATCTGGTTGAAGTTTCTTCACATAAGCATCGCAGCCCCAAACTTTAAGAAACGACAACTTTGGTTTCTTGCCAAACCACAGTTCATGAGGTGTCGTCTCAACGGATTTTGATGGTGCCCTATTTAACGTGAATGCGGCCGTCTCTAAAGCATAACCCCAAAACGATAGCGGTAAATCAGTAAGAGACATCATAGATCGCACTATATCTAGTAAAGTACGATTACGACGTTCGGACACACCATTCCGTTGTGGTGTTCCGGGTGGCGTGAGTTGCGAAACTATTCCGCATTGTTTCAAATGTAAACCAAACTCGTAACTCAAATATTCTCCTCCACGATCAGATCATAGAAATTTTATTTTCTTGTTACGATGATTTTCCACTTCACTCTGAAATTCTTTGAACTTTTCAAATGTTTCATATTTGTGTTTCATTAAGTAGATATACCCATATCTGCTCAAATCATCTGTGAATGTGAGAAAATAACGATACCCGCCGCGAGCCTCAACATTCATTGGACCACAAACATCAGTATGTATGATTTCCAACAAATTAGTTGCTCGCTCCATAGTTCCGGAGAACGGCATTTTAGTCATCTTGCCCATGATGCACGGTTCGCAAGTACCAAATGATTCATAATCAAGTGATTCCAAAAGCCCATCAGTATGGAGTTTCTTCATGCGCTTTACACCGATATGACCTAAACGGCAGTGCCACAAATAAGTTGCACTATCATTATCAACTATGCATCTATTGGTTTCAACACTATGAATATGTGTATCACTACTATCGAGATTCAATAAAAATAGACCACTCTTCAAGGGTGCATGACCATAAAAGATATTACTCATATAAATAGAACAACCATTATTCTCTGACTTAAATGAATAACCGTCTCGCATCAAACAAGATCCAGATATAATGTTCATGCTCAACGCTGGCACCGAATAACAATTATTTAGGTCTAAAACTAATCCCGATGGTAGATGTAGAGGTAGCGTGCCGACCGCGATCACATCGACTTTGGAACCATTTCCCACGCGCATCGTCACCTTGTCCTTAGCCAATCTTCGCTTAATCCGTAGTCCCTGCTTCGAGTTGCAAATATTAGCAACAGAACCAGTATCAAATACCCAGGTACTACTGCTAGCATTAGTAAGGTACACATCAATAACATGTATATCACATATACCTTTGTTCACCTTGCCATCCTTCTTATCAGCCAAATACTTGGGGCAGTTCCGCTTCCAGTGTCCAGTCTGCTTGCAGTAGAAGCACTCAGTCTCAGGCTTAGGTCCAGACTTGGGTTTCTTCTCTTGAGCAGCAACTTGTTTGCTATTCTTCTTGAAGTTCCCCTTCTTCTTCCCTTTGCCCTTTTTCTTGAAACTGGTGGTCTTGTTAACCATCAACACTTGATGCTCCTTCTTGATTTCTACCTCCGCGGCTTTTAGCATTGCGAAGAGCTCGGGAATAGTCTTGTCCATCCCTTGCATATTATAGTTCATCACGAAGCTCTTGTAGCTTCGTGGCAGTGATTAAAGAATTCTGTCAATGACACTATCATCAGGAAGATTAACTCCCAGTTGAATCAAGTGATTATTATACCCAGACATTTTGAGTATGTGTTCACTGACAGAACTATTCTCCTCCATCTTGCAGCTATAGAACTTATTGGAGACTTCATATCTCTCAATCCGGGCATTTGCTTGAAATATTAACTTCAACTCCTGGAACATCTCATATGCTCCATGACGTTCAAAACGTCGTTGAAGACCCGATTCTAAGCCGTAAAGCATGGCACACTGAACTATCGAGTAGTCATCAGCTTTGCTCTGCCAGACGTTCTTAACGTCGTTAGTTGCATCAGCAGCAGGCCTGGCACCCAGCGGTGCTTCCAGGACGTAATTCTTCTGTGCAGCAATGAGGATAATCCTCAGGTTACGGACCCAGTCCGTGTAATTGCTGCCATCATCTTTCAACTTTGCTTTCTCAAGGAACGCATTAAAATTCAACGGAACAACAACACGAGCCATCTATCTACAAGCAAACATAGACAAGCAAAATACTATCAGGTACTAAGTTCATGATAAATTTAAGTTCAATTAATCATATTACTTAAGAACTCCCACTTAGATAGACATCCCTCTAATCCTCTAAGTGATTACGTGATCCATATCAACTACACCATGTCCGATCGTCACGTGAGATGGAGTAGTTTCAACAGCGAACATCAATATGTTGATCATATCTACTATATGATTCATGCTCGACCTTTCGGTCTCCGTGTTTCGAGGCCATATCTTTTATATGCTAGGCTCGTCAAGCTTCACCTGAGTATTCCGCGTGTGCAACTGTTTTGCACCCGTTGTATTTGAACGTAGAGCCTATCACACCCGTTCATCACGTGGTGTCTCAGCACGAAGAACTTTCGCAACGGTGCATACTCAGGGAGAACACTTCTTGATAATTTTAGTGACAGATCATCTTAAAATGCTACCGTCAATCAAAGCAAGATAAGATGCATAAAGGATAAACATCACATGCAATCAATATAAGTGATATGATATGGCCATCATCATCTTGTGCTTGTGATCTCCATCTTCGTAGCACCGTCATGATCACCATCGTCACCGGCACGATACCTTGATCTCCATTGTAGCATCATTGTCGTTACGCCATCTATTGCTTCTATGACTATCACTACCGTTTAGTGATAAAGTAAAGCAATTACAGGGCGTTTGCATTTCATACAATAAAACGACAACCATATGGCTCCTGCCAGTTGCCGATAACTTCGGTTACAAAACATGATCATCTCATACAATAAAATATAGCATCACGTCTTGACCATATCACATCACAACATGCCCTGCAAAAACAAGTTAGACGTCCTCTACTTTGTTGTTGCAAATTTTACGTGGCTGCTACGGGCTTAGCAAGAACGGTTCTTACCTACGCATCAAAACCACAACGATAGTTCGTCAAGTTAATGTTGTTTTAACCTTCGCAAGGACTGGGCGTAGCCACACTCGGTTCAGCTAAAGTGAGAGAGACAGACACCCGCCAGTCACCTTTAAGCACGAGTGCTTGTAACGGTGAAACCAGTCTCGCGTAAGCGTACTCGTAATGTCGGTCCGGGCCGCTTCATCTCACAATACCGCTGAGCCAAAGTATGACATGCTGGTAAGCAGTATGACTTGTATCGCCCACAACTCACTTGTGTTCTACTCGTGCATATGACATCTACGCATAAAACCAGGCTCGGATGCCACTGTTGGGGAACGTAGTAATTTCAAAAATTTCCTACGCACACGCAAGATCATGGTGATGCATAGCAACGAGAGGGGAGAGTGTAATCTACATACCCTTGTAGACCGAAAGCGAAAGCGTTAGAACAACGCGGTTGATGTAGTCGTACGTCTTCACGGCCCGACCGATCAAGCACCGAAACTACGGCACCTCCGAGTTCTAGCACACATTCAGCTCGATGACGTCCCTCGAACTCCGATCCAGCCGACTGTCGAGGGAGAGTTCCGTCAGCACGACGGCGTGGTGACGATCTTGATGTTCTACCGTCGCAGGGCTTCGCCTAAGCACCGCTACAATATTGTCGAGGAGGACTATGGTGGAGGGGGGCACCGCACACGGCTAATAGATCTCAAGGATCAATTGTTGTTTTGTCTTTGGGGTGCCCCCCTGCCCCCATATATATAGGAGCAAGGGGGAGGCGGCCGGCCTATGGAGGAGGCGCACCAAGGGGGGAGTCCTACTCCCACCGGGAGTAGGACTCCTCCTTTCCTTGTTGGAGAAGAAAAGAGGAGGAGAGGAAGAAGGAAAAGGGGGCCGGCCCCCTTGTCCAATTCGGACTAGAGGGGGGGCGCAGGCCTCCTTCCTTTTGGCCTCTCTCCTCTATTCCCGTATGGCCCAATAAGACCCATATACTCCCCGGCGAATTCCCGTAACTCTCCGGTACTCCGAAATATACCCGAATCACTCGGAACCTTTCCAAACTCCGAATATAGTCATCCAATATATCAATCTTTACGTCTCGACCATTTCAAGACTCCTCGTCATGTCCCCGATCTCATCCGGGACTCCGAACTCCTTCGGTACATCAAAACTCATAAACTCATAATATAACTGTCATTGAAACCTTAAGCGTGCGGACCCTATGGGTTCGAGAACAATGTAGACATGACCTAGAACTATTCTCGGTAAATAACCAATAGCGGAACCTGGATGCTCATATTGGCTCCCACATATTCTACGAAGATCTTTATCGGTCAAACCGCATAACAACATACGTTGTTCCCTTTGTCATCGTTATGTTACTTGCCCGAGATTCGATCGTCGGTATCCAATACCTAGTTCAATCTCGTTACTGGCAAGTCTCTTTACTCGTTACGTAATGCATCATTCCGTAACTAACTCATTAGTTACATTGCTTGCAAGGCTTATAGTGATGTGCATTACCGAAAGGGCCCAGAGATACCTCTCCGACAATCGGAGTGACAAAACCTAATATCGAAATACGCCAACCCAACATGTACCTTTGGAGACACCTGTAGTACTCCTTTATAATCACCCAGTTATGTTGTGACGTTTGGTAGCACCCAAAGTGTTCCTCCGGTAAACGGGAGTTGCATAATCTCATAGTTACAGGAACATGTATAAGTCATGAAGAAAGCAATAGCAATATACTAAACGATCAAGTGCTAGGCTAACGGAATGGGTCATGTCAATCACATCATTCTCCTAATGATGTGATCCCATTAATCAAATGACAACACATGTCTATGGTTAGGAAACATAACCATCTTTGATTAATGAGCTAGTCAAGTAGAGGCATACTAGTGACTACATGTTTGTCTATGCATTCACACATGTATCATGTTTCCGGTTAATACAATTTTAGCATGAATAATAAACATTTATCATGATATGAGGAAATAAATAGTAACTTTATTATTGCCTCTAGGGCATATTTCCTTCACATCCTCCGCCTGAGTCACCAGGCGCTCCCTCGTCTCCAACCGCTCGAGGTCAAGGGTGCGCTCAGCGGCCTCCAGCGCCAGCGCCTCCTCGCACCGCTGGAGCTCTGCCTGGTCGGCGGAAGCCCCCTTCAGCAACACAAGGGCCGCCTGACGCAGCTCCACTTGTTGTTCTAGGGAGTTGCTCAAGGCCTGGAGCACCCACGTCCGCTCCTCTGCAGCATTGCACCGTCGGTCTGCCGCCCGAGCCTCCTCGACGGCTTGGGAGCAGGCCTCCTGCAAAGCCGCCATCGACGCTTCGGCCTTCGTGTTGTCAAGGTCATGCTGATGACATGCAAGGGCGATGGCTACCTTCAGCTTGCACCTCTCCTCAGCAAGGCGCAGGCCTTCGGCCTCAATGCATGCGTCCTCGCTGGCAAGCTTCGCACCGAGCTGGCTCACTGCATCATCCGCCCTCTGAGGAAACTCTTGGCCAAGGGCATGGCGCTCCCGAGCGCGACCGAGCACGTCTCCGGTGTCATCCTCCGCCGCTGGCAAACGCGGAGGGCCCTGAGGCGGC
Source organism: Triticum dicoccoides (assembly GCF_002162155.2). Taxonomy (NCBI): domain Eukaryota; kingdom Viridiplantae; phylum Streptophyta; class Magnoliopsida; order Poales; family Poaceae; genus Triticum; species Triticum dicoccoides. The sequence continues at coordinate 515,609,706 of NC_041383.1, forward strand.
GTGCCCCCTTCCCGTGAGGGGCTGGGGGCTGGCGCCCCAGCAATCACCGGACGGACCCCGCCAGGAATCCAACCTGACGCTGGTCCACTCCCAGAAGAGGAACTCAGGGCCGACCTCAGCCAGTCACCATCCACGACCAAGGGAGGAGCTCGGGGCAGGCTGGTTGTGCCCCAGGGGAGCTCGCGAAGGAGGGGCATGAGGCGCGCAGGATCAGGATGCTCAGCTAGACGACTCACTTCTCCGACCAGCCCCATGGCAAGAGCGGCACTCGAGCTCAGGCGCTTAAAATTGGTGGAGAGGGTGAAGCTTCAGGGGATGGCTCCTCAGCCGCCTCCATGAACTCGGCAAGAAGGGCCCTGAAAGGCAATGGTCAGCCGGAGCAACGGGAAAGTATGGGACCAAGAAAGAAGAAGACTTACTCGTCGATGGCAAAGTACTTCCTATGCTTCAATAGGCGGCAGGGGTAATCATCACCACCCAAGGCTTCCTTCCTCTTTCGGAGAGCCTCGAAGTCTATGCGGAAGCGGCCGAGGCGCTCGACGCAAGGGCCCGCCTGTGGCATGGAGGAGGCGTCGGGGTGATCAGCGCAAGGGGAATCGGCCCGGAGAACGCCACCAGGCGCCACCTCATGAGCAACGGTCGGGGCCTCAGAAGCCCCAGCCTCAGGAGCCAAGGGCCGCGACTCCTCACTTGCCGCTGCTCTATAGCGGGCTTCAGGAGATGCCACCTTTGGGGCTCCGCGCGCCGTCAGCCTCTCGACATTACTCCCTTTGGTCCCCGGCGGTTCTCGTCTCCTTGCTCCATCACCTGAGACGGAGCCGTTTGGGGCGACCGGAAGGGCAATCACGACGACGGGATTCTCATGGGGCCCCCTGAGGCCAGCAGGGCGCACTCGTCAAAGCTGGGCATCTGCCTCACAAAATCGGCCATGCCCAAGCAGAGATACAAGAGGACACCACCGTGTCGAAGGCTGCCTGGGGAAGGATCGCTAGTCAGGACCTTGAGCACTGTCCTCAGCGCTTCAGGCGCCAGGTCCTCCTCCTGAAGCCGCATGCGGTCCTCGTGCCCTGCAAAGTCACACATCCAGCGAGAGTGTCACTGAAGAGGGGCAATGCGACGCTGGAGGAACTCCTTCACCACCTTGGGCACTGTCACATCGAGCACCCTCAGACTCTGGAAGCGGCGCCAGACGAAGGCAATCCGGGGGCTCACGAGTGTCTCATGATCCCAGCCCGAGTTGGGAACAGCAGGCAAGGTTGGGTGCGAGAGCAGGGGGCAGGGTACTCCGACATCCACGTACAGCCACCGCTCTCTAAACCTGGCCGCATGAGGAGGAAGGCCGAAATCGATCCCTGAAGCAGCCGTCTCCGGCACAGCGAGGAAGCTCACACACCCCAGCATTGAGTGGGGTCGCTCTGGCGCAAAGAGAAGAAATGGCGCAGCAGGGCAACGGAAGGAGGAATGCCCACCATTGCCTCGCAAACAAAAGCGAAGACAGCTAGGAGGGAGATGGACAAAGGCCCGAGGTGCATCATGTGGATCTGATAATGGGAGAGCACCGCATTGAAGAAAGCGGAAAAGGGGGGAACCAGACCCGCCCACAGGGCATCGGTGAAGAACCGGACTGATGACCCTATCAAGGGAGCCATGGGACGCAGGGCAGACCGTGGTCCTGCCGCATTCGTTGAAGATGGTCGCAAGGGTAGAGCTGACCTTGTTCAAGGCTTCGGGATTGAGTATGATGGACCGCTCAACGGTGGGGGCCACCGCCGGGAGCAAGCCGGATGAGGGCACGGGCTTCTTCCCCCTCTCCTCCTTTGTTGGCGCCATGACAATGGTAAGGGGGGAGAGTTCGAGTTGGATTGGAGGCAGAGGTTGGAGCCTAAGGAAGAAGGAAGGGCAGGAAGCACGCAGGCGGCGAAAGGGGAATGGCTGTGTGCAACCACGGGTCCGCCTAGCCGGGCGTGTACTGAGGCATCATGGGGAAGCGGGGATGCCCACGTCCAATCAACCGCCACGCGGCGCCCAAGGCCGCAGGCTGTTGGGGACCGCGGCGTTTCGCACTTGCCCCTTCGTTTCTTTGCTAAGCCAAGTCCGGGTGCGCCTTGGGCCTGGGGGCTACTGTCGGCGTTCTGGGAACGGGGGTACCCATACTTGCCTGCCTATGGCCTACAGCGTGGCTCAAGGAGTGGCCCAGTACGGCCCATCTTCATCAGCACAAGCTCAAGACCCTCGCGAGGGGCCAAGCCTCCCAGGGCGGACGACATGAAGCTTCCTCAGGCGCAGCCTCGTCAGGCTGGCTCGCGAGGAGGCGGAGAGATCAAGGCGGGGTACCTCACGAGGTGCCCGTGACGCAAGCCATGACGACCGAAGCCAGGCGGGCGTCGGCCTGGGCAGTGTCCTTGTCTCCCCTTTGGTGCAAAGGGGGCAAGCACAGGCCAAGGCATCAGGCAAAGGTTGCCATTTCGGGGCAACAAGACCAAGACCAGCAGAACGGCAGGATGGAGGTCATCGTGGAGCCCAGGAAGGCGTCATCATCAGAGCCTTTGGCAGGCGAGGGCCGACTTTAGTCAGGATAAGTGTACTAGATGTTCCCCTTCAAAATGGCCAATTGTTGGCGCCCTTCCCGCTCAATATTTGGGAAGAGGACCAGGGCCTCGCTCTATAAATAGGACTAGCTACTCTCAAGGCAAGAGGAGGGGGGATCGACCATTCAAACCTTAGCTAGAACCACCCAAACCAACACAAGAACTCCTCCCCTCGCGAGGCTGTTCTTCCCTTGTATTGTTCATCATCAGCCCCCGAGGCAATCCACACACCACACACTGGAGTAGGGTATTACACCACAATGGTGGCCTGAGCCAGTATAAACCTTGCGTCCCTTGTGTTGTTCTTCGTGTAGCTTAGATCATTTGCAAGGCGACGAGACGTGAGCCGGTAGGGGGGTGATCTCCGCGCGCACCCCAGTGTTCGAACCTCAAGGGTCTGCCGGAACCCGAAATCCGACAACTAGGGAACGGTCTAGAATTAAAGTTTCCTCTATAAACGTTGTTTCCAAAAATATTCCTACCAACAAAATTCACATCCATAGATTCATTACTATTCTCAATCAAAGTAGACAAAGGCATATCATTGGGATCAAGAGGAGTATTTTTAGTAGCAAATAATTCCATAACTTCATCCATCTTTCCACTCAAAACATTGATTTCTTCTATAGCATGCACCTTTTTACTAGAAGATCTTTTGGTGTGCCATTGAGAATAATTAGCCATAATATTATCAAGAAGTTTTGTAGCATCTCCTAGCGTGATTTCCATAAACGTGCCTCCCGCGGCCGAATCTAAAAGATTTCTAGAAGCAAAGTTCAAACCGGCATAAAAAATTTGTATGATCATCCATAAATTCCAACCATGAGTAGGGCAATTGTGAATCATAAATTTCATTCTTTCCCAAGATTGGGCAACATGCTCATGATCAAGTTGTTTAAAGTTCATAATATCGTTCCTAAGAGTGATAATCTTAGCGGGAGGAAAATACTTAGAGATAAAAGCATGTTTGCACTTGTTCCAAGAATCAATACTATTTTAGGCAAAGACGAAAACCAAACTTTAGCACGATCTCTAAGTGAAAACAGAAATAACTTCAATTTAACAATGTCATTATCCGAATCTTTCTTCTTTTGCATATCACACAAATCAACAAAGTTGTTTAGATGAGTAGCGGCATCTTCACTAGGAAGGCCAGCGAATTGATCTTTCATAACAAGATTCAGCAAAGCAGTATTGATTTCACAAGACTCAACATCATTAAGAGGAGCAATCGGAGTACTAAGGACATCATTATTATTAGTATTGGAGAAATCACACAATTTGGTATTATCTTGCGCCATTGCAAAAAGTAATCCAACACACAAGCAAACATAAAAAGGGAAGCGAAAGAGAGGGAGAAGATTGGGAAAGAGAGGGCGAATAAAACGGCAAGGGTGAAGTGGGGGAGAGGAAAACGAGAGGCAAATGGCAAATAATGTAAATGCGAGGGAGATGAGTTTGTGATGGGTACTTGGTATGTCTTGACTTGAGCGAAGACCTCCCCGGCAACGGCGCGAGAAATCCTTCTTGCTACGTCTTGAGCTTGCGTTGGTTTTCCTTGAAGAGGAAAGGGTGATGCAGCAATAGTAGCGTAAGTATTTCCCTCAGTTTTTGAGAACCAAGGTATCAATCCAGTAGGAGGCTCCTCAAAAGTCCCACGCACCTACACAAACAAACAAAGAACTCAGAACCAACGCAATAAAGGGGTTGTCAATCCCTTCACGTCCACTTGCAAAAGTGAGATCTGATAGAGATAGTATGATAAGATAAATATATTTTTGGTATTTTATAATATATATGCAAAAAGTAAAGATGCAAATAAAAGTAGATTGAAAGCTTATATGATAAAAGATAGACCCGGGGGCATAGGTTTCACTAGTGGCTTCTCTCAAGATAGCATAAGTATTACGGTGGTGAATAAATTACTGTCAAGCAATTGATAGAAAAGCGAATAATTATGAGATTATATAGGCATGATCATGTATATAGGCATCATGTCCGTGACAAATAGACCGACTCCTGCCTGCATCTACTACTATTACTCGACACATCGACCGCTATCCAGCATGCACCTAGAGTATTAAGTTCATAAGAACAGAGTAACGCATTAAGAAAGATGACATGATGTAGAGGGATAACCTCAAGCAATATGATATAAACCCCATCTTTCTATCCTCGATGGCAACAATACAATACGTGCCTTGCAACCCTTTTTGTCACTGGGTAAGGACACCGCAAGATTGAACCCAAAGCTAAGCACTTCTCCCATGGCAACAAAGATCAATCTAGTAGGCCAGACCAAACTGATAATTCGAAGAGACTTGCAAAGATAACTCAATCATACATAAAAGAATTCATAGAAGATTCAAGTATTTCTCATAGATAAACTTGATCATAAACCCACAATTCATCGGATCTCGACAAACACACCGCAAAAAGAGTATACATCAAATAGATCTCCACAAGAGAGGGGGAGAACATTGTATTGAGATCCAAAAAGAGAGAAGAAGCCATCTAGCTAATAACTATGGACCCGAAGGTATGTGGTAAACTACTCACAAGTCATCGGAGGGGCTATGGTGTTGATGTAGAAGCCCTCCATGGTCGATTCCCCCTCCGGCGGAGCGCCGACGAAGGCTCCAAGATGGGATCTTGCGGATATAGAAGGTTACGGTGGTGGAAGTTGTTTTTCGTTGGCTCCCTGGATGTTTTCGGGGTACATGGGTATATATAGGAGGAAGAAGTACGTTGGTGTCTGCTCGAGGGGCCCAGGAGACAGGGGGCGCGCCCAGGAGGGGTGGGCGCGCCCTCCTATCTCCTGGCCGCCTTGATTGCTTCTTGACTTTCACTCCAAGTCCTCTGGATCACGTTCATTCCAAAAATCATGCTCCCGAAGGTTTCATTCTGTTTGGACTCCGTTTGATATTCCTTTTCTTCGAAATACTAAAATAGGCAAAATAAACAGCAATACGGGTTGGGCCTCCGGTTAGTAGGTTAGTCCCAAAAATGATATAAATGTGTAAAATAAAGCCCATAAACATCCAAAAGGGGTAATATAATAGCATGGAACAATCAAAAATTATAGATACGTTGGAGACGTATCAGCATGTGTGCGTTCTTTTGCATTAATCATTAGAAGATCACAAAATACACGGTTTCTATGCCGTACCCATGTGCGTTTTTTTGTGTTAATGGTCCATAAGTCGGTTACATGTGCGATGTTTCCTAATAAACCAGGCATACCATTGACCCAAAAAAAATCAACTACACGTGTACATTTTTTGGAGATGGGATCTGCCAATTTTCTGTTTTCTCGCACATGAGTATTTTACGCGCTTCGTCTGTGTTGTATATTTCCCCCACCTAAGTTTCATGTTTTGCAGTGAAATTTTCATTAGGCACGCAATTTTAAAATGTATTCCTCCAACCACATCCCCTCCCATCAAATTTCCTCAATATCTCCCCCCAGGCGCCTCCCCCTACCGGCAGCTCAAACCGCCGCCGCCGCAACCACAGCTTCAACCACATCTATGTTCTTCTCGGATCCAGTCAGGTAACTCACCGATCTCTATCATGGCCCCGGCCTGATTGCTTAAATGGCGCTAGCAAAACATCCTCATGCCTCCAAATCCCCACCGCCCTACCTCCAGAGCATCACCGCGCAAGCCCAACTACATATCACGTGGAGGTCGAGGAGCTGATGGCGGTCCATGGCGTGATGGCCATTGTGCCTATTGACCAGGAGGAACACCTTGCCTCCGCCGCCGCTGACACGGTGCAGGATCTGGCCCAGATGAAATGCCCTAGCGACTACCCCCCCAGAACTTAACAGGTATGATCTGACCAGCTAAATCTTACCAATACCACTTGCAATGGCTATGTTTTGTACGGTTGATGTATTAAGCATGTTCATGCCTTGTTTATTTCAGTACTGCACACTGTGTGATGTTCAAGTATTAACTATCCAGCTCAATTTCACCAATACCATCAACAAACTTACAATATATGACTCAGGATATCACTAGAGATGTTGTCCATTTGCTATTTTTTGGAGAATGCTAACCCTGTTGTAACACGTCTGTCCATGTACTTATGCAGGGTCATAACAGCCGATGCTATTGTTTGCCGTCGAGGTTAGTTGCATCCATGTCTTAGAGTATTTCACATCATTTGTGCAATTGCAGTTTAACTTCTACCATTTACCAGTTGCATGTATATACACATGTCAGTGGCACTAATCCGCGCTTCGACCTGGAGGAATAGCTCGCCTCCGCCGCTGTTGACTTTGGGCGGGGTCTGGCCAAGATGAAGTGCCCCAGCAACTACCTCTCAGGACTTACCAAGTATGTACTCACCAGTTCAATCTTACCAATACCAGTTGCAATTAATGGCTATGTTTTGTACAGTCGATGTATTAAGCATGTTCTAATAAACATTCCGAACATGTTTTAGGTACATTCCCTACCTTTTTATAGACAACTTGGCCATTCTCTGCTCTGGCAGCACCTACCTTGTGATGTTTAACTCTGCCAATTGCATTTTTATCATTACCGGTTTCAATGACTATTAAGCTTGTTGCAATTAACATTTGAATCCATTTTTAAATAGTTGTATTTCAATGGCTACAAACTTACAAAACATGACTTAGGATGTTGTTAAGCCTTTTGCAATTAACAATTTATCCATTTTCTAATTTTTTCCCTTGCTACCATGCTACTCTCCGCAATGAAGATATACTAGAGATGCTGCCCATTTTCTATTTTTGGTGGATGCTAACCATGTTGTACTTAACATGCCTTTCCATGTACTTACGCAGGGCCATAACGGGTAATGATGTTGTTTACCGTTGAGGTTAGCTGCATCCCATGTCTTACAGTATTTTACATCATTTGTGCAATTGCAGTTTGGCTTCTAACATTTACTTGCTTCTTGAAGGTACACATGTCGGTGTCACTGATCCACGCTTCGACCTAGAGGAAGAGCTCGCCTCTGCCGCTGCTGACTTTGGGCTGGCTGTGGCAAAGATGAAGTGACTCAGCAACTACCTCTCAGGACTTACCAAGTATGAACTCACCAGTTCAATCTTACCAATACCAGTTGCAATTAATGGCTATGTTTTGTATGGTCGATGTATTAAGCATGTTGTAGTAAACATGCCTAACACATTTTAGCTATTTTCCCTACCTTTTTATAGACAACTGGGTCATTATCTACTCTAGCGGCGCCTGTCTTATGATGTTTATCTCTGTCAATTGCATTTTTATCAGTGCCGGTTTCAATGGACATTAAGCATGTTGCAATTAACAGTTGTATCAATTTTTAAACATTTGTGTTTCAATGGCTATAGACTTAAAAAACATGAATTAGGATGTTGTTAAGCCTGTTGCAATTAATAGTTGTATCCATTTTTTAATCCGTCTGTTTTCTACCGTGCTACTCTTTCGCAATGAAGATATTACTATAGATGCTGTCGTTTTATTACCATTTGCTATTTTTTGTGGATGTTAACCGTGTTGTAGTTAACATTGGATTTCCATGTACTTACACAGGGCTATAATGGGCGATGCTGTTGCTTGCTGTCGAGGTTAGCTGCATCCCATGTCTTATACACCATCTGTTCCTAAATATAAGTATTTTTAGAGATTCTGATATAGACTACATAAGGAGCAAAATGAGTGAATCTAGATTCAAATATAAACTATATCTATAATTCTATATAGATATGTATGTAGTTCATATTGAAATCTCTAAAAGTTCTTGTACTTAGGAACGTAGGTAGTTGTATTTTACATCATTTGTGCAATCTTAGTTTAGCTTCTAACATTTACTGGTTGCTTGTAGGTACATATATGAGTGGTACTGATCCACGCTTTGATCCCTTTTGCGTATGGGGCAATGAGATGTTCATGAACAAGCGTCAAGTGAGCAAACTAAGAAAGATTGAAGGGCGAAAGAAACGGGTGATGGGAATTAAGCTCTTTATTTACACTTTGTCCAAGACAACAGTGAATTTTAGGATGGCAAGTAATGTGTTGCCTTTTCCCCCTGCCATAGCAAGTTACTCTATTAGATCTCAGTATCTGATATTTTCTCTTTTCAGTGGTTTCCGAAGCTATTTGCTGATGATTACCTTGCAAACTACATGATCGGAGTGGAGGCAACTAAGGTTAAAGTATATAACTCATGCTACCACGATAGTGCTCTAGAAGTCTTCCTAAAGGCGGTGAAGGATGGGCAGGCTATCTTCACAAGGGGTTGGACAAAATTTGTTCGTGCCTATGGCATGCAGGAAGGCACATTATGGGCATTCCGCTTCTTCAACACCATTGGCAGTCAAAATGATTTACACTTGTCTCTTCACCTTTACCGCCTCTAAATATTTTGGTTCATCATAGTTAATTGATGTCTAATCCTATAATTATTGAACATATTGTACTGACAATTTTATTTATGGATTCTTTGTTGAACCATTGTGCTGAGAATTTGAATTGAACATTTCACATTTCAAAATTTCCAATTCGAATAATAAATTACAAGCAAAAATAAAAATATACATGAGCGAATAAAATAATGTGCACACGGTTAGAAAGAAAACAGCATGTGCGATGAAAAAAAGAGAACGGGTGGTTCTTTGACGTGAAACAATTGCGATGCCCGATGGACGCACACGCGGTTTTGTCTCATATGCGTGTGTGATTCATGATAATACAACAAATGTTTCAAACTAGTGTGCATGTGTGATAGGAATACCAATCGCACACAGTTATGAAAATGGACAAGTTGACGTTAGTAGAGGCACCGCACACAATTTACATTCTTGAACCGTGTGTGATAACGTACCTATCACAAACATATCGGAAGATTAAATGTTGATGTCCACCTTTTTCACATGACTATAGTGGCATAATCATTTGGTATGTTTCTCTTATCAGAAACGTAACGTCGAGATGTAACCTGTGGGACTGGGGCGGCTTCTCATACGTTTATTCTATGGCGATCGTCAGTAGCCGCTCGCCCATCCCCGTCGGTTTCTGGTTCGTGTGGGAAGGACCCCCTATCGCCCACACTCACTTGGCGATGGTTCCAAATGCCGTCGCAGAAAGGGATTAAATAATGTTTGTATAGCACCTTAGGTACCAGTGGTATCTCGTGAGCTTGCTCTACCACGGAGCGCTCATCAGTCATCATGTAGTCATAGAATTGTTACATGATATACAGCTCAATACCGGCATCCGAGTCCCCAAAATTGGCCTCGAGTGCGGCCCACATATCTTTTCCATTATGAATTGATGCATAAGAATCAACAATGTTCTCACCAAGAACACTCACGAGAGAATCCTTAAACAAAGTATCATTTTCTGATAAGCTTGTTCCCGTTGAGGATCAAGATCTCCTTCAACTTTGCCAAGAGTGGCGTCATAACAGCTCATGGTTTGAAACCATTGAACAGCTCTCACACGCCACCTCTTATAGTGCACATCCTCAAACATAGGATCATGGAAGCAGCAAAACACTCGGGGTAAATTGCCTACAATGGGGTTTTTGGTTACAAATATGAGCAATTTACCATACGATTGAATCCATAGAAATACTAGATAAAACATGACTATCATAGCAGAGATGAAACAATTAATGCAGTCTAACAGAGAGAAGGCAAATAGCATCTGCACATAAGAACTAGAACAGAACATATCTAGAATAGAAACCAGAAGAAAAAACTATAGTATGATCTTGAACAAAAGGAACATCAACACGTATTGTGTTGTGGGAGTAGCAGTAGCGTTGACATTTCCCATATTGTCAAAGAGCTCGTCGATGTTCGGGAAGAAATCATCATTGGGGAAGCGGTCGTCGGCATTTGAGGTGTCCGTGATGAATAGATCAGTACTCGCACAGAGCGCTCCCCAAAACCCTTATCACCATTCTCCTGTACAGGACTCAAAGAGGTGGGGTTTCGGAGGCCTACTATTCCGACCTGTGATGTATGCTGCAAGCCGGGATGGGGAAGATCGTAGCAGTAGCTCAGTGCTCAGGAACTCGGTGGCGTGAGGGAGATGTTGTTCTGGTGTGTCTCTCTATAGAGGAGCAACCTCTCTTTTATAGGCACAGGAGAAAGAGGTGAACATGCAGTGACGGGAGGTGAAGCAAAAGGGGAAGACAAAGCGAACAGACAATAGCCAAAGAGTGCAGCGTTTGTATTCAATCTCCACTATAGAAAACCTTTCAGCTCCCGTGTGACCTTTCATATACCAGTCGTGCGTAGCAAAAATTTAGACATCGGCTCATTCCCGCAAACCGCGGCATGGCGCAGCGTGATGAGGCGGGCGACGCAGGAGGAGCATGTGTGAATGTCTCTCTTGTTCTCAAGCTCATACATGTGGGAAAACATCCTCCATTATAAGGAGGTCCAACTCCTATCAAACTAGCATGTGGGAATAAACTTTAGTCCCACCTCTTGCCTTGCATGAATGGTCTATGTGGGCCTCGAGGATTTATTAGGAATTTCTGAAAATGCTATTGGGTTGGCCCAAAACTAGACTAAACTCCAGCAAGTTCTAGCAAAATTGAACAATGGTTCAAACTTCCGACATAAAAATCTAAAGCAACAAAAACTATCTGTAATCGGTTGAAGCAAAAAAGATTTGTCAGTTCTAGCTACTTAATAGTGGTTCCAGCAAAAATGTCAGCAGAAGCAACAAAAATCTTAGTAGCTGCAGCAACACAGTGCAGCTCGTGTTCCCCAAAAGGCAACCAAAAGTAGCACTAGGGCTCTCGGTTTCAAGCATGCCACGCGTCCGATAGTAGCACCAGATCTTGCCAGCTCCAGCATCCTGACGCTGCCCCATCGCAGCTTCGGTTGATGTTGCGACTCGTCACAAGATGGCTGCCAAAGGTCAAGCAACTCCCGATGCGCGTTGCAGCACAGGTGCCCCAGTGATCCCAACACCTCCAGCCACCCCGAGGTGTTCGTGGCACTACTAGAGAGGTCTGCAACGACCCATTGTGCTTGCTATGTGTCACGGGGATGGCTAGAGTAGGAATGGGAGGTGGATCGCTAGCCATGACGGGGGAGGAGGTAGGCCGAGCGCAGCAACAAAATCGATGGCGGCCATGGATGATTAGTGGGCTAGTTTGTGGGTGTGGGGAATTGGTGAGAGGGAGATAGATGATTCGAGATGAAGAGATAAGGTGGGAAGAGAACCCGTGTGGAGGACACGTCACCCGCGTCATGTTTTCTGGCTTCTTTCTGTAGGTCACGAATTGGTGGTGACCAGCACAACATCCGGCCGGCTGGCCGATTACAAACATTACCCATTTGAGAAACACTTTGAAGTGTGCGTCAACTTGGGCGTTGATTGTCTAATGTTAGGTCCACACAAGCTTGTCCTATTCGTCCATCTGTTGTAATTGAGTGTGTATCGTCTGCATCTTCCTTCTACCCCATCGCCATCGCCGGCAGGTGATTGTGTAAGAAGTCGGGAAGGGTGGGTATTTTGTCAACAAGACTCTGCAGGCCGTTGCATGTGTTTCTAGAAGTTGGTCGTCCATGGATACAGTTAATAACTTGTTGTTGCATTGATGACCCACAAGTATAGGGTATTAATCGTAGTCCTTTCGATAAGTAAGAGTGTCGAACCCAATGAGGAGCAGAAGGAAATGACAAGTAGTTTTTAGCAAGGTATTTTCTGCAAGCACTAACATAGCTGATAATAGGTAGTTTGATAGCAAGATAATTTGTAAGGGACAAGTGGCGGTAACGGTAAATAAAGTGCAGAAAGGTAGTCCAATCCATTTGTGGCAAAGGCAGGCCAAAATAGTCTCTTATAATAAGCAAAGCATTCTTAAGGTACACGGTAATTTCATCTAGTCAATTTCATCACGTTGGTTTGATTCATGTTCGCTACATTGATAATTTGATATGTGGGTGGATAGGTGCTTAGGTGTTGTTCTTACTTGAACAAACCTCCTACTTATGATTAACCCCCTCGCAAGTATCCGCAACTATGAGAAAAGTATTAAGATAAAATCTGACAATAGCATTAAACATTTGGATCCAAATCGTCCCCTTACGAAGTAGCACATAAACTAGGGTTTAAGCTTCTATCACTCTAGCAACCCATCATCTAATAACTACTCCACAATGCATTCCCTTAGGCCCAAATATGGTGAAGTGCCATGTAGTCGATGTTCACATGACACCACTAAGGGAATCACAACATACATATCATCAAAATATTGAACACATATCAAGTTCACACGATTACTTGCATCATGACTTCTTGCATGACCTCAAGAATAAAAGGAACTAGTCACAAATGATAATCATGATCAAGATTAGAGGGGTATTAAATAGCATAATGGATCTAAACATATAGTCTTCCATCAAATTAACCATATAGTAATCAACTACAAGATGTAATCAACACTACTAGTTACCCGCACATACCAATCTGAGGTTCTGGTACAAAGATTGAACACAAGATATGAACTAGGGTGTGAGAGGAGATGGTGATGTTGAAGATGTTGATGGAGATTGGCCTCCCAAAGATGAGAAGGTTTTTGGTGATGACGATGGCTTCTATTTTCCCCTCGAGGGGGGGGGGAGTTCCCTGCCGGAATTGCTCCGCCGGAGGGCAAAAGTGCTCCTGCCCAAGTTCCGCCTCGAGACGGTGGCGCTCCGTCCCCAAAGTCCTCTCTTTATTTTCTCTAGGTCAAAATGACATATTTACCATAAGATGGGAACCGGGGGTGGGCTGGGCTGAGCACAACCCACCAAGGCGCGCCTGGGGGGCCTGGCGCGCACGGGTGTCTTGTGCTCACTAGGTGGCCCCCTTACGGTAGTTATTTTTTCTAGTATTTTTTTATTCCAAAATAATTCTCCGTAAAATTTCAGCTCATTTGGAGATGTGTAGAATAGGTAACTCTAGCGTAGCTTTTTCAGGTCCAGAATTCCAGCTGCCGGCATTCTCCCTCTTTGTGTAAACCTTGCATATTATGAGAGAAAAGGCATTAGAGTTACTCCATAAAGCATTATTATTCATTGAAATTTTATAAATAACAGTAGATCATGATGCAAAATTGACGTATCAACTCGCCTGAGCTTAGACCTTGCTTGTCCTCAAGCGAAAAACCGGTGTCAAAAAACATGCCCACATGCTTAGAGAGAGAGGTGTCGATAAAAACAAAATACAGACATATTAGCATCAATCTTATTATCCTAACAACAAAGAACTTTAACATAAAACTTTATCACACAAGCTTTATCATATAACTTCTCATGAACAAGTAACAATTCATCACAACATCGAAGTATAAAGCACAAACTCTATTGAAAACCAACAAACTATGTTCTCAGTCAAGTTTGCAACTACAATTCATCATATTTTCAAGAAGGGTCGCGTAAGCCTTTTGGCAAGTCCACTTACTCAACCATCATTTAATCTTCTATGATTTCTAACACTCATAGCATACCCATGAGCAAAAAAGTTTCAATCGGACACATAGAAAGATAGGGGCTTATAGTTTCGCCACCCAACTGTAAGTGCATCTAGTGCCCCTTAGTGATTTTGGTGTACTGAAGACTTATAGGTTAAGGGACTAATGTGTTTGTGAGTGTACACAGGCTCTATAAGTCAATGAGGAGTTTGATATTTATGATGAAAGTTGGCCCCTAAAACTGAATGTCTTCATTTAAAGACTTTGGTTTCTTGAAGGCTTTGAAACTGAGGAAATTGGTGTGACCTTGAAGACTTTGATATTAATGTGAGGACTATGAAGCATGAAGACTTTTATTTTCGTTGTTTCATTTTCTCTTTCTTGAGTCATAGGAAACACCGCACTATTAAAGGGGGTCGAGGTAAAACAAAGGAAACACTTTCCAAGTGATGCTTATCTCAAAGCCTACACCTACCCAATCCTTTCGAGTGAAGCCATTGGAAATCTCATATAGTTTAGTCAATTTCTTCAGTGATAGAGACAAAGATCTTATGTTCACTAAGGAATTTGTTCTAACTAAGGAGTTAGGAATTCGCCAGTGCGGAGTGCCTACAAGTGAGGAACATGATAGCCTTGAGGAATTTGAGAGCTCAAATTTCTGACCGTTGTTGTGCTACGCGCCAGCTGTCCAAAATACCCTACCCACCTAACGTTCATATCATTAAAGGGCATTTATGTCTTATCATGTCGGGATGCTCCCTAGGCTATAAATAGTCGCCCCCCTCAACCACTAGTTAGTTTGCTGCTTCAACAGAAACTGACTCTTGTCACTGAGAGCATCCCATCCTCCGAGGACTTTGAGCGAAAATCAACAAGTGAGGAAAAACCCAAATCCAAACACCTACAGTCCAAAGTGATTGAGCATCACTGAAGAGATTGTTCCTGTGTGGAACTGACACGTGTTACCTTTGAGGATTTTGCATCCTCTGGACGATTAGGTGTCATGGTTTAGTGCGTCCAAGAGGAATTGTGGATCACCGAGTGACCGCGTCTATTTATGAAGGTTTGGAAGTCACCAGAAGACTTACCACGAGTGATTGGGCGAGGTCTCTGTGACATTAGCTCAAGGAGAATACGGTGAGGACTGTTTGTCCGGAACTATGTGTCCTCAGGTTTAAATACCTAGCCACTCCAACCAGACATGCAACTATCACAACAGTTGGAACTGGTCTACCAAATCATCGT
Source organism: Triticum dicoccoides (assembly GCF_002162155.2). Taxonomy (NCBI): domain Eukaryota; kingdom Viridiplantae; phylum Streptophyta; class Magnoliopsida; order Poales; family Poaceae; genus Triticum; species Triticum dicoccoides. The sequence continues at coordinate 515,624,975 of NC_041383.1, forward strand.
CTTCACCAAGCTACTGGTTCTATCTCCTCAACCCTTTCATTTATTCATTCATGTGTTTATGAACCTGATCGTTACTGTTCGAGGACTTTGACTGAAGACTTTCTCAATTTTCTCAATCCTAATTCTTTAGTCACATTGTCTTCAGCCTGCTTAACCTGTTTTCACACTATCTGTGCTCTGTGTATGTTTCATTTCATCATGATGACTATGCTACTGCTCTGTTATGCTTGTACCTGAGTACTTAATCCGCTGCTAGTGTTTCGTTGCTTAGGAAATTCCTCACTTAGAATTTCCTCAGTGATGAATTTGTAAAAATCGCCTATTCACCCCCCCCCCTCTAGTCGATATCAGAGCAAGGTACTCCCTTGTTGTATGTGATTTTGGTTTAACTAACTAGAGTTTTAGTTATGTCGACCGAAGGTATGAAGAAAGTGTCATGCCCCATCTTTGACGGTCACAATTATCCCAAGTGGAAGGCCATGATGAGGAAACGCCTCATGGCGATGAACAGTGAGTTATGGACCGTGGGACTGAGATTGGCCTTACCGATCTATGCAAGATGGTGTATGTTGATGATATTTGCAAGTACACTTGTCTGGATTGTACGGCGAAGGATATCATCTGCTCTTGTCTATCCAGAGATGAGTTTAGGCGCATTATGCATCTTTGCAATGTGAAGCTTATCTGGGACCAAATCTCTGATGTTTATGAAGGACATCGAACTCGTCAGGATCCCTGGTTTGATGATTTCAAGGAATCACTCAAAATGATGACTCTCAAACCTGGATCATCATCATCCACACCATGCCTCCTGGACAAGGGTGCAAAGGTACCTGATTACTCCTCTTCTGAATCTAGTGATGATGAATCTGATGATGATGATTTTGGATCTAGTTATTCCAAACTTCCTAAGATTGTTGTTAAACAACAAAAGGCTTTGGAAAAGGTTCAAAATATGCTAGACAAAAGCGATGACCTGTTGGGTGAAGAAATGGATCAAACTCAAACTAATGATCTTCAACAACTTCAGTCTAAGTTTGATAATTTTAGAGTCATCATAACTCTCTCTTAGCCGATCATGAGAAGCTTTCTTATGAATTTCTTCAAAGAAAGCAAGATCTTGAGAAGCTAAGGGTGAGTTATGAAGATCTTCAAAAGGAAAATCATTCATTACTTGCTCAACACATCAGTTCCGCTCAGGAAGAATTCATTCCACCATGTTTGAAATGCACTGAGCATGAATCTTCTAATTCTTCACCTGAATGTTCAGATGCTTCTATTACTGCAAATTCTTCAACTGCCTATGTGGTCACAAATTCCTCATATGAGGATACCACAAGTATCACTGACGATAATGCAAGGTTGAAGGAATTGTATGTGGCAGGCATATACAAAAGCCTCAAAGGGCATCAGACTCTTTGTGATGTGCTCAAAAAGCAGATCATGAACAGGAACCCTAGGAAAGAGGGTATTGCCTTTGAGAGGAAACTCAATGCTGATGGGACCTACTAGAAACCTGAGCAATATCCCAAAACATCAGGGGTTGCTACTAAAGGACCTCCCGTAGATCCATCCACTTTATCTGGATTTACTTGTGAATCTTCATATTCTTCTGATGAGTCATCTGACTCCAACTACAAACTCTTCAAAAATCATAATGGTGAAGTATTTTGTAGATATGTTGGAACTAACTGCAGGAACGGTGCCCCTATGAAGAAAATCTGGGTTCCCAAAAGGTGCCTTGGAAGTCTTCAAGTGAATGTCCTCATGACACCACCTATGAACAATAGGAACCCCTGATCAAATTCTTCATATGGATCCAAGTCCTCATATGGACAAAATTCCTCATGTGGATCGAATTCCTCACGTGGATCAAAATCCACATATGAACATCATCGTGCTAACACTTCTATTTTGCACGGAAAATATAAAGGCAATGAATTTGTGCATTATTCTTCAAATCATTATGTTCACAAGTCCTCGAAGAGTTTCTCTGCTTATTCATATGCTTACTCTAACCCCTCTTCTGTGAAACAAAGTGCACTGGCTTCAATGCCACCTTTCTCATATGGATCTCGCAGAATGATGAACTCTTTGCCACCCCTCCAGATGTTGGTGGTGAAGAAAAAGAACTAATATCTTGTGCAGGGTCAGGTCTCCAGACGAAATTAATCGTCTAAAGAATATGCTAGATACCTAAACATGCTTGAAAGGACGCAAGCTAATCATGAAGAAATGAATTACTCATTTCTCACGTCCTCATACTTCTATATCTGTTGTACTGCTTGATGAAATTCAATCTGATGAATTATTCGTGTGCCAAATATATGTTGATGATATTATCTTTGGCTGTACTAACCAACATTACAATGATGAATTTGCCTATATGGTGAGTGAAGAATATCAAATGTCTATGATGGGAGAATTGAAATTCTTCTTAGGTCTTCAAATCCGTTAACAACGCAATGACATCTTCATATCTCAAGAGAAATACCTCAAGGATGTGTTGAGGAAATTTGGCATGCAAGATTGCAAAGGCGTCAAAATCCCTATGCCCACAAATGGCCATCTATGCACCGATGAAAATGGTAAAGACATTGATCAAAAGGTATACCGCTCCATGATTGTCTCTTTATTGTATCTATTTGCATATAGGCCAAATATTATGCTTAGTGTTTGCATGTGTTCCCGATTTCAAGCTACACTGAAGGAATCACACCATAAGGCTGTGAAACATATTCTTCGATATCTAGCTCACACTCCAACACTTGGATTATGGTATCCCAAGGGCTCGGTTTTTTAGCTCATTGGATATTCTGACTCTGACTATGCTCATGATCGGGTGGATCGCAAGTCAACATCAGGCACATGTCATTTCCTCGGACGATCTTTGGTATGTTGCTCCTCAAAGAAGCAAAATTGTCTATCACTTTCTACTGCTGAAGTTGAGTACATTGCTGCTGGTTCTTGTTGTGCTCAATGGATGAAGCAAACCCTCAAGGACTATGGCATCAATGTGAAGAATGTGCCACTCTACTGTGACAATGAGAGTGCCACCAAGATTGCTCACAACCCAGTTCAGCACTCGAAGACAAAGCACATCCAGATTCGTCATCATTTTCTTCGTGATCATGTGTTGAAGGGTGACATCTCCAACGACCACGTGAAGACTGAAGATCAGCTGGCAGATATCTTCACAAAGACCTTGGATGAGAAGAGATTTAGCAAGTTGTGGTGTGAGCTAAATATCTTAGAATCTTCGAATGTCCTTTGAAAGGACACACATCCAAACATTTATGCAAAATTGATGACTTAGATGTACAACACATGAAGTAACATTTTTCTTCAATCAATGAAGACTAGCCCTCTAAGTGTGAAGGAAATAATGAAGAATTTGATTCTCAGAACCGTATGACAATTGTACGCGGTGTCTGAAATCATCATTCTTATACGGTGGGTCACGCCCCCAATCAAAGTTGAAAATTTTCAAATTTGAGTTTTTCTTCATTTTTCAAATTCTTCATCTTTGCAAAATCTTCAATGTTTTCGACTGGTGTTTTTCATTGCCTATATATATGAGTGTTCATGTCCTCAACAACATTCACTTATTGCTAATTCTTCAAGTTGTTTTTTTATCTAAATGAATGTGATCGGACCCGTTCCCCCTCTATGCTAAACTCAACCCAGTCTGTTCACAAATTCTTCATGTGCGTTCTATTTGAAACCCGTTCAAAATATTCACTGTGTCCTTGACAACTGAAGAATTTGGGAACAAAACGTTAAAATTTTAATATCTAATTTTTCGGCCTTTGCCGCTCAAATCGTTCCTCATCCCACGACAGGATTAAACTATTCACCCACGATCTAACATGATATCCACCTCTTAGTATGTGGGTAACACATGTCGCTAGGATAGAAAGGGTCAGGGGCATGTTCGTCCAAATTCTTCGGACGGGTAGTTTTTCACCGTGGCTATAAATACCCCTCCCTTCCTCATACTTCATTTACTTCGCTCAATATCATCTCGCTCAAGATCTCACACCTAGTGCCTCCGCTACACTCCATCGTCACCGGTGAGGAAGAGCTTCACTGCGTTGACCTCGTCGTCTTCGTACTCGCGTCGGCCGCGGAAATCTTCACCTCTGCCGCTGCCGTAGCTGTCTCTCACCGCCAAGTTAGGGCGTGGGAGATCTGGACTAACGAACTTCTCCATCTCTACTCACAGTTTGTCGTGTTCTTCGTCCAGGGTAATTAAAATCTGATTTTACTACCCTACTATGATTCTCATGTTGTCCACAAAATCTTCAAAAGGTGTTTATTCTTCAACTTCCCTATCCTTAAACACCCAGTTGCATCTGTTCCTTTATTTATTTCTCTAAGTTGTGTTTTTCTTCAAGATTCCTCAATTGTGTGGATTTTCAATCTATACAACTCTGGAACCTAAGACAAGAACACTTAGTGAAATTCTTCAAGACACCCATGGTCAAATTCCTCAAACTTGATTCTGTTGAAAAAATTCTGAGAACGCATATGACCTCTCCAAATTCTTCGCACCTATACTTTGTTCACAGGTGCAAATGTCTGCTGCTGAATCACTAGGTTCTCATCAACTTAACTCATTTGCAGCATGTCTCGAAGATAAACTGCATACTTCCTCAGAAACATCAACTTTTCAAATTCCTCAAGTGAAGAAAATGGTTGAAGGTAAAAGACCTCAGAAGGGAGGAAAGAGACCAGAGTGCAACACTGCTTTTGAGATCACTGATGACATATATGTTGGGTACTGTACTCCTAATGAAGCAATTCATGGAAAAGAAAACAAGAATCAGTGCAAAGTGCGGATACAGAGGATTGAAGAAGATGGGCTAAGGAATGGAGGGAATATCGTTATGTTACTCCAAAGTACATGAAGAAATTCGCAGTTAACCCTCCATGTCCAAGACCTCCATTGGCTCCAGGCCAAGAAGCTGATCCCTCAAGCATCAGGCGAGGTGAGGAATTTCCCAAAGAATGGGCCAAGCAACAAGCAAAATTGGCCAAAGTTGCAAAAGAAGCAGTGAAGAAATGTAACAAAGATTCTGCTGCTGCTACTGAGGCCTCTACTAGCAAGCCTAAGAAGGCCATACCATAGAAATCAACTGTGAAGTTGAGTTCCTCAATAGCAATGCCCTCACGGCCAATACCGAAGCCCTCACGGCAAATTCCTCAGGCAACTTCTTCAAGGGCAGCTCCAATTCCCTCTGTTGCCACAAATCCTCAGTTGCCGCTACAAAGTCCTTAAAACATGTGCATCTTGGCACGTGCCAAAGGACTGTAGGATTCTCAATTGCTTTAGGAGCATCTGCTAGTTCTTCAGCTCCACGATCGTCCTCAACTGGTCCAATTTTGTTAAAGAAAAAGGCCACTACTGGACGTGGCTCGAGGCCAAGTCCTCACAAGAATCAAGTTCCTTTCCATGTTCCGTTTGATGAAGATGAAGCTGGTGATGAAGAACTAGCATAAATCATCAGGAACAGGCAAGAAAGGGCCACTATAGCCAAAGGAAGTGTTGTGCCTCTTTTGCTGGATCCGAAGAAGATCGTGGACTTCATTGATCTCTGACACAAGGACCCAAACACTCCTATGCCTTAGTTGAATCTCACTCCTGGCCAAAGTCACATGTTGACGGCCTTCATAAATGAAGAAAAATGGAAGTTTGAGAAGGCCGGACAAGTCAAGAAGGCCCAGTATAGAAAGGAGAGATTTGTGAAGAAAAATGTTCTGAATATGACTCCTGAGAACTTGCCAACTTGCAAAAGGAGATCAAGAAGCTCAGTGATGAATTTGACACCTACCGTGCAGATTGGCTAGGTGCCAAAGTCAGATTTGTCAAGCTCTCCAAGTCCCTCAAGATGAATGTTGCAGCATCATCGCGATGGCAAACTCCTCAGGCTGATGCTTCTGCTCAGTCTGCTGAAGAAACTGAAAGTGCGTCTGATGAAAATCAGGCTGCTGATGAAACTAAAAATACCAGGGCTACTGAAGAAATTCCAGCTTCTGATGAAATTGCCAAGGCAACCTCCAATGTTGCGCCTTAAGAACAACCCAGGCCAGCTGAAGAATCTGCTGCTGCGCCTGATGTCATGGTTCTATGTCTGACAGTAGAATAGGGGGTAGGTATGGAGAGGTAAGATCCTAGCTATGGAGCAGTTGTGCACACAAGTGTTTTACGAGCTCAGACCCTTCTCGGAGGAAGTAACAGCCCTACGTCTCGGTGCCCGGAGGCGGTCGACTGGATTATATGTGTGAGAGTTACAGGGGTGCGAACCCTTCTACCAGTGGAGGGGGTGGCTTATATAGAGGACGCCAGGACCCCAGCCAGCCCACGTAGCGGAGGGTTAAAGTACATTAAGGTCTGGCGTTACTGGTAACGCATTACATAAAGTGTCATCATGACCATAAAGACTACTTAATTACAGACCGTTTGGATTCAGAGTAGATCTTGAACTCCTGGTGGTCGAGTGAGTCTTCTTGGTCGAGTGTCTTCAGGTTCGTCGAGTGTCTTCTAGTCCGTCGAGTGGAGTTCCTCTTGGTCGACTGGAAGACGGCTTCTTCTAAAAGATGTCCTTGGGGAGGGTACCTTGGACAGGTTCATGACCCTACCCTAGGTACATGACTTCATCAGTAGCCCCCGAATGGATCGAGGTTTGAGTGAGGAAGGAGTTGGCAATCTTCCGACCTGCTTTCTGGTGCTGTAAAGGTGTTTTGCTCTAGATCAATGACTTTCAAGTGAGGGTGTCAACTTTCGTTCAGTCGCCTTGATCCATTCTTTATATCTGTCGAGTGAACTTTATGAACTTGGGGATTTCCGAGCGACGGATCGCAGGAGATCTTCCGTCTGATAAGTTGCCCTGTTGTTAGCGGATTTAGTGGGATCCGAATTTTGGGAAGCGCGCGAAGCGGAGAAGACCGCAGTACTCGGATGGGATAAGGCAGGGACGCCTCGATTCTCGTGCCGCCTTTTACGCCATGTATCGCCTGCGCGACTGTTTCAGGATTTGACAGGATCGCCTGGGCCTACCTGTCGGCCACTCGAAAGTGACCCCATATAAGGAACCTGGCGGAGGTTTTTTGAACAGTGCCTCCTCATTTTCCCCTCCCTCATCTCCAGATTCATCCGCTACGCCCACCAACTGCCCAGCGCCGCTGCTCCGTTCTAGCCTCGTCGGCGACAATGGTGAAAGAGAAGACGGCGGCTTTGGAGCGGGCGAAGAAGGCGACGGCGAAGGTGAAGGGGAGAGCGACCAGTCGAGGGGAACCTCGTCGCGGTCCCGTTTGCCGCAAGGTTGGATCCAGGGTGATTGGATCCGCTCGACCATCACCCAAAAGGATCTCGACGACCTGGCCAACGAAGGCCTGATTGCACACGGGGCGGCGAGGCTCCCGGGGACGGAGTGGTAGCCATAGCCTCAGGAGGGTGAGTGTGTCCTCTTGGCGACTCATGTAGATTGTGGGTTCTCTCTGTCGTTGCATCCTTTCTTTTGAGGGTTTCTGAATTTCTTCGGGGCTCAGCTCCACCACTTTACACCCAATTCCATTGCCTATCTCGCCGCTTTTGTATCTTTGTGTGAAAACTTCTTGGGTTGTCGGCCGCACTGGGGCCTCTTCAAACACATATTCACTTGTCATTCTCAGACGGTGAAAAAGGCCAGCCCCAATGACGAGAGAACTCAGGTAATCCAGATGTGTGGGGGTCTCGGGGTCCAGATGAGGAGGAAGAGCGCTTTCCCAGCTATGGCCCTTCCCGAGTCAGTCAGAGGGTGGCAGTCGACCTGGTTCTACTGCCAAGACCAGCCGACGCCAGGGCAGTCGAGTGGGCTCCCTCCCTTCTCTATGAGTCGAGTGAACAAGCCATCCTCTCTGAAAGTAGTTCCAGAGGAGAAGGCTCAGGTTAAAATGTTGATGGAGCGTGTAGTCCAGCTCATTCGCGACGGGGTGACTGGCATGGATCTTCTGGAGGTTTTCCTTCGGCGGCGCATCCAACCGCTCCAGTACCGAGGCCACCCGATGTGGTTGTACTCTGGTACTGAAGACACCACTCGGGTCCACCCAGAGGAGGTCGACGATGCCACACTGGAGAGGTGGATGACTGCCATTACAGGGAACAAGGACAACCCTCGTGGAGCCAGGAGGATCCCGCCACTCGATCAATCTTATGAGGCGGACAAGGTATGACCACTTTTCTCCGATTGCTCCGTCCGTTCTGTTTCATCGCAGGTCAGTCGATTGACTTTTGTCTTGCTTGTTGTCTTTCAGGAAACCACTGAGTTGTATTCGATACCCAACGGGGCGCAAGCATAGGCCGAAGAGGAGGAAGGAAGTGGAGGCGAATGTCAAGAGGAGTGGGAATCGGATGCCGATGAGGGTGATGAAGATGCAGGCTCCGATGAGGAGGAAGAGGAGGAGAAAGTTGTGCCTCCTCGTTCAGAAAGAAGGTCCAAGCTCGCCCACGACCCTGTGGTCGAACGCGGCAAGGGAGTCGTGCCTGCTGGGCAGTCGACAAAACGCCCTCAGACGACTTCACCGGCGCCGACTGAGAAGGCGTCGAAGCAACCCCGAGCGGCCCCGTCAAAACCGGCGAAGGCCCTGCCGAAGATGAGGATGGAGATTCCGGCTGTTTCTGGTAACAGCATAATTCGTGTTTTTTCCTTTTAACACGGATACATTCTTGGTCGACTCGATCGCTGACCGGCTGATTTTTGAAATCGCAGTGCTGCTACTTCTGAAACCTCAGCCAGGCATGAAGATCAAGAAATGGAAGATGCTGCTACTTCTCATCCTGGTATGATCTGTGCAGTTTCGCTTTCGGTCGATTGGATCTTTATTTTTGACTTTGAACTTCTTATACAGCTCCACCTAGCGTTATCATCGAACTCCCTGACGATGATGATGAAGCGCCACTGAGGCAGAGGAGGAGCAGGAAGGCGACTGTTGGCAAGGCTGCTCAGGTTGCGTCAGCACCTGAACCACTGATTCCGGAGGGGAGCAATGTTGCTCGGGCTACCGTGTCCTTTGCGGAGCTGTTGACGGTTGCCCGCCCTTCATCGTCGAGTGCTGATCCACCTTCTCTCTTCTCTACGTACCATGTCCCGGAGGACCAAGCGAGCGCTGCCAAAGAAGCCATTCGTCAAGCAGGGATCATGATGGAGCAGGTGAAAGCGATCCGAACCGCCAGCCAAGCAGCTTATGACGCGAGTTCAGCTCTTCAGAGCAATGTCCAGGTTAGTAGCTGGTCGACTGAAAATCTTAATGTTTGTCATGCACCCACTGGGTGTGCAATTAGAATGTCGGGATGAGTGGGGGCACGCTGAGTGCACCCACTGGGTGTAGTCCCCGGGACTATGGTGGACTACTGGCAGTCGACTGTAGTCTTTGTGTCTTGAGATTCCTTACTTTTACTTGTTTCACTCGAGCTAGTCAAGTGGAATCATGGAACCGGTGGGGGCACGCTGAGTGCACCCACTGGGTGTAGTCCCCGAGACCATGGTCGATTGCTGGCAGTCGGCTATGGTCTGAATAATTCTTCCCTTTTTTAACTGCTGACAGTTAACTGCTTCCGGTCGACTGATCGACTCTAAGTCTAGCTGATAGAACTAGTGGGGGCACGCTGAGTGCACCCACTGGGTGTAGTCCCCGAGACTACAGTTGAATGTTTAGATTCAGTTGTGGTCTTAGAAATACTACGATTTTTCTTTTGGTCACTCGGAAGTGATCTGTCTTTGATGTCTGTCGACTGAACTTTCGCAGAAATCTTGTGACCTTGTTTCTCGTTATACCGAGTTGGAGAACAAGCATATCCAGCTTGAACTTGACCTGAAGCTTATCCAAGATAACTTCACGAAGTCGAAGGAGGAGGCAAAAGGTATGTTTGGTGAGAATCTTGACGACTGTCCTTGCTTCTTGCCTGTCTCCGAGTCTGATCCTATTGTGATTTTTGCAGAAAAACTGAAGGATGCTCTAAAGAAGAAGGACCTTAACCTCGCCGAGGCGCAGAAAGTGGCTTCGTACAAGACAAAACTTGCAGAAGAGAAGTTGGCTTCTGTCAGCAAACTTGAAGAGGAAAACACTAATCTGAAAGCTGCTCTCGACGTGGCCAACCAGGAAGTCACTTGACTGAAGAATGCCAATATGGTCCTGAGCGACAAAGCTGGCGAACTGGCGGGAAAGAAGAATGACTTGGAGGTTTATCTGGGAGGACTCGCCAAGAAGCTATTCCTCATGCTCGAAGGTAACCCCTTATATCCGATTGGTAATTACTGACTTGCTGTAGGGATATTAGCTTATCCTTGAATAGTGTCCACAGAATTCTGCCAAAACTTTGAAGAGGAGACTAGTCGAGTGGAGACTGGCTTGGATCCCATCAACTCTCCGGTGAAAGATGAAACCGCTATGAACGTGCTCTGCCTCGAGTCCCGAGTTGCTGAAGTGGTCGGTTACCTTGCGAGATTGAAGGCTGCAACGTCGCGCATCGACACATCACTCTGGCCAGAAGAAACGCTTCATAACGACCTTGAGTCACTGATGACTCGACTGAACGAAGTTCCAAGTCGAGTGCAAGAATGGAAGAAGTCTTCTGCCAGGTGCGGTGCTGACGTCGCTCTGTCCTTAGTCCGCGTTCACTGCAAGGAAGCGAGAGAAGACAAGCTGGTGTCTCTCAAGGTGGCCAACACTAGGAAGCATGACTTTTGTTCTTTCATGGAGATCTTCATCGCTGCTGCCACTCGGATTGCAGATGGGATCGACCTGGACGAGTTTGTTGCGCCTTCCAGCCCTCCGCAGGAGGGGTAAAAAACTACTATGCTCGCTGATTTGAATTTGCCTCGGAATGCCGAGTGATTTTTGTAACCGATAAACTTTAACAGGCTGGATGCCTGAGCACTTCTAGGTCCGTAGGACGTTATCCGAACTTGATTTGCCGTTGAAATACATTTGCTTCTTTCGAACAACCATCTTCTTTGGGTTGGAATATATGATAGTATCTGTAATGCTATTTTGCAGGTAGGAGTGAAGCACAAATTGCAATCGATTTGTGCTCGTCATGTTTGGGCGAGTGCTGGGCTGCAAACAAGCCTCCGAGTGGGAAACTTGTTCTCCACTCGACCTGATTTAGAAACTTAGGCGGGCACTGGGCTGCAGCTAAGCCCCCGAGTGGGAGGTTTGCTCTCCACTCGGTAGGATTTTAGAAACTTAGGCGAGCACTGGGCTGCAGCTAAGCCCCCGAGTGGGAGGTTTGCTCTCCACTCGGTAGGATTTTAGAAACTTAGGCGAGCACTGGGTTGCAGCTAAGCCCCCGAGTGGGAGGTTTGCTCTCCACTCGGTAGGATTTTAGAAACTTAGGCGAGCACTGGGCTGCAGCTAAGCCCCCGAGTGGGAGGTTTGCTCTCCACTCAGAAGGATTTTTAAAAACTTAGGTGAGCACTGGGCTGCAGCTAAGCCCCCGAGTGGGAGGTTTACTCTCCACTCGGTAGGATTTTAGAAACTTAGGCGAGCACTGGGCTGCAGCTAAGCCCCCGAGTGGGAGGTTTGTTCTCCACTCGGTAGGATTTTAGAAACTTGGGCGAGCACTGGGCTGCAGCTAAGCCCCCGAGTGGGAGGTTTGCTCTCCACTCGGTAGGATTTTAGAAACTTAGGCGAGCACTGGGCTGCAGCTAAGCCCCCGAGTGGGAGGTTTGCTCTCCACTCGGTAGGATTTTCGTGGCACGGCTTTGGAGGAGAAGATAGTAGTCGACCTGCGCTTCATCCTCCTTGCGGAACGCACGTTGTGTTTGTGACGTAGCTCAGAAGGAGGGAGCAGGGGTCGACCTGCGCCTCGTCCTCCTTGCGAAGCGTACGATGTCTTTTATTCTTAGGCGAACACTAGGTTGCAGCTAAGCCTCCGAGTGGAAGACTGGCTTATCACTCGGTAGGATTTTCAAAAACTTAGGCGAGCACTTGGCTGCAACTAAGCCTCTAAGTGGAAGGCTGGCTTACCACTTGGTAGGATTTTTGAAAACTTAGGCGAGCACTGGGCTGCAGCTAAGCCCCCAAGTGGAAGGCTGGCTTACCACTCGGTAGGATTTTGTTTACTTAGGCGGGTGCTTGGACTGCAGCTAAGCCTCCGAGTGGAAGGCAGGCTTACCACTCGGTAGGATTTTGTTTAACTTAGGTGAAACGGATTCGCAGCTAAGCCTCCGAGTGGAAGGCTGGCTTACCACTCGGTAGGATTTTTTACAAGCTTAGGCGAAACGGGTTCGCAGCTAAGCCACCCACTGGGGGACGGATTTATGAGAACAAAGCAATAACAATTACTAAGAAAATTATGAAACTCTTGTCTTTGATGAATACACTACAGGAGTACTTTTATTACAACTCATCCGAGTGAAAAACTTAAGTATAAAAGGGGCGGAGCAGCTCCGCGTTCCATGCTCGGGGCTCGTCAATCTGGTGCTAGACATTGTAAAGGCGGTATGCTCCATTGTGGAGAACCTTGGTGACGATGAAGGGACCTTCCCAAGTAGGAGCGAGCTTGTGTGGTTTCTGCTGATCCACTCGGAGAACTAAATCTCCCTCCTGGAAAGCTCGACTCTTCACGTTTCTGGCATGGAAGCGACGCAAGTCCTGCTGGTAAATGGTCGATCGGATCAAGGCCATCTCTCTTTCTTCTTCTAGAAGGTCGACCGCGTCCTGTCGGGCTTGCTCTGCTTCAGCTTCGGTGTAGAGTTCGACTCGGCGTGCATTGTGAAGCAGGTCACTCGGCAAGACTGCTTCTGCTCCGTAGACCAAGAAGAACGGAGTCCTCCCAGTCGACCGGTTTGGCGTGGTCCTTAATCCCCAAAGCACCGACGGAAGTTCGTCGACCCATGCACCAGCTGCGTGCTTGAGGTCACGCATCAGTCGGGGTTTCAACCCTTTGAGAATTAAGCCATTTGCTCGTTCTGCTTGTCCATTCGACTAGGGGTGAGCGACTGAAGCATAGTTGACTCGTGTACCCTGAGATGTGCAGAAGGCTCTGAACTCTTCGGAGTCGAAGTTTGACCCATTGTCTGTGATGATGCTGTGTGGAACTCCATATCTGAATATCAACTCCCTGATGAAGCTGACGGTGGTGCCGGCATCCAGATTCTTGATGGGTTTAGCCTCAATCCACTTGGTGAACTTGTCGACTGCTACCAATACATGGGTGTAGCCGCTTCTGCCTGTTCTCAGTGGTCCAACCATATCCAACCCCCATACAGCGAAAGGCCAGACGAGTGGAATAGTCTTCAAGGCTGAGGCGGGTTTGTGCGACATATTGGAGTAGAATTGACATCCTTCACACTTGTCGACTATCTCTTTCGCCATCTCATTTGCTCCGGGCCAGTAAAAACCCGTTCGGTATGCTTTAGCCACGATGGTCCAAGAGGACGCATGATGGCCAAGGTCCCCAAGTGGATGTCGTTGAGAATCATTCGACCTTCTTCCGGTGTTATGCATTTCTGGCTGACTCCAGTCGCACTTTCTCTGTACAACTGTCCTCTCATGACGGTAAAGGCTTTGGATCGGCGGATGATCTCTCGAGCCTCTTCTTCATTCTCGGGGAGATCTTTCCTCAGAATATAGGTGATATAGGGCACTGTCCAGTCGGGAGTGATGACCAGAACTTCCATGATTAAGTCGACCACAGCTGGGACCTCGACTTCAGTCGGATCTATGGCGCTTTTTGGCTGCGGGGCTTCCTTAGTGAAAGGATCTTCTTGAACTGACGGTGTGTGAACATGCTCCAAAAACACGCCACTCGGAATGGCCTCTCTCTTGGAACCTATCTTCACCAAGTCATCGGCTGCTTGATTTTTCAGTCGGGGGACGTGATGGAGCTCTAATCCCTCAAATTTCTTGTCGAGCTTTCTGACTGCATTGCAGTAACTAGTCATGGCTGGGCTTCTGACGTACCACTCCTTCATCACTTGGTTGACCACCAAGTCCGAGTCGCCGTAGACCATGAGGCGACGAACGCCGAGTGAAATGGCCATACGCAACCCGTACAAGAGTGCTTCGTATTCTGCTTCATTGTTGGAGGAATCAAAGTGAATCTGGAGTACATATCTGAGCTTGTCTCCTCGGGGGGAAACCAAGACTACCCCGGCACCGGAACCATTCAGCATGGAGCCATCGAAGAACATAGTCCAGTGCTCCGAGTGAACTTGAGTCGGCAACTGCTGTTCAGTCCACTCGGCAAGGAAATCTGCTATTGCTTTGGACTTGATAGCTTTCTTTGCCTCAAATCTGATATCTAGGGGAAGAAGTTCAATCGCCTATTTTGCCACTCGACCAGTTGCGTCTCTGTTGTGTAGAATCTCTGATAGGGGGCGTCGGTGACGACTGTGATGATATGGTCAGAGAAGTAGTGAGCAACTTTCTTCGTGGTCATATAAATCCCATATACAAGCTTCTGATAATGAGGGTATCGTTGCTTGGATGGGGTCAGGACTTCAGAAATGTAGTATACTGGGCGCTGAACTTTGAAGGCTTTCCCTTCTTCTTCCCGCTCGACCGTAAGTACAGTACTGACAACTTGTCCTATGGCTGCAATGTAAAGCAGCAAAGGCTCTTTGCTGATCGGGGCAGCAAGCACCGGCTGGGTGTGTCGGTGTACTAGAGTAGGGGTACCCTAGTATCCCGAACTTGTGCACGGGCAGTTGCAGCACCCCGCGGCAAGGCTTGCCGGGTGACCGCCAAGGTCCTTCGTGGTTCTTTTTGGAGCCATTCAAGAACAAAGTATTCAAGTCAAGGAGACAAGGCCCCGGCAAGAGGAGCTTGCCGGGAAGACCAACCAAGGCCCGGTGAGCGACAAGCTTCCGGGCGCGGCAAGACAACGGCCACGGCAAGGCGCTTGCCGCGGCAGGCAACCACTCTGTAACCGCGCTCCAGCACATCCACCAACGTGTCGCCCTGGGGGCCTTTCCAGGCGCGTGTGGCGAGAGGCTGTGCAGCCAGCGGTGCGCGGTGGCATGCCACGCTGACAAGATTGCCATCATGGCGAGCGGTGGCGTCCCTGACGGTCCTTTTTTGCACTGTTTGGGCGACGCAGACGGGCATTTAATGCCTTTGTCCCCTGCCGTCAGGGTTAGGTAGGATACACTGTTCGGGTAGCTGTGCCAACCACCCCTCGTTTTCCATTTTTACCCTTGTCTACGTTGCCACCTGTCGGTAACCCCTTGTGCGTATAAAAGGAGGCCCATGCACAACATGGAGGGGGGGTTCGGTTCGAGGCTAGAAAACACTCATGCTCGGTCTCGTTAGCAGCTCGAGTGTACTGCAGCACTCAGCACTCCCGAGCAAGAACTCAATACAATCAAACAAGCAGCAGTAGGAGTATTATCTCTCCGGAGAGCTCCGAAGCTGGGTAAACTGCTCGTGTGCTTCGCCTCGATCCGCTCTTCGTGCGATCTCCGCCCCCCGCCGAACCGAAAGGGGCCTGGTCCGCCGGTCCCCATAGGTGTTCGTGGATCAGCTTCCCCGACATCTTTGGCACGCCAGGTAGGGGGCGTCGAGGTTGTGTGAACCCGATCCGGCGTTCACACGAGCTAGATCTTCATTTTCTTCATCGACATGCCACCGAAGAAGAAGACTTCGGCGGCAGCTGTTCCGTCCACATCGATCACACCACCACCAGAGAAAATGAGTGGTGGGGAAGACACCGGCGGAAGAACTGACATTGACGAGGGAGCTCACGATGCTGCCAGGTCCAAGGACAAGGCTGCGCAGACCTCGGTGTCCGTACATGTTCCGCGCCCATCTCAGGAGGCGCAGGACCGACAGCGTCATGGTACTCGCAGTACCATATGTTTGTTGGGCCAAGATCAAGCTGGTGGATCTCGGGGTGCTCAAGACCAGCATGCATGCCAACATGCTGGCACGAGCGAGGCACGGTCGCCTGGACGGGATACTACTCCTTCTAACATAGTTAGAAGTCCGAGCATATCCCGCTCCTCGCACCGTTCGCCACTGCCTCCCACCACTCCAGCAGAAGCTTTGGCGCGAGCTCAACTGCTCCTGGATTACCCTCCAACGGAAGACAAGATTGACGGATGGAGGGCCACCATTCAGAGTCTCATCGGCTTCGCCAACGGCGACACTCCGCAGCAGCCGAGTGCATCGCTGCCGCGGCAGGACCGCCAGGCACGAGCCGGTGGCGACGAAACCG
>NC_041383.1:515641650-515671850 GCF_002162155.2 Triticum dicoccoides
ATCACCGACTCGCCGGATCCACCTCGACAGCGACTCCACCGCATCATCGGATCCACGAGCTCACCGCGATCAGCGCCAAGTTCTTCACGAACGACAGCAAGAATACGCTCGTACTCGCATCGAGCGCTGAAGAGAAGCGCGGCGTCAATCAGACCAGCGCGCTGGGCCCTCTGTCGATGTGCATGCGCCAGGGGAACCAGGCGACTTGCCGTACGCGGTAGGTTGCCCTGCGTTCACTCGTGAGCTGCGGCAAGTCCAGTGGCCCAGCATGAAGAATTTCAAGCCAGACGTGCCAGAGAAGTACAATGGCAAGTCGCATCCGTCAGAGTTCCTCAGCATCTACACCATCGCGGTGCAAGCTGCCGGGGGACGGGACGACAAGATCCTTGCCAACTACTTCCCGCTGGTGCTCAAACCCAATGTCAGATACAGGCTCATGCACTTGCCGGATAACTCCATATCCTCCTGGGCAGACCTATGCCATCAGTTTGTCGGCGCCTTTACAGGCGGCCACAAGCCTCATGGCCAAGAGAGCGATCTTCATCTGCTCGCCCAAAAGGAAGGGGAGCCCCTGCGCAAGTACATTCAGAGGTTCAGTCGTGTACAGCACAACATCCCAGATGTCCACCATGCCGCGGTAATCAGCGCATTCCATCAGAACGTGCGAAACCGCAGGATGCGGGAAGAGATGGCGATGTGCAAGATCAGAGACGTCAGTGAGCTATATGCCCTGGCCGACAAGTGTGCACGCGCTAAGGAAGGGAGGAAACTCCCCGGAGAGAATGTAGGAGCAGGAGGATCTAATAGTGAGGAGACTGCCCCGGCAAAGCAAAACAGGCGGCGGAACAACAGGAAGAAGAAAGGCAAAGAGGTGCTAGTCATTGAGAAGTCCGGCAATGGAGGTGGCGCCAAGAAAGCCAAAGTTGGTAGCTCCGGCGAGGAGGCTGTGGCGGTCGCCGACAAGCAGGACGGCACCAACAAGCAGTACTGCAAGATCCACCGCACCAAGGGCCATGACCTCCAGAGCTGCAAGAAGGTCGAACAGCTTGTCGAACAGCAAAAAGCTGAATACGAGCGGCGCGACAAGGAGAAAGCCCAGGAAGGTGCTGGAGGAGCCGGCAAGAAACGTCCAGGCCGAGGAGGACGCCGCGGCAAGGCCAAGCAGCGGCAAGGAGACAGACCTCCCCGCGGCCGCGACAAGGATGAAGACGACGACGATGATGAAGATATGGATGATGACGAGACCGATGAGCAGGAGTTCCAGAAAGCCACAGAGGTCCTGTGCGTTGACGGTGGTGCTTCACTGCATACTTCACACCGCCAGCTCAAGCAGTGGGTGCGGGAAGTCAATGCGGCAGAACCACCCATCGAGTCACGCAAGCCTCTGAAATGGTCTAGCACGCCTATCATCTTTGATATTGAGGACCACCCTGATCGCATAACTGCGGTCGGGTGCTTGCCGGTGTTAGTTTCACCAACTATCCGCAACCTCAAGGTCACTAAGATGCTAGTTGACGGCGGGGCCGGCTTGAACCTGATCTCCTCCGCGGTACTCCAGAAACTCCAGATCCCTGATGGCGAGCTCGAAGAGACCGGCACATTCCAAGGAATCAATCCGGGAAGGAGCAAGCCGAAGGGAAAGATCACGTTGCCGGTAACGTTTGGCAGCGAGTTGAACTTCAGGACTGAGAGGATCACTTTTGATGTTGCTGACTTTCCATTGCCTTACAATGGGATACTCGGCTGTCCAGCACTCGCCAAGTTCATGGCAGCCTCTCACTATGCATACATCATGCTCAAGATGCCAGGCCTGATAAGTGTCATCTCTGTCCCTGGCGACAAGAAGGATGCTCTTATCTGCGCCGACAAGATCTACCGGGAGGCAGCAGCCGCAACGGATCGCAAGTCACTTGCCGCTGAAGCTCCCGAGGCGAAGAAGAAGACCAAGTCCGGCAAGAGTTCTGATGCCCACTCCGGCAAGCGCACCTCTTCGGAGTGCTGCGCTACCGTCGAGGACGCACCATCGAGCTCCTCCGGCAAGTGTAAGAAGACAATGGCAGCTCCACCAGAGACCAAGAGGGTGTCTGCCAAGGAGGATAGCACTGGTGGTACCTTCACCATCAGTGCCACTCTCGACCCTAAATAGGAAAGCACGCTCATTGCTTTCCTGCGGGCGAATGTCGACGTATTTGCGTGGCAACCGTCTGACATCCCCGGTGTTCCCAAGAAAGTAATCGAGCACCATCTTGACGTCTGTCCTCATGCGCGGCCCGTCAAGCAGAAAGTCAGGAAACAGGCACTGGAGCGCCAAAAATTCATCGCAGAAGAAATCAAGAAATTGGAAGCAGCAGACCTTGTCAGAGGAGTTCTCCATCCTACGTGGTTGGCCAACCCTGTACTCGTGCGCAAGGCAAACGGGAAATGGAGGCTTTGTATCGACTTTACCGATGTCAATAAAGCTTGCCCCAAAGACCCATTTCCCTTGTCGCGCATCGACCAGATTGTTGACTCCACGGCCGGATGTGACTTGCTTTCATTTCTTGATGCATACTCAGGATACCATCAGATCTTCATGGCAGAAGAGGATGAGGAGAAGACCGCATTCATCACCCCATGTGGCACATACTGTTTCGTACAGATGCCTTTCGGTTTAAAGAATGCTGGTTCAACATTTGCAAGGGTAGCCCATGACGCTTTTGAGCCGCAAATGCACAGAAATGTGGAAGCCTACATGGACGATATAGTGGTCAAGAGCAAGGACAAGGCAACTCTGATTCAAGATTTAGACGAAACCTTTGCAAATCTGCACAAGATCAACCTCAAGCTTAACCCCGAGAAGTGTGTGTTTGGAGTCCCTTCCGGCAAGCTTCTCGGGTTCTTCGTGTCTCAGCGGGGAATTGAAGCCAATCCCGACAATATCAAGGCCATTGAGCAGATCGAAGCACCAAAGCGCGTCAAGGATGTATGAAGACTTGTCGGTTGCATAGCTGCTCTCAGCAGGTTTATCTCTAGGTCTGCTGAGCGCACCCTACCATTTTTCAAAATATTGAAAAAGGCAGGTCCAATGAAATGGACTCCGGAGGCGGAGGCTGCACTGCAGGACTTAAAGAGATACCTGTCCTCCACTCCAACACTTGTCACACCTAAGCCACAAGAGAAGTTGCTGCTATATATAGCGGCAACCAATCAAGTGGTTAGTGCTGCGTTAGTAGCGGAGAGAGAGGCGGATGATGATCCAGCAACCACGGCAGAGGCATCCAGCGACAAGCAAGGGACTTCACCGGCAAGCTCTGGTCCCGACAAAGATGGATCTGCGCAGGAGCGTGACAAGATGCAGAAAAGAATGGTGCAGCGCCCAGTTTACTTTGTCAGTTCCCTTCTGCAGGGGGCTAGATCAAGGTACTCTGGTGTGCAGAAATTGCTTTTCGGCCTTCTCATGGCCTCGAGAAAGCTGCGCCATTACTTCCAGCACATGAGATCACAGTCGTCACTCGTTTTCCGCTGAAGAGGATACTGCAAAATCCAGAAGCAACAGGCAGGATTGTCAAGTGGGCACTGGAACTGTCAAGCTTTGGCCTCAAGTTTGAGAGCACTTCAACTATCCAAAGCAGAGCATTGGCAGAGTTCATAGCAGAATGGACGCCAACACAAGATGAAGAAATTCCAGAGACGAGCATCCCCGTCAAGGAAGCAAGCAAGGAGTGGCTGATGTACTTTGACGGTGCCTTCTCACTGCAAGGCGCCGGTGCGGGCGTGCTACTTATCGCACCCACCGGAGAACACCTCAAGTATGTAGTCCAGATGCACTTTCCCAAGGAGCAAGCAATGAACAATACCGCAGAGTATGAAGGTTTGCTTGCCGGTCTCAGGATCGCAGCAGACCTTGGGATCAAGAAGCTCATTGTCAGGGGTGACTCACAGCTTGTCGTCCGCCAAGTGAACAAGAATTATCAGAGTCCATTGATGGAAGCTTACGTTGATGAAGTGAGAAAGCTAGAAGAGCACTTTGACGGCCTGCAGATGGAACATGTTCCAAGAGCTCAAAATGACATTGCCGATGGCCTGTCGAAGTGCGCTGCACTTAAGTTACCTGTGGAACCAGGGATCTTTCTGCTCAAGCTGACTCAACCATCCGTAACGCCATCAACTGGACAGAGCAAGAAGAGGAAGTTGATTTCTGGTGATTATTTTCCGGCAGAGCTCCCTGAAGCCGCCGCCAAGAAAGTCCTCAAGATCATCACCAAGAGTGCTGAGGATCAGTCTGCTCCGGCAAGCCTTAGGGTTTGTTCCGTTGAAGCAGACGCTCCCGACAAGTTTTGCTCCGGCAAGCTTGCCGAGGAACATCAAGCTCTGGCTGAGCCGCAGGTTCTCGCCGTAGAAGCAGATGTTCCCGCAGCTGTGGATGTGCCTTTAGTCCTTGTTGTCGAGCCGCAAGCTCCAACATGGGCACAGCAGATTGTCCTTTTCCTTCAGACAGGAGAACTTCCCGAAGAGCAATAAGAAGCGGAAAGAGTAGCCCGGCAGTCAAGTATGTACCAGTTTGTCGACAACACACTGTACAGAAAAAGACTCAATGGTGTGAAATTGAAGTGTATTCACCGGGAAGACGGACAAAAGCTGTTGGCAGAGATACATGGAGGCATATGTGGTCACCACATTGGCGCAAGAGCACTTGCCGGCAAAGCGTTCCGGCAAGGTTTCTTTTGGCCGACAGCCCTCCAGGATGCAACTGCACAAGTAACCAAGTGTGAAGCATGCCAGTTCCATTCCAAGAAGATACACCAGCCAGCTCAAGCTCTCCAGACGATCCCTTTATCCTGGCCATTTTCGGTCTGGGGGCTCGACATCCTCGGCCCCTTTCCCCGAGCTGTCGGGGGCTTTGAGTACTTGTACGTTGCAATCGACAAGTTCACAAAGTGGCCGGAAGTGGAACCAGTGAGGAAGGTGACATCACAGTCAGCAGTCAAGTTCTTCAGGTCGATTGTTTGCCGTTTCGGGATCCCTAACAGGATCATCACCGACAACGGCACACAATTCACGAGCCGCACCTTCATGCAGTACGTCCAAGATCTTGGCGCCAAGGTCTGCTTCGCTTCTGTTGCTCATCCGAGAAGCAACGGTCAAGCGGAGAGGGCAAATGCTGAAGTGCTGAGCGGGCTCAAGACCAGAACTTTCGACAGGCTGCACAAGTGCGGAAAGAACTGGATTGAGGAGCTGTCGGTGGTTCTTTGGTCGATCAGGACGACGCCAAATCGAGCCACTGGCCAGACACCTTTCGCTCTAGTCTATGGAGCAGAGGCAGTTCTCCCCATGGAACTCGTATACGGATCACCTCAAGTGCTCGCTTATGATGAGCTCGAGCAAGAGCAGCTGCGATGAGATGACGCGCTGCTCCTTGAGGAGGACCGTCTTCAGGCTGCTGGATGAGCTGCTCGATACCAGCAAGCTTTGCGCCGCTACCATAGCCGCAAGGTTAGTGCCAGAAGTTTCGAGGAAGGCGACCTTGTTCTTCGGCGCGTTCAGTCCGCCAAGAATTCCAACAAGTTGACGCCGAAGTGGGAAGGCCCTTACCGGGTGAAATGAGTCACTAGGCCCGGCGTTGTCCGCCTTGAGACCAAAGATGGTATTCCGGTGAGCAACTCCTGGAACATTGAGCATCTTCATAAGTTTTACCCGTAGGGCGTGGTTGCCGAAACCTATTCCGGCAACCACCTTTTGTACAAGTCTTGCCGATGTTGCATATAATCCTTTGTACAAAGCCGGGCGCAGATCCCGTGCATAAGTAAAGCTCATGTGCTCCGCACATCTTGTCAATTCCACGCTTTCTACTCTCTTTGCACGCGTTATCTGACACTTTGTGCAGCACCTACCCCCGGTAAGCAATAACGAGCCGTAAGGCTCCATATCTTTATTTTCTCTTCTTTCTTTTTCTCAAATAGGAAAGGAAGATTCCCTCGCACACAAGTTTGCCGGGGGGAAAGGAGAAGATAATGGTGTGGATCAGGCATCGTTCAAGGAAATTTCGCCTTACCGGAAAGCAAACGACAGAAAAGCTAAGTTGCCAAAGTTTGAGCAATCAATTTTAATTTTTAAGTTATCTTCCTTGAACGACCGTGCTTTGTATGGAAAACCTGTGCGCAGAGGAACCAACTCGTAGCTAGTTGCGCCCTTACTTTGTTTCGAGTCCGCTCAACAACTTAAGTGAGCTGCGGCTAGTTGCGACAAGGTTTCTTGTCGGAAGCAGCACCGCCAGCAGGCTGCTGATGTCCCGCACTCAGCGCTCGCGGCTAAGGTGCCTGCGCCGACAAGTTCCCTAAAAGCGTAGGGCAAAAACATACAAAGGAAGGAATCAAGTAAAGGAAATAACATAGCAATCTCTACCCAAAATAGAGTTATATTACAAGATAACTTGTCGCAGCTCTAACAGATTGTTCTCATAACATGACCAACAGCAACAAGGAAAAAAAGAGAAAACGGGCGGCCTAGTCTACGCGATCGCCCTCAACCCTCTTAATTTCGCTCACCTTGTCCACAATGGGTGCGACAAGGGCCTTGAGCGCCTCCAGATCAGCATCCGGCGGCAAGGACCTAAGGACGTTGGTGAGGTTGAGGCCTGTGTTGCGGAAGCCCACCTTCACCAGCACCTTCTGAAGAACTCCCGCCCAGATCTTGCGCGACTCGTCGGCTAGCTGCTTTGGGATCTTCTCCCGGAGTCGCTGGAGTGCCGTCGCCACGCCTTTGAAGAACAAGCTGAGCTTGGCGCTGGGTTGGAGGTGCTCATCGGAGGAGTACCCGAGATCCTCCATCCCCAGGTGCGCCAGCTCCCCGTTGATGGCTGCGGCAACATTCACCAGACCCTCGTGCGCGGATGCGCTCGCGTCTCCGTCGACCAGAAGAGGTAGTAGTACTCCCTCAGCTCCTTCGCGCCAAGCTGAGTGGGGAAGATGGCCCGCTCCTTCCGCAGCGCCGCGAGCCGCTGCACCTCGACCGATTTCACGCCCTTCCCCTTGTCGGCTTTCGGAGCCATGGCGGAGGTGGTGGGGGAGATCGACGGTGTTGGTGGTGCTGGTGGCGATGGGGGGCGGAGCGCTGCTCTCTTTCGGCTTTGAGAAGAAGGGGGGAGCGGCGGAGATTTGTGAAGTTGGAGTAACAACCGGCGAGATGGGCGAACTGCCCCTGTTTCCCCTGCTTATAGAGAGGGAGGGGGCAGATGTTTCGCCCTTCCGAATAAAGAAACCACCCACAATCTCTCCCACGACGCCGCATTCGACGCGTGCCGTTGGGGGAGGGCGCGGTGGATACGGAGTAAGATACGGCGTGACCCAGGCCGCGTGTGCCCGTGCCCTGTTTTGGGCCTTGCCCAACAGCGCTCGGCACCGTGTGTGGCCCAGGCCCGGGGGCTCCTGTCGGTGTACTAGAGTAGGGGTACCCTAGTATCCCGAACTTGTGCATGGGCAGTTGCAGCACCCCGCGGTAAGGCTTGCCGGGTGACCGCCAAGGTCCTCAAAGTATTCAAATCAAGGAGACAAGGCCCCGGTAAGAGGAGCTTGCCGGGAAGACCAACCAAGGCCCGGTGAGCGACAAGCTTCCGGGCGCGGCAAGACAACGACCACGGCAAGGTGCTTGCCGCGGCAGGCAACCACTCTGTACCCGCGCTCCAGCACATCCACCAACGTGTCGCCCTGGGGGCCTTTCCAGGCGCGCGTGGCGAGAGGCTGTGCAGCCAGCGGTGCACGGTGGCATGCGACGCTGACAAGATTGCCATCGTGGCGAGCGGTGGCGTCCCTCATGGTCCTTTTTTGCACTGTTTGGGCGACGCAGACGGGCATTTAATGCGTTTGTCCCCTGCCGTTAGGATTAGGTAGGATACACTGTTCGGGTAGCTGTACCAACCACCCCTCTTTTTCCATTTTTACCCTTGTCTACGTTGCCACCTGTCGGTAACCCCTTGTGCGTATAAAAGGATGCCCATGCGCAACGTGGAGGGGGGGTTCGGTTCGAGGCCAGAAAACACTCACGCTCGGTCTCATTAGCAGCTCGAGTGTACTGTAGCACTCAGCGCTCCCGAGCAAGAACTCAATACAATCAAACAAGCAGCAGTAGGAGTATTATCTCTCCGGAGAGCTCCGAAGCTAGGTAAACTTCTCGTGTGCTTCGCCTCGATCCGCTCTTCGTGCGATCTCCGCCCCCTGCCGAACCGAAAGGGGCCCGGTCCGCCGGTCCCCATAGGTGTTCATGGATCAGCTTCCCCGACAGGGTGGAAAGCAGGGTTTTTAACTCTGCAAACACTGCATTAGCTTCAGGAGTCCACTCGAACTTGTCTAACTTCTTCATCAGTCGGTAAAGAGGCAATGCCTTCTCAACGAGACGAGAGATGAATCGACTTAAAGCGGCCAAGCAACTAGTAAGCTTCTGAACATCGTGCACACGCATAGGTCGTTTCATTCGGAGAATAGTGCCTACTTTCTCTGGGTTTGCATCGATTCCTCGTTCGGAAATGAGAAAACCGACCAACTTTCCACCAGGAACTCTGAATGTGCACTTGGATGGGTTAAGCTTGATATCGTACCTCCTGAGGTTGGCAAATGTTTTAGCGAGGTCAGTCAGTAGGTCGGAACCTTTCCGTGACTTGACCACAATATCATCCATGTACGCTTCCACATTCCGACTGATTTGAGTGAGCAAACACTTCTGAATCATCCTCATGAACGTGGCTCCGGCATTCTTGAGGCCGAATGGCATGGTGACATAACAGAAGCACCCGAATGGGGTGATGAAAGCTGTTTTGATCTGATCGGGTCCAAACAGACAGATCTGATGGTAACCGGAATAAGCGTCCAAGAAAGACAATCGCTCACATCCCGCAGTCGAGTCGACTATTTGGTCGATGTGGGGAAGAGGAAAATGATCTTTCGGGCATGCCCGATTGATATGCTTAAAATCGATGCAGATGCGAAGCGAGTTGTCCTTTTTGGGGACCATGACGACATTGGCGAGCCACTCGGAGTGGTAAATCTCTCGGATAAACTCTGCTGCTAGGAGCCGAGCCACTTCCTCACCAATAGCCTTCCTTTTCTGGACGGCGGACCGTCGCAGATGTTCCTTCACAGGTTTTGCCTTTGAATCGACTCGTAGACGATACTCAGCCAGTCCCCTGGGTACACCCGGCATGTCAGAAGGTTTCCATGCAAAGATGTCCCAGTTCTCACGGAGGAACTGGATGAGCGCTTCTTCCTATTTGGGGTCGAATGTTGTGGAGATATGAGTCGGAGAAGCGTTAGGATCGGTCGGGTGGATGTGAACAGGTTTTGTCTCACCGGACGACTGGAACGCTGATTCCGTAGCAGGCTTTTTGGCTCGCAACAAATCACTCAGGTCTGCATTCCTTTGGTGTTCTTGCCACTCTTCTGCCACCATCTGAGCATCGGCGATCTTTGAGCCTTTCTGGAAGCACTCTTCTGCCTTCTTGCGGTTACCAGTAACAGTGATCACGCCTTCAGGGCCAGGCATCTTTAGTTTGAGGTACACGTAACATGGTCGAGCCATGAAACGTGCATAAGCTGGCCTGCCCAAAATTGCATGATAGGCACTCTGGAAATCCACAACCTCAAATGTCAGCTTCTCTTTGCGGAAATTCTTTGAATCACCGAAAACTACGTCAAGAGCAATCTGGCCGAGTGATGCGGCCTTCTTGCCAGGGATGACTCCATAGAAACTCATGTTGCTTGTGCTTAGTCTGGACATCGGAATGCCCATCCCTTTCAGCGTCTCGGCGTACAATATATTCAAACTGCTGCCGCCATCCATCAACACTTTGGTCAGTCGAGTGCCCTCAACAACTGGGTCGACCACCAACGCTTGCCTCCGAGGTGTAGCTATGTGCGTGGGGTGATCAGATTGGTCGAACGTAATGGCAGTCTGAGACCACTTCAGTTAATTGGGTGTTGACGGAGCAGCCATATTCACCTCTCGGTTTATAACTTTCAGTCGGTTTTTGCTTCCAACGTCAGCAAAAATCATCAGGGTGGTATTGACCTGCAGATATTCCTCGTCACTGTCCTCCTTGTCCTCAACCTTGTCCGACTCTTTTTCTTTGTCCTTGGACTGCTTCCCTTGGAATTGTTGTATCAGGAGTCGACACTGTCGAGTGGTATGCTTAGGGTAAATGAAGTTACCCTCTTCATCTTTCTTCGTGTGGATGTGACATGGCAAATCCATCACGTCGTTTCCTTCTTTATCCTTTACTTTCTTGGGGTTCCAAGGCCCCTTGGGTTTCCCTTTGAACTTTCCTTGATTCAGGGCCAAGGCTTCTCCAGGAGCGGCTGGCTCGGCTTTACGCTTTTGCTTCCGACTGGAATTTCCGCCTCCGGTGTCCTGGGCGACTAACTTATCCTTGCCGCTCAGGAGCCGATCCTCTTCCTCACCATTGGCATATTTGGTGGCTATTTCCATCATTCGACTCAGAGACATGTCTCCGGTTCAACCGAATTTCAGGCTTAGCTCTCTGTATTTTACGCCCTCCTTGAAGGCGCAAACTGCCTGGTGATCAGATACATTCTCTACTGTGTGATGCAGTGTGATCCATCTCTGGATGTAATCCCTCAGAGTCTCATTCGACTTCTGCACACAAGATTACAGCTCTGTTAGTCCCGCCGGTCGCTTGCACGTTCCTTCGAACGTCCTGACAAACACTCGGGAGAGGTCCTCCCACGTGTAGATGCTGCTGGGTGTCAACTGATTCAGCCATGCCCTGGCTGACCCTTCCAACATGAGAGGCAGATGCTTCATGGCCACCTCGTCATTTCCGCCGCCGATCTGAACATCCACTCGGTAGTCCTCAAGCCAAGTATCAGGCTTGGACTCACCGTTGAACTTGGTGACTCCAGTCGCCAACCTGCAGTTGGGAGGAATCACCGCAGCTTTGATGGCTCTGCTGAAACACTCTGGTCCGGAGACATGCACTCGGCTGCTGGTGGGTACATCTTTGTCATTACCCTCTTTATGGGTTCTGTTCCGGTCGATCAAACCTTGAACGATGATGGAACTCGCATCAAAGCCTGGTTCCCTAGGGTCGACTGGAATCCTTCGCCCGCCACTGTGCTGGCGTCTGTCATCCTGCTGTCGAGGCATATATGATCCACCTCTCGGGGGAGGAGTGGGCACTCGACGTCGATCGTTGCGATCGAATCGGTGATCATACTGCTCATAGTTCCTGTACTGATCGTGCCGGTCGCCATACCCTTCACGCCTCGGGGGCGATCTGGGGCTATGAGCCGACTGGACCATATTCGCCGCCACGGATATGCTATGAATCCTGTTCCGCGACTGCGACACAGCCGAATTCTGATCTCTTGTTGCCCGGAGCAAATCCCTGATCTGCATCAAGCCTCTGCCAGCCTCTGACTGGGAAGGCTGAATCGACTCTGCTATACGGGTTGCAGCTGCCAAATTCTGGATCGGAGTGCGGTATACCTGAGTCGGAGGTTTAAAGAGTTGGCGTCGACTGGAGTCTGGAATCCGTTGCCGCGTGCGCTCGTCGAGTGCCGGCTGAAGGTTCTCCAGTCGAGTGTGCTCAGCCAGGTTGGCCAAGCGCGCGTCCTCTAAGGCGCGAGCCTCAGGGGTTTCTCCAAGGATCGGAGTATGAAGCGCATCCATGTTCCGGCGGCGAAGTTCTTCCCTCTGCTGCGAGTTGAGGGGTCGGGGCGGTACTCCTTATGGTCGTGCGACGGATCGCCTCCGCCGTTGCCTCCCTTGGTGCCAGGAAAGTCGGGGGGGACGTGCACCCCATTGACCATCAGGACCTCCGCCGCCGGATCACTGCTGTCGCACTCGGATGCAGTCTCTGCGGAGCCAGTTGACAGGTCGAACAGGCCATGGAGAGATTCGTCGGGCTCGATTGCCGCGACTTGGGCAGTGGTCGACTGGCGAGCCACTGCGTGCCTCACCCACCGTTGAAGCCTCGACCAGCCGGAGCGCTTTCGCCGGCGGGAAGCTGGGAGGGAGGATGACACGAAAACCGGCCGATACTGAGTCGACGGTTGCCGCAGAAGGACGCCGCGGACGCATGCTCGAAAGTGCGTAGCTTCGCGGACTGGGAGCGCATCCACGTCGAGCGGAGCCTCCTGCAGCCAGGCAGAGTCGTCGGCGATGAATGTGAGCGCGCCGAGACGGATCTCGTGGCCGTCAACCAAAACTCCACCTGAAACCATGATGATGGGACTTGAAAAGATTGCAACTTCTCCAATAAGTCGCTAAGACACCTGCCCCAAGGTGGGCGCCAACTGTCGTGGTTCCAAGTCTGACAGTAGAATAGGGGGTAGGTATGGAGAGGCAAGATCCTAGCTATGGAGCAGTTGTGCACACAAGTGTTTTACGAGTTCAGGCCCTTCTCGGAGGAAGTAACAGGCCTATGTCTCAGTGCCCGGAGGCGGTCGACTGGATTATATGTGTGAGAGTTACAGGGGTGCGAACCCTTCTACCAGTGGAGGGGGTGGCTTATATAGAGGACGCCAGGACCCCAGCCAGCCCACGTAGCAGAGGGTTAAAGTACATTAAGGTCTGGCGTTACTGGTAACGCCTTACATAAAGTGTCATCATGACCATAAATACTACTTAATTACAGACAGGTTTGGATTCAGAGTAGATCTTGAACTCCTGGTGGTCGAGTGAGTCTTCTTAGTCGAGTGTCTTCAGGTTCGTCGAGTGTCTTCTAGTCCGTCGAGTGGAGTTCCTCTTGGTTGACTGGAAGACGACTTCTTCTAAAAGATGTCCTTGGGGAGGGTACCTTGGATAGGTTCATGACCCTACCCTAGGTACATGACTTCATCACCTAAAGAAATTGAACAAGCCAGGGCAACTGCATCAGTTGTGCCTGAAGAAACTGCACCAACTTCATCTGCTCCTACTACAAAGTCATCATATATGAAGAATATCATCCTTCCTTCTGCTTTAGAAGTGAAGAAAACCAAGGTTGTGGAGAAGGCATTTGTGAAGAAAAAGAAAGCATTAACGACTTCAAAGTCTTCAGCTCCCAAGAAAGTGAAGAATTTGTCAAGTTCCTTCACCAATCCCATTGTTGCTATTCCAATCTCTACTGTGCCATACAAGGAAATCGATCCTTTTGGAGAAAACATGTCATTCCAGATGACAACGATGAGGAAAATCCTTCTGCTACTTTGTCAGAGCAGATGGATGAAGAAATTGAAGTGGATGATATCCCCTCAACTCCACTGGTATCCTCACCCATGCCTCAGCTCACAGCTGAAGAGGCAGGCGTTGAAGAAATGGAAGATGAGGATGTGGACATTGGATCTACCACACCAGTTCTCAATGATAACTATTGCGAAAGTCATCATCCTAATTCACCATTGACCACACCTCTGCATCTAATTCCTCAGTCCCATGTACAAACTGAAGAAATTCATACAGGATCTGAAGGACATCAGACATCTCTTATTTCCATTCCTAAAGAAGTTCCAGCTTCTTCAGCTGATGTAATGGAGACACAGACTGCCGCTATTGAAACAACCACTGAAATTCCTCAGTCTGTGGCTCCAGAGGTTGTAAACCAAGAGCCTGTCAAGTCTTCAACTGTAAATCTTCGGCCAAAGCAAAAAAATACTCATGCTAAGAAGCAAAAGTTCAAGGCTAACGATTTCTTTGCTAAGCACCATTTCTTCATTGAATTCAACCCTTATGACTCAGCAAGGCTTCAGCGCAAGCGATGCTGGACTGCCAGTCAGATGAACTTCTATTCATCAATCTTATTTGACAAGGACAAGGAATTTTAGCATCGTCAAATTCCTCATGTGTATATGGAGTCCCTCCCGTGCTTCCAGCCTATCCTGGGTGTTCTTAATGATGCTGGGCTCTTGAACTTCTGTGTTACATCTCTGACTGGAATGAAGAGCTTATTCTTCAATTCTATGCCACACTGCACCTAATAGAAATGTGGAAGACGTGAATTCATGGGTGCTTGACTGGATGACTGAGAATACGCATTACAAAGCACCGGCCTCTGAATTGCTTCTGCCATCCCAGTCAGTCCTCTTGTTGAAGGTGCAAGGATCATTTATGCGGAACCTGAACTTTCAAATCATCTAATGCAAATGCGGATGAAGCCTTTGAAACTTGGCCAAGCTCCTAGAACTACATTCCTTGTGAATGAATTGCTATATGTGCCAACGACGATATATCGCATTCTGACCAAAACCCTCACTCCAATTAAAGGCCACAACTCTGAATAAGAAGAGGTTGTTGGCATCATGAAGAATCTGCTGTTCAATATCATGCATGGCATTCCGATCAACTACCATGATTTCTTCATGAGGACTTTGGCACATGCAGCTCTGTCCCCTTTTGAATTGAAGCCTTATGCTCCCTGGATCATGAAATTCATCAGATCAAGGTCTTCAATTCACTACGAGGAAGACTTTCAGAATCACCTCAGCTTTTTGCCTCCTATTGAAGTCCTCAAAAGGACTATTTCCTCAGCTGATGAGAAAGGCAAAGCTTCTATCATTGATGAAGGTTCTCATCCATTGGATGGTTAGTTTCACAAGGTTGTATCTTATTCCACCAATGATGACTCTGCAACCCAAGATTCTGCCGCCAAAGCTTCAAAGCCAGTTCCTCAAACCACTGCTTCACGAGTGATGACTGATCGTGACCTTCTTCTAAGTCTTCATCAGAAGGTTGATCGCAATCACAAGTGGGTCAAGCGTCAGCTTGGTGATATTCTTCAGAACATGATTGTCACACAAAACACTGTGAAGAAGAATCACTACTACCTACATGAAGTCTTCGACCGCACTTGGGCTATTCGGTCTCATCTATATAGTGAAGAAGATCTCAAGCAGATGGGCTTCCAACGGGACTTTGACTGGTCTCAGCCTCCTTCAAAGAAATTTAAGAAAGTCAAAATTCCTCAGCTGGTGACGAGTTCATATTCTTCATCCCGTGAGACGGTTGAAGATGAAGATTTGAACGACACTATGGTAGGCCCTATCTCAACGGACGACCCCAACAACATTGGTGCTCCTCCATCAACATCATGATTTTATTCTTCAGGGGCGTTAGTCCTCATTTTTTATCCCTTTTGGTCATTCGATGACAAAGGGGAGAAATTTGAGTTAGCCTTCAAGCGGGTCTTAAATATGGGTGTTTTTTGGTTAAGTTACAAATCTTGCTTTTCTGAGGTGTTTTCTCTGATGAGTTGTGAACTTAAATCCTATAGTGCTCTGATACTTTTGACTGCTTTCTACGTGCTTATTTCCTCAAGTATCTTTATGCATGCATGCTAAATTTTGTCAGACACCATGTTTCATCATGCATTTCAAATTCCTCATATTATATGTCAAATGTGTGTACGAATTACAAGATATAGGGGGAGATCTCCATGATTTTACTCTACAATGTGCATTTGCTATACAAAGCAAATTACTCAAATATGTACATCTTCAGGGGGAGTTCTTCTATATCTTGTAATCAAATTCCTCAATATTAGTATTTACACTTCATATGATTATTCCTGTTGAAAACTTAACCTCCTATTGGTCATCAACCATCAAAAAGGGGGAGATTGTAAGTGCATCTAGTTCCCCTTAGTGATTTTGGTGTATTGAAGACTTATAGGTTAAGGGACTAATGTGTTTGTGAGTGTACACAGGCTCTATAAGTCGATGAGGAGTTTGATATTTACGATGAAAGTCGACCCCTAAAAATGTATGTCAAAAAGGGGGGCCCACTAGGTGGACACTTGCATTTACACATATAGTGCTTCCCAAAAAGAAAAGGTGTAAAAAAGAATAGGTGATGATCACCATGACTCTTGCATTAAGGTAGAAGTTAAATAAAAGATAGGCCCTTCACAGAGGGAAGTGGAGGTTGTCATGCGCTTTTATGGTTGGATGTACAAAATCTTAATGCGAAAGAACGTCACTTTATATTGCCGCTTGTGATAAAGAAGTTTAGTATGCAGTCTATCGCTTTTATTTCTTCCATATCACAATTTCGCATAAAGCTTATTTTCCTCACTTTAAAAGAGCATACATATTTAGAGAGCATTTTTTATTGATTGCACCGATGACAACTTACTTGAAGGATCTTACTCAATCCATAGGAAGGTATGGTGGACTCCCATGGCAAAACTGGGTTGAGGGAATTTGGATGCACAAGTAGTATCTCTCCTTGGTGCAAAATATTTGGCTAGCATAGGATGAGAAGGAAGCTCAACATGTTGGAGGATCCATGACAATATAACTTCTATTCGGATGTAAAGAAACATAACACATTATGTTGTCTTCCTTGTCCAACATCAACCTTTTAGCATATAATATTTTAATGAGTGCTCACAATCACGAAAGATGTCCAACATAGTATATTTATATGTGGGACCTCTCTTTATTTATTACTTCCTATTAATTGCAATGATGACCAAAACTATGTTTGTCAAATCCCAACAAATTTCATGCAACATACTTCTTATATGTGAAGTCGTCACTTCCCATAAGATCATTATATAATATTTTTATTTGTTTATTTCTTTATTTTGTTTTTCTCAAGATCATAGCAAGAAAGCATAGCCCTCAACTCAAAACTAATCTTTATTATATAACTCTCGGACTCAATTACATAGAGGGAACACAAAGAAAAACTCAAAGCTAGATCATACTATTACTTTATTCTACTAAACCGAGATATAACCAAAAGGATCGAACTAAGAAAACCGATAAAGCTAAAGATGTGATGGTGATACGATACCGGGGCACCTACCCCAAGCTTGGCAGTTGCCAATGGGAGTGCCCATACCCATGTATTTAGGTCTCTTTCTTCGGAGGTGGTGGTGCAATATTCCTGGCAATAATACCCTTCAGGATGTGATTTTCTTCCTCAAGCCTATTGACTTGCTGTTTAAGATCCATTATTATCTCAGGGAGTTTGCCTATGACAGCTAAAGCTCCGATCACCCATGGATGCTTCCTGGCTGCGGGGGAAAAAGCAACACTCTTTTTCATGTTATCGTAAGAGAGAAATCTAGCATTGGGAGGTATAACTGAATTGGGTATTGCTGAGCTTTGGAGTTCCTCAAGCATGGCTCTAGGTTGAGGGCGAGAGGTAACTTCTTGATCCTCCTTCATGGGATCCACTCTTTTCAGGCCAGCCTCCATCTATTCCTCCGTTGACCACCCAAAGTGATCAGCTTCGCTGTATGCACTTGGGCCCGGCATCAGGTGAGAGACACGACTCTCCCCGACTAACTCTTGCAAAAACATCTTGCTCCAAATCTGCTGCAAAATTAGGTAAACACAAGAACAGAGGATTTTGCCGCGATACGATAGTCAAAACCTTCAGGAGATTATATAATGAATTTTTACCGACCAAAAGGAGTGTTCCACAAGAAAACAGAGTCTGGAGGGCACACGAGGTGGCCACAAGCCTGGGAGGCACGCCCCCACAACTTGTCGCCTCCTCGTGCACTTCTCGAACTACTTTTTATGTTACAATTTTTTTAAATATTCCAAAACGGAGTAAAATTGTCATTGGAAAAGTTCTGGAGTCGGTTTACTTACCATATCACATACCTATTCCTTTTCATAGTCTGGAACATTCTGGTAGGTCTCCCTTATGTACTCCTCCGGTGTTATGGTATTAATGAAATTGGTTTCAACATTTATGGAAGTACCTGAGATATAATGTTTGATTCTTTTCCCGTTTAACCTTCGGGTTAGTGCCTTCGGTGTTGTTAATCTTGATGGCACCGAAATGATAAAGTTCCTCGATAATGTAAGGACATTCCCACTTAGAGAGAAGCTTTCTGCAAAAAATCTTAAACGGGAATTGTATAGCAAGGCATGGTCACCTACATTAAATTCACGCTTTTATATCCTTTTATCATGCCATCTTTTAACTTTCTCTTTAAAAAATTTGGCATTCTCATAGGCTTGGGTTCTCCATTCATCAAGTGAGCTAATATCAAATAACCTCTTCTCACTGGAAAGTTTGAAATCATAACTGAGATCTTTAATTGCCGAATAAGCTTTATGTTCTAGTTCAAGAGGTAAGTGACATGCTTTTCCATAAACCATTTTATATGGAGACATACCCATAGGGTTTTTATAAGCAGTTCTATAAGCCCATAATGCATCATCAAGTTTCTTAGACCAATTCTTTCTGGATCTACTAACAGTCTTTTGCAAAATCAACTTTATTTCTCGATTGCTCAATTCTACTTGGCCACTAGACTGACGATGATAAGGAGGCGCAATCTTATGGTTAACACCATACTTAGCGAGCAATTTACGGAAAGCACCATGAATAAAGTGTGAACCACCATCAGTCATTAAATATCTAGGGACTCCAAACCTAGGGAAAATGACTTCTTTAAGCATTTTAATGGAGGTGTTACAATCAGCACTACTAGTTGGAATAGCTTCTACCCACTTAGTAAATCAACATCAACCAAAATATGTGTAACCCCATTAGAGGAAGGAAAAGGTCCCATATAATAAAATCCCCAAACATCAAATGGTTCAATAACAAGTGAATAATTGTGACACTCCAAAATTTTTATTTTGGTTTTCAGCAAAACCTTGTGGTCTTTGAAAAGAGGCCATTAAATTTTTTTTTTCCAGAAAACCTTCCTCTTAAAAACTTCCTTTGCTTTGGCAAGGATTTTATTTTATTTTCAAACTTTGGTGTTTGATCTTTTGAAACTTCTTCTCTGTTGGTTCCCTCTCAAATTTATTTTGGGAGTTTAATCTTTTTCTTTTAAAAAGAAACTCTATGAAAAACTTGGGATTTTCATATCTTGAAAACCACCCATGACTTTGCATTTTGCCCATGTGGTAAAACCCCTCCAAAACCTCCCCTCCTCCTTGTGATCAACCTAAGTTCTCTGTCCCAACTAATCCAAGCAAGTTTTGGATTCTATCCTAATTTTCTTTTCACTCAAATCATTTCTGAAAATTATTTGGAGCCTGAGTGGTTTTCAAAGCAAGTACCACTTTGCCTTTGAGTTTTGACCTCAAACCAACTCTCCTGGATAGTCCTTTGTACCCACAACCCAGAACCATCTTGATCCACTCCTTCTCTTTTCAAATTTTTCAAAATTCAGTCTCTGCAAGTTTGGACCAGATTTGCCAAATTTGGTGAAATTCATATCTACACTTCTCCAAAAATTTCACCAAAAATCAGGCAGCCTACTGGAGCAATGAGAAGCCACTCCACCAAAAATCAGCTCAAGGAAAAATCACCAGAGGCCAAATTCATTCTGTCGAACACCTTGCATGCACTGTTGCTGTTCAAAATTCAGAAAGATTCAGAGTTCAGTCTCGATCTTCGACAGAGGTTCAGTCACATGCCCACAGTGCCCTTGGCACGTTCCTCGCCGCCTCTTCCTCCTGTCTGGAGCATCCCGCACGCGCGCTTGGCGTCTTCCCGGCGTCGGTGGCGCCCCTGGCCGCCCGCGCCGGCATGTCTTGCGGCGGCCGAGACCCCGTAACAGCCGACAGGGGACAAGAACGGCGGCTCAACGCCGTTCCACGCCGCCCATCGCCCCTCTGCTCTCCGCGTGGCCTCATGCGTGCCAGCGCACGCCCGTGGCACCGCCACCGTGGCCGGCAAGCACGGGACGCGCTCCCTGCCGCCGACGGGCCCGCGCCGCCCCGTTCTGTCGAACTCACCCCCAAAGCACCAAACTCCAGCTCGATTAGCACCAAAACGGAACCGTGGACCTCCACGATGACGCCCAACGTCCTAATTACCCCGACCAAGCCCTGCGCCGCCGTAATCGTCACCGGAGACCCCCGTTCACGGCAACCGCCTCGGACCGCCTATATAAAGGGCCCCCGAGCTCACCCTCGTGCACGCATCATCACCACTCCTCACCAACGCCCCGCCAGGCCACTAGGAGGGCCTCAAGGAGGTCTCCTCCCCCAACTCCGGCCGCCCCGATCCGCCTCGGCCTCCACCACGATTCGCTCCGGTGAAGCCATCTCCGGCGCTCTAACCCCGTCAATTACTCCCTCTAGCTACCAGGAGCCTAACCCCCTCCTCAATTTGATCTCTGCAGCCCTCTCCGACGAGTCCCTCGACCACCCGAGCCGCCGTCCGCCGGAGCAAAGCTCGCCGTCGACGTGGTACTCGCCGGCGACCACCACCACCACCAACCGACGCGGAATGGCGCCCTAAACACGGAGGTACCCTCCGATCCCCCTGCCTTGCCGTGGATCACCGCCGGCGACAACCGCGGCTCTCGGGCGCCGACGAGCTTCGTCCCCCCCCCCCCATTTGAAAGTTTAAACCTGACGAGTGGGACCCCACCGTCAGCCTCTCTGCCCTCTCTATTGAATCGTTTTCTGGCAGCGCCTTCGGGCAAAATGCGCTTTCCCCTCTGGGCTGGCGTATTCAACACTGGAACGTTTTCTGTTTTTATAAGCTAGCCCCTGGGAACTTTCTGTTTCATTACAGATGAGTCCCTGGACATAAACCTTTATAACTTTTAAACAGAAAAGTATTTTTGATTGATTCTTTTTCTGTTCTCTTTAAAATTTTGTCTAGTTTTTTATCAGATTTATTTGAAAAAATATTTGGAATACTTTTTGTGCACCCCTTGGTATTTACGATAGCGCATATATTTTCTTTATACCGTAGATACCGAAGGAGGTGACGGAGCCGCACACTTCACCGAGCTAGGCTCCGACTACTCTGAACCAGGCAAGCATGTTTGAACTTTTGATATGATGAGTGTCTTGGCATGTTTTGCATTTAGTTAGTTTCATGACATGTTGAGGAGCATATCGATGAACGTTATTTTATGCAATAATGAGGTAAGTGAGTTCGATGATCCATAAGTGGATGGATGTGAGTATGAATGGCCATGTGTTGGCATGAGGATGGGTAAGATGGCAGTGTCGTAGCATGCCAGTCTTATGCCAGACTATGTGACTTCAGTGTCAAACCGTATCAGTCCAGTTCCTCTCATTTCCTTCCCTGTACTACCACATGTTTTCCGCAAGGAATATGGTTTAGTAAGTTGCAAACCGCTTTCCTGGTACACACCAAAAGGAGAGGCCGTGATGATGGTTCCATGGCCCTGGATTAAAGCCAGTCATCCGGTCAGGGGGCATGGGTGTTTCTGGTTGGGACCGAGAGGGGGGCACCCCTTAGAGCGCGCGTATATAAATTTGATCCCATGCTATTCGAGATTGTGATCTCCCCGTCTCAAAAGTTTTTCTTGGACGGTGTCTAGGGTGATTCCTAGCATCGAGAGGTAGGATGGGTGTGTACTGGTTAGCTGTGTGTTCTCCCGAAAAACCGTAAACGGAACTAGTCCTTCGTGACTACGGAAATCCGTTGGCTGTGGGAAAAATTTTGTACAAACTCTGAAGAGTCATATATTCCTTGAATCATCTATTCCATGTCCAAATTCGTATTATCTTGTCCTAACAGTATCAGTTTGATGACAGAGACTCCGGTGAATCGCATGAGTGCTAAGTCCGGTTAAATGATTATTCCCGTGGATGGACTAACCCATTTATTCTCATGAATTAAATGTTTATTATGAGTATTATTTACTTATGAATAAAAGCCCTTTCTGCGATGTCGCTCAGATGTCCGACTGTGGCATTGTTGTATTTTACTTTCTTTTCAAGCCCTTTATCTGGTGTCTCTAAGACGCCCGACTGTGGCATTTCTGTTAAAGCCCTTTATGTGGTGTCGCTAAGACGCCCGACTGTGGCATTTCTTTTAAAGCCCTTTCTGTGATGTCGCCCCGACGTCCGACTGTGGCATTTCTTTTAAAGCTCTTTTTGTGATGTCACCCCGACGTCCGACTGTGGCATTTCTTTTAAAGCCCTTTATGTGGTGTCGCTAAGACGCCCGACTGTGGCATTTCTTTTAAAGCCTTTTCTGTGATGTCGTCCCGACGTCCGACTGTGGCATTTCTTTTAAAGCTCTTTCTGTGATGTCGCCCCGACGTCCGATTGTAGCATTTCTTTTAAAGCCCTTTATGTGGTGTCGCTAAGACGCCCGACTGTGGCATCTTCTCCTTATATTTATTTGTCCACCTTTTGAGGCGTCGCTTCAGACACCCGATCGGTCTTCATTTATGTTTTGTGGGATTTCAGGCGGACTACCGCCGTTTCCCTTTTACTTACCTTGTTATGCTAATTTTTGAATATGCATTGGTGAATTAATCATGACGCATTCATGCATGCATTTGTTATATCTTACGTCCGAACTGTCTTGTGAGTACTTTCAAAGTACTCACTGGCTTGTTGATTTGGCCAGATGCTGACGAAGGCGATCTCATGGATGAAGAATTTGATAGCGAGTCTGACACCTAGAGGAGTCCCAGTCAGTCTCGTGCGACCCTGGATTTGGTCACTGTATTATATCCGCTTCCGCTACCAAATAAATTCATCGAGCCTCACCTCGACGCTCGAAGAGATGACAGTTTTAGAGACTTGTATCTCTCTCCCTGCTGTGTTTTTCCACCACCGCCCTATCCTCGAGTCAGTAGTATGCCTCCACACCACTGTGTCATGTCCGCCAATATGTATATTTATTGGCGTGCTTGTAATAATTTGGTTGAGCAACCGTAGTTTGACCCTGTAATATATTTTATGCTACTGGCTTATTGTATCAAGAATTTGTCTACCAGTAAGGAGGATTTCTCTCATACTGGACTCAAAAGATTGGTTTCTCAATAAATATTTTTATTGGAAAACCGGTCGTGACAAGCTTGGTACCAGAGCCAGGCTGACCGTAGGAAGCCACTAGGTGCGATCTCTAATTGGTTATTAGCATGATAGAGATAATTTATATTTTTTGCAATTGTAGTCATTTTCTGTCAGTCAGCATAAATTTATGATCTGACCATGCAGAATTTTTGCCTACTTTTGTAGATGGCCGACAACAGCTGCGAGTCTCAGACCTTCGCCAACGTGCCCGATGGGTTCGTCAAGCTTCTTTCCTTCATCGTTCAAGTCGCGATGGGGCCATCTGTGCGCCCAGTCTTCACACTCTGCCAGCACCGAGTCAACGACAGTCTGACTATGCACCAGGCCGCGGTGCAGTTCAAGGGAGGGCGTGGTGAGTTACGCCGCTTCCGGTTCGTGGGAAGAGCCATGCCTACGGAGAGGCACGCTATGCAGATGGCAGCCCGTGAGGCGATAGCTCGCCTCAGGGATGTCCTTCCCGCGATGAAGACTCGTCGCTACCGCTATCTTCCATGCCATGTGCCTTACACCTGTCACTACGCATACTCCTGCCCCAGAGGAGAATGAGACGAGGCTTTTGAGATGCTCATTGAGTATCTCCGGGCCCTGGAGGCAGCCTTCGACAACCTGGTGGACGACTTCGTAGCTACCTGCATGGACTCAGTTCATGGCTGTGCTGCCCACAGGAGGGAGCTCCTACCCATCGCACCGCCACTGACTTTGGTCTCGTCCTCAGCATCTTATACGCCTACTCGTCGCCTACCTTCTACCGAAGAATTCAACCAAGTCATTGCACCCACTCCAGCGCGCACTGCACCACCCTTCGCGCCCACTCCTGTACGTGTTGCTCCGCCCTTGGCAACCGCTCCGTCCACTCTGCGCAACACTACACGTATGGAGCCTATTAGCGAGGAGGAAGTCGAGTCCCCAACCTCGCTACGCCTCACCCTCGGCAGGGCAAAGGAGGTCGTCAACATCTCTTCCTGAGTACGCTTAGCTGCCATGTAATGTACCACTTTGTAAGATATGTACATAGGTTGTGAGAAGTAGCCTGTTTGCGCATCATGTAGGATCTAGAGAAGTGCACTAGCCTAAATAACATGTCAGGATTATGTATGCATATCCTGAGTGATGTATTGTATAATTACCGCCCGCGTGTAAGATATGTAATGAGCAGTCCTTCTCCGTGCGCAAGTCGATTTG
Source organism: Triticum dicoccoides (assembly GCF_002162155.2). Taxonomy (NCBI): domain Eukaryota; kingdom Viridiplantae; phylum Streptophyta; class Magnoliopsida; order Poales; family Poaceae; genus Triticum; species Triticum dicoccoides. The sequence goes on from NC_041383.1 coordinate 515,665,575, forward strand.
TTTTTCTTAAGTAAGCTGGGTTATTTAGTTTTATTTGCCAGCTTTATGCTTTTTTGGAATTGTTTTTGCGACTCTTTCCGCTTTTCTTATGAGTTTCAAAAAAAAATATCCCCAGAGTGAAAAATGTCTCGTCCTTGGACTCGCTCCATGCCAATTCCACCAGAGGAAAATTATGATACACAACCCAGCAACGAGTTCACTCAGGGACAGTCAAGCCAACGGGACAGTGAAACGGCACTTTCCCAAATGTGCCGCCTTTATGAACAGAGTCAGCAACAACATCGTGAAATGATGAACCAAGTCATCAACATGGGAAATCACCATGGACAGTATCAGCAGCATTCCATGTTATCTGAGCTACAGAAGACACATCCCCAAACATTTTCTCATACTGACAAGCCTCTTGAGGCCGAGGATTGGCTTCGAGATATGGAGAGAAAATTAATTATTGCAAAATGTTCAGACCCCGAAAAGGTATTGTATGCTCCGCACTATCTCACAGGAGCAGCCGCATCGTGGTGGGAGAATTTTCTGCACATGCATCCCAACAAAAATGACATAACCTGGGATGATTTCAAAGAAGGTTTCCGTGGTGCACACATTCCTAAGAGTATTATGAAAATCAAGAAGAGAGAGTTCGATGACCTCAAAAAAAGGAACATGACAGTGTCAGATTACAACAGTCAATTTACTCTATTGTCCCGCTACGCCAATGAAGAGCGTATGACTGAAATCAAGAAGATGGAGAAATTCCTTGACGGTCTGGCGCCCGCACTTAAATGCCAACTGGTCGTGCACACTTTTCCTGATTTTAAAACACTGGTGGACAAAGCCATTACTCTGGAAAATGAGAGACGCAGTTTGGAAGATATCCGCAAGCGAAAAAGGGACCAGACTAACCATGCTTGCAATCACCGAAGTAGGACAGATTTTCAAAAGGGTGGGACACACAAATCCTCATCCAATGTCTCACGCCCAATCAAGAATTTTCATGCAAGGGACAAGGAATTCACCTATCACCCCGGCGTTACTTGTTACGCTTGTGGAGAAGAAGGGCACTATGCCAAACAGTGCCCCAAGCCAAGGAACTCAACCCCAAAGCCGAACAACGGCGGCAACAATTCCGCGCCCAAGCGAAACAATTTCAATCCCAACAATAACCACAGGAAGGGTCATCTGAATCACGTAACCAAAGAGGAGGCACAAAATGATCCGGATATCGTACTCGGTACGTTTCCTGTCAACACAATACCTGCAATGGTTTTGTTTGATTCTGGAGCTTCTCACTCTTTCATTTCGAAAAAAATTGCTTTGCAAAATAATTTTTCGATGCTTCCTTTGGAGAAATCCATGATCATCAAGTCCCCTGGGATTCAGCAAGTTACTCAGAATTACTGTCAGAATGTGGTCATTGAGTTTGAAGGATTGGAGTTTCACGCAAATCTTATTGTGTTGGAAAATAAAGGACTGGATGTCATCCTAGGGATGGATTGGCTAACCACCAATAAGGGTTTTATCGACTGTTTCAACAGGACCGTAATTCTCACACACCACCAAGGGAAGACCATAAGAGTATCAGCCAAGGAAGGAAAAATACCCCGGCAACCGAGATTAAATAAGGTGGACGTTTCTGAGCTAAACAAGGTTCCAGTAGTGTGTGAATTTCCAGATGTATTCCCAGAAGAACTACCAGGCATGCCACCAGACCGAGAAATAGAATTCCGCATTGAGCTAGCACCAGGAACCACCCCCATACACAAGAAACCATACAGAATGGCACCATCCGAGTTGATCGAGTTGAAGAAACAAATAAAGGAATTACTGGACAAAGGATACATTCGAGCCAGCTCCTCACCTTGGGGATCACCAATTTTATTTGCCAAAAAGAAGGATGGAACGCTGAGATTGTGTATTGACTATCGAGCACTTAACATGGTCACAGTCAAAAACAAATACCCGATGCCAAGGATAAACGATTTGTTTGATCAACTCGCTCAGGCCAAGGTATTCTCAAAAATTGACTTAAGGTCAGGATACCATCAATTGAAGGTACGAACGGAAGATATCCCCAAAACAGCCTTCACCTCCAGATATGGACTGTACGAGTTCACAGTGATGCCATTTGGATTAACTAACGCCCCAGCATATTTTGTTCACCTCATGAACAAAGTATTTATGAAGTTTATGGACAAGTTCGTCGTGGTATTCATCGATGATATTCTGGTATACTCCAAGACACCAGAAGAGCATGCAGAACATCTCAAGATTGTGCTAGGAGAGCTCAGAAAACACCAATTGTATGCCAAGTTCAGCAAGTGCGAATTTTGGCTAAGACAAGTAGGCTTTCTAGGCCACGTACTGACCCAAGACGGTATCGCAGTGGACCCAGAGAAAGTCAAGGCCGTACTTGGCTGGAAGTCACCAGCCAGTGTAGCAGACATACGGAGTTTCTTGGGAATGGCAGGATATTACCGCAGATTTATTGAAGGATTTTCCACCATAGCCAAGCCTATGACGCAGTTACTCAAGAAAGATAAGAAGTTTGAATGGACAGAAGCCTGCGAGAAAAGTTTCCAAGAACTAAAACGGAAGTTAACGACAGCACCGGTATTAATTGTCCCCGACATACACAAGAATTTTGAAGTTTATTGTGACGCGTCCAGAAAGGGTCTCGGATGCGTGTTGATGCAGGAAGGCAAGGTTATCGCCTACGCTTCAAGGCAACTTCGCAAGCATGAGGAAAATTATCCCACTCATGACTTAGAAATGGCAGCAGTTATTCATGCACTCAAGGAATGGAGGCATTTCTTACTTGGGAATCGATGTGAAATATATACGGATCACAAAAGTCTCAAATATATTTTCACACAGCCAGAACTAAACTTACGGCAACGACGTTGGTTGGAGTTGGTAAAGGATTATGATGTTGGTATCCATTACCATCCAGGGAAAGCAAATGTAGTGGTCGATGCCCTTAGTCGGAACCCCAGCTCCGCCGAAAACAAGCTGCACAGCTTGAGGCCCGAATTCCAACAAGAATTTGCCAAGCTCAACTTGATAATGGTAGCAGAAGGCACCATATCAAACTTGGAAATACAACCCGACCTTGTGGGGAAAATTAAAGGAGCTCACCCCGGTCACACCAGCATCGAAGGCATCAAAAGAAAGTTGAGTATGGGCAAGGCCTCGGAATTCGTCATAGACAATGAAGGAATATTATGGTACGGAGAAAGGCTCTGCGTGCCAAACATAGAAGACCTTAAACAGCAAATTTTAGCTGAAGCACACACCACTCCATATTCAATCCACCTTGGAGGAACCAAAATGTATAAGGATATTCAGGAAAGATTTTGGTGGCACGGTATGAAGAGGGACATAGCCACCTTCATTGCATGTTGCGACTCATGTCAACGCATAAAAGATGAGCATCAGAGACCAGCCAGACTACTGCAACCGAACAAAATACCTGAGTGGAAATGGGATGAAATAGGGATGGATTTCATTGTCGGACTACCTCGGTCACGACACGGGAATGATGCCATATGGGTCATCACCGACAGGTTAACCAAAGTGGCACACTTTATTCCAATAAAGACGACCCACACCACTCAGAGGCTTGCCAGGATTTATCTTTCCCACATAGTTTGTCTGCACGGTGTCCCGAAGACTATAATATCCGACAGAGGCACTTAGTTCGTCTCAAGATTTTGGGAGCATATACAACAGGCTCTGGGAACCCAACTAGCCTTCAGTACCGCATACCACCCACAGACTGATGGACAAACAGAACGCGTAAACCAGGTTTTAGAAGACATGCTGAGAGCATGTGTCCTCACATATGGAACCAGTTGGGAAGAAAGCCTGCCATACGCCGAGTTCGCGTACAACAATAGCTACCAGGCCAGCCTACAAATGGCACCATTTGAGGCTTTATACGGACGAAGATGTCGTACCCCGTTAAATTGGTCAGAGACCGGAGACAGCCGCATCTTCGGACCAGACATGCTCAGAGAAGCCGAGGAAAAGGTCAAGCTAATCAGAGACCGACTTAAGACCGCTCAAAGTCGACAGAAGAGTTATTATGATCAGAAACATCGTAGGGTTAGCTTCGAACCCGGTGAGTTCGTATACCTGAGAGTATCCCCTATGAGAGGACTGCAATGGTTTAAGATTAAAGGAAAGTTAGCACCAAGATTCATTGGACCATTCTGCATAGTGGCATGAAGAGGCACTGTAGCCTACTAGCTAGACTTACCCGAAGACTTGTTCGACATTCACGACGTGTTCCACGTCTCTCAATTAAGGAAGTGCGTAAGCAAACCAGAGAAACAAGTATCCCATGAAAACATTGACGTGCAGCCAGACCTCACTTATCGGGAATGTCCCGTAAGAATATTAGAGGAGTCTGAAAGGAGGACCCGACAGAAGACCATCAAGTTTTTCAAAGTCCAGTGGAGCAATCACACCGACAGTGAAGCAACTTGGGAAAGAGAGGATTTTCTTCGGATAGAGCATCCACACTTATTTGAGGAACAATTGAAATCTCGGGGACGAGATTTTTCCTAAGGGGGTAGGTGTTGTGACACTCCAAAAATTTTATTTTGGTTTTCAGCAAAACCTTGTGCTCTTTGAAAAGAGGCCATTTAAAATTTTTTTTCAGAAAACCTTCCTCTTAAAAACTTCCTTTGCTTTGGCAAGGATTTTATTTTTTTTTCAAACTTTGGTGTTTGATCTTTTGAAACTTCTTCTCTGTTGGTTCCCTCTCAAATTTATTTTGGGAGTTTAATCTTTTTCTTTCAAAAAGAAACTCTATGAAAAACTTGGGATTTTCATATCTTGAAAACCACCCATGACTTTGCATTTTGCCCATGTGGTAAAACCCCTCCAAAACCTCCCCTCCTCCTTGTGATCAACCTAAGTTCTCTGTCCCAACTAATCCAAGCAAGTTTTGGATTCTATCCTAATTTTCTTTTCACTCAAATCATTTCTGAAAATTATTTGGAGCCTGAGTGATTTTCAAAGCAAGTACCACTTTGCCTTTGAGTTTTGACCTCAAACCAACTCTCCTGGATAGTCCTTTGTACCCACAACCCAGAACCATCTTGATCCACTCCTTCTCTTTTCAAATTTTTCAAAATTCAGTCTCTGCAAGTTTGGACCAGATTTGCCAAATTTGGTGAAATTCGTATCTACACTGCTCCAAAAATTTCACCAAAAATCAGGCAGACTACTGGAGCAATGAGAAGCCACTCCACCAAAAATCAGCTCAAGGAAAAATCACCAGAGGCCAAATTCATTCTGTCGAACACCTTGCACGCACTGTTGCTGTTCAAAATTCAGAAAGATTCAGAGTTCAGTGTCGATCTTCGACAGAGGTTCAGTCACATGCCCACAGTGCCCTTGGCACGTTCCTCGCCGCCTCTTCCTCCTGTCTGGAGCATCCCGCACGCGCGCTTGGCGTCTTCCCAGCGTCGGTGGCGCCCCTGGCCGCCCGCGCCGGCGTGTCTTGCGGCGGCCGAGACCCCGTTACAGCCGACAGGGGACAAGAACGGCGGCTCAACGCCGTTCCGCGCCGCCCATCGCCCCTCTGCTCTCCGCGTGGCCTCATGCATGCCAGCGCACGCCCGTGGCACCGCCACCGTGGCCGGCAAGCACGGGACGCGCTCCTTGCCGCCGACGGGCCCGCGCCGCCCCGTTCTGTCGAACTCACCCCCAAAGCACCAAACTCCAGCTCGATTAGCACCAAAACGGAACCGTGGGCCTCCACGATGACGCCCAACGTCCTAACTACCCCGACCAAGCCCTGCGCCGCCGTAATCGTCACCGGAGACCCCCGTTCACGGCAACCGCCTCGGACCGCCTATATAAAGGGCCCCCGAGCTCACCCTCGTGCACGCATCATCACCACTCCTCACCAACGCCCCGCCAGGCCACTAGGAGGACCTCGAGGAGGTCTCCTCCCCCAACTCCGGTCACCCCGATCCGCCTCGGCCTCCACCACGATTCGCTCCGGTGAAGCCATCTCCGGCGCTCTAACCCCGTCAATTACTCCCTCTAGCTACCAGGAGCCTAACCCCCTCCTCAATTTGATCTCTGCAGCCCTCTCCGACGAGTCCCTCGACCACCCGAGCCGCCGTCCGCCGGAGCAAAGCTCGTCGTCGACGTGGTACTCGCCGGCGACCACCACCACCACCACCAACCGACGCGGAATGGCGCCCTGAACATGGAGGTACCCTCCGATCCCCCTGCATCGCCGTGGATTGCCGCCAGCGACCA
>NC_041383.1:515672132-515673626 GCF_002162155.2 Triticum dicoccoides
CCCTCTCTATTGAATCGTTTTCTGGAAGCGCCTTCGGGCAAAATGCGCTTTCCCCTCTGGGCTGGCGTATTCAACACTGGAACGTTTTCTGTTTTTTTAAGCTAGCCCCTGGGAACTTTCTGTTTCATTACAGATGAGTCCCTGGACAAAAACCTTTATAACTTTTAAACAGAAAAGTATTTTTGATTGATTCTTTTTCTGTTCTCTTTAAAATTTTGTCTAGTTTTTTATCAGATTTATTTGAAAAAATATTTGGAATACTTTTTGTGCACCCCTAGGTATTTACGATAGTGCATATATTTTCTTTATACCGTAGATACCGAAGGAGGTGACGGAGCCGCAAACTTCACCGAGCTAGGCTCCGACTACTCTAAACCAGGCAAGCATGTTTGAACTTTTGATATGATGAGTGTCTTGGCATGTTTTGCATTTAGTTAGTTTCATGACATGTTGAGGAGCATATCGATGAACGTTATTTTATGCAATAATGAGGTAAGTGAGTTCGATGATCCATAAGTGGATGGATGTGAGTATGAATGGCCATGTGTTGGCATGAGGATGGGTAAGATGGCAGTGTCGTAGCATGCCAGTCTTATGCCAGACTATGTGACTTCAGTGTCAAACCGTATCAGTCCAGTTCCTCTCATTTCCTTCCCTGTACTACCACATGTTTTCCGCAAGGAATATGGTTTAGTAAGTTGCAAACCGCTTTCCTGGTACACACCAAAAGGAGAGGCCGTGATGATGGTTCCATGGCCCTGGATTAAAGCCAGTCATCCGATCAGGGGGCATGGGTGTTTCCGGTTGGGACCGAGAGGGGGGCACCCCTTAGAGCGCGCGTATATAAATTTGATCCCATGCTATTCGAGATTGTGATCTCCCCGTCTCAAAAGTTTTTCTTGGACGGTGTCTAGGGTGATTCCTAGCATCGAGAGGTAGGATGGGTGTGTACTGGTTAGCTGTGTGTTCTCCCGAAAAACCGTAAACGGAACTAGTCCTTCGTGACTACGGAAATCCGTTGGCTGTGGGAAAAATTTTGTACAAACTCTGCAGAGTTATATATTCCTTGAATCATCTATTCCATGTCCAAATTCATATTATCTTGTCCTAACAGTATCAGTTTGATGACAGAGACTCCGGTGAATCGCATGAGTGCTAAGTCCGGTTAAATGATTATTCCCGTGGATGGACTAACCCATTTATTCTCATGAATTAAATGTTTATTATGAGTATTATTTACTTATGAATAAAAGCCCTTTCTGCGATGTCGCTCAGACGTCCGACTGTGGCATTGTTGTATTTTACTTTCTTTTCAAGCCCTTTATGTGGTGTCGCTAAGACGCCCGACTGTGGCATTTCTTTTAAAGCCCTTTATGTGGTGTCGCTAAGACGCCCGACTGTGGCATTTCTTTTAAAGCCCTTTCTGTGATGTCGCCCCGACGTCCGACTGTGGCATTTCTTTTAAAGCTCTTTCTGTGATGTCGCCCCGACGTC
>NC_041383.1:515673682-515678523 GCF_002162155.2 Triticum dicoccoides
CTTTTCTGTGATGTCGCCCCGACGTCCGACTGTGGCATTTCTTTTAAAGCTCTTTCTGTGATGTCGCCCCGACGTCCGATTGTAGCATTTCTTTTAAAGCCCTTTATGTGGTGTCGCTAAGACGCCCGACTGTGGCATCTTCTCCTTATATTTATTTGTCCACCTTTCGAGGCGTCGCTTCAGACACCCGATCGGTCTTCATTTATGTTTTGTGGGATTTCAGGCGGACTACCACCGTTTCCCTTTTACTTACCTTGTTATGCTAATTTTTGAATATGCATTGGTGAATTAATCATGAAGCATTCATGCATGCATTTGTTATATCTTACGTCCGAACTATCTTGCGAGTACTTTCAAAGTACTCACTGGCTTGTTGATTTGGCCAGATGCTGACGAAGGCGATCTCATGGATGAAGAATTTGATAGCGAGTCCGACACCTAGAGGAGTCCCAGTCAGTCTCGTGCGACCCTGGATTTGGTCACTGTATTATATCCGCTTCTGCTACCAAATAAATTCATCGAGCCTCACCTCGACGCTCAAAGAGATGACAGTTTTAGAGACTTGTATCTCTCTCCCCGCTGTGTTTTTCCACCACCGCCCTATCCTCGAGTCAGTAGTATGCCTCCACACCACTGTGTCATGTCCGCCAATATGTATATTTATTGGCGTGCTTGTAATAATTTGGTTGAGCAACCGTAGTTCGACCCTGTAATATATTTTATGCTACTGGCTTATTGTATCAAGAATTTGTCTACCAGTAAGGAGGATTTCTCTCATACTGGACTCAAAAGATTGGTTTCTCAATAAATATTTTTATTGGAAAACCGGTCGTGACAATAATTCATAAGCATTTCCTGACATCCACTAATATTACCAATTGTTTGACACTCATCACAAGACAAGACAAACTTACGAGCATCCTTGAAAAGAGTAGGCCAATAAAAACCAGATTGTAATACCTTGTGTGCAGTTCTATCTCCAGCATGGTGTCCTCCATAGGCCTCGGAGTGACACTTGTGTAGGATCTGTTCTTGTTCATGCTCAGGTACACAACGTCCAATAACATCATCTACTCCTTTTTATAAAGGTGTGGGTCATCCCAGAAGTAATGTTTTAAATCATAGAAAAACTTTTATTTTGTTGGTATGTGAAACTAGGTGGTATAAATTTAGCAATAATATAATTGGCATAATTAGTATACCAAGGAGTACTACGAGAAGCATTTATGGCAGCTAATTGTTCATTAGGAAAGCTATCATCAATAGGTAGTGGGCCATCAAGAATATTTTCTAACCTAGACAAGTTGTCTACTACGGGGTTCTCAGCTCCCTTTCTATCAATAATATGCAAGTAAAATTCTTGTAGAAAGAGAACCCATCTAATAAGTCTAGGTTTAGCATCTTTCTTTTCCATAAGATATTTAATAGCATCATGATCAGTGTGAACAGTTACCTTAGAATCGACAATATAAGATCTGAACTTATCACAAGCAAATACCACCGTTAAAAATTCTTATTCGGTAGTAGCATAGTTTCTTTGAGCACTGCCTAGATTTTTACTAGCATACTGGATAACATTTAATTTATTATCAACTCTTTGTCCTAGAACAGCACTAACATCATAACCACTAGCATCACACATAATTTCAAAGGGTAGGTTCCAATCAGGTGGTTGAACAATAGGTGCAGAAATTAAGGCTTTCTTAAGTATTTCAAATGCTTCTACACAATCATCATAAAAAACAAATGGAACATATTTTTGCAAGAGATTAGTAAGAGGCCTACAAATTTTGGATAAATCCTTAATAAACCTCCTATAGAAACCAGCATGACCAAGGAAACTTCGTATACATTTGATATCTTTACGACACGACATCTTTTTAATAGCATCAACTTTAGCTTTATCAACTTCAATACCTCTTTCAGAGATTTTTATTCCCCAAGACAGTACCTTCATTAACCATAAAGTGGCACTTCTCCCAGTTCAAGACAAAATTAGTTCTTTTACATCTCCAAAAAACTCGATCAAGGTTGCTTAAGCAGTCATCAAAAGAAGTTTTGTAAATGGAGAAATCATCCATGAAAACCTCAACAATCTTTTCACAAAAGTCAGAGAATATAGCAGTCATACATCTTTGAAAAGTAGCAGGTGCATTACATAAACCAAAAGGCATACGTCTATAAGCAAAGGTACCGAAAGGGCAAGTAAAAGTAGTTTTTTGTTGATCCTCTTGTGACACAAGTATTTGGGAAAACCCAGAATAACCATCTAGAAAGCAGAAGTGTGTATGTTTTGATAGTCTTTCTAGTATTTGATCAATAAAAGGTAGAAGATAATGATCTTTCCTACAGCTTTGTTTAACTTTCTAAAATCAATAACCATTCTATAACTTGTGACAATTCTTTGTGGAATCAATTCATTTTTATCATTAGGAACAAAGGTAATACCTCCCTTATTAGGGACACAATGAACGGGACTTACCCATCTACTATCAGCAATAGGATAAATTATACCTACTTCCATAAGCTTTAGTATTTCATTTCTTACCACTTCTTTCATTTTTGGATTCAACCGTCGCTGGTGATCAACAACAGGTTTAGCATCAGGTTCCATATTACTTTTGTGCTGACATAGAGTGGGACTAATGCCCTTAAGATCATCCAGAGTATATACAATAGTTGCACGGTGCTTATTCAGAGTTTTCAATAATTTCTTTTCTTCATGCTCTGAAAGGTTAGCACTAATAATAACATGATATATCTTTTTCTCATCAAGATAAGCATATTGCAAGGTATCGGGTAATTGTTTAAGATCGAACACAGGATCACTCTTGGGTGGTAGAGGATCTCCAAGAGTATCAACATGCAAATTGTGTTTCAAAACAGGCATCTATTTAAAGAAAATATTGTATAATTCCTTTCTTTCATTCATGAACATATCATTTTCATGGTCTAGCAAATATTGTTCTAAAGGATCAGTAGGAGGCACAAAAATAAAAGAAAGACCAAATTATCTCATCTCTACTAGAAAATTATTTATCATGGGGTTGTCTACGAAATTTGGAGAAATTAAACTCCTGAGACACATCCCCAAAACTTACTCTAACAGTTTCTTTCTCAGAATCTATTTTGGCATTAACAGTGTTCAAGAAAGATCTACCAAATATAATGGGACAAAAATCATCTTGTGGGGAACCGAGAACTAGAAAATCATTAGGGTATTTATTTTACCCCACAAGACTTCAACATCTCTAAGAATCCCAATTGGTGATATAGTATCTCTATTGGCAAGCTTAGTAGTGACATCAATATCTTCTATTTTAGTAGGTCTGATATCATTCATAATTTCTTGATATAAAGTAAAGGGAATTGCACTCACACTAGCACCCAAATCACATAATCCATGATAACAATGATCTCCTATTTTTACCGAAACAACACGCATGCCAACAACAGGTCGATGTTTATCTTTATCATCGGGTCTAGCAATTCTAGCATCTTCATCACAGAAATAAATAACATGCCCATCAATATTATCAACCACAAGATCTTTAACCATAGTAATACTAGGTTCAACTTTAATTTGTTCAGGGTGGGAAGGTGTTCTAGTATAACTCTTTCGAACCACAGCTGAAGCTTTAGCATGTTCCTTTATTCTAACAGGGAAAGGTGGTTTCTCAATATTAGCAGTAGGAACAATAGGATCAACATTATAAGTAATAGTTTCCTCTTCAGCTTTAATTGGTTCTACTCTTTTCACTTCAATGGGAGGATGATATTTAAACCAATTATCCTTAGGGAGATCAACATGAGTAGCAAATGATTCACAAAAAAAAGCTACTATCTCAGAGTCAAGTCCATAATTAGTGCTAAATTCACGGAAAGCATCTGTATCCATAAAAGATTTAATGCAATCAAACTTAAGGTTTATACCTGACTCCTTACCTTCGTCGAGTTCCCAATCTTTAGAGTTGCATTTAATTCTTTCCAAGAGATCCCATTTGAATTCAATAGTCTTCTTCTTAAAAGAACTAGTATAAGAAGTATCGAGCATGGATTGATCATTACGAGAAAGCCGAGCATAGAAGTTCTTAATAATAATTTCTCTTAAGAGATCATGATTGGGGCATGAATATAACATTGATTAAAGCCTCCCCCAAGCTTGAGCGATTCTTTCTCCTTCACGAGGCCAAAAATTATATATATATAATTCCGATCACGATTAACCAGATGCATAGGATAAAACTTCTGATGAAATTCCAATTTCAATCGGTTGTAATTACAAGTCCCAATATCATCGCATAGCCTATACCATGTCAATGCCTTCTCCTTAAAAGATAAAGGGAACAGCTTCTTCTTGACTTCATCCTCGGGCAAACCTGCAAGCTTAAATAATCCACAAACTTCATCCACATAGATTAGATGCATGTCAGGATGTAATGTTCCATCTCCTTCATAAGGATTAGCTAGAAGTTTCTCTATCATACCCCAGGGAACTTCATAATAAATATTTTCAGTAGGTTTAGTAGGTTGAGGGGCAACTATTTGCTCTTCCGGTCGAGGTGAAGATACCCCGAACAAACCCCTCAAAGGATAATGTTCCATAGTAACAAGTGACAGTAAATTTCAGCACGTAATATAAATGTTCCCTTACCAAAGGCGCTTCACTCCCCGGCAATGGTGCCAGAAACGAGTCTTGATGACCCAGTAATATAGGGGATCTATCTTAATCCTTTCTTGTCACATCCCTAGCTCTGACCATGCCTAGTGCTAGCATCTGGTGTTGCATCATGTTTACTTTTCACAAAAAGTTGAAATGGGGATGACAGAACCCCCAGCAC
>NC_041383.1:515679003-515698887 GCF_002162155.2 Triticum dicoccoides
TCTTTTTCAATGAACTTGAAATGCCCTTCTAAAATGTCCATCATTTTTGTCCTGGGTCAGAACCTCTGGCAAAATTGGTTCACATTTTTCTAGGACAACATTGGGTCACTGAATTAAATCATACTCTATTTGCATTTGGGCATTTAAATGCTATATAATATTTTAAACGTCCAAATAATCCCAAACCGAAATGTTCCATGTTGGATATGTTCTAAACTATGGGCATGTGCAGTTTGGTGATTTTTGAAAATGCCTAAGTATTTTTAGAAAAGCCACAAAGTTACAGAAAAATAGAAAACAGGAAATAAAAGAGAGAGAGAGACTTACCTGGAACTTACCTGGCGCCCACCAAAGCCCACCTGGCCGGCCCGGTTGGCCAGCCCAGCCCACCAGCGCCTCCAGGTTGTCTTCTACCTGAGGCAGCTGCGTGGCAGCAGCACAGCCGAGTTGCGCCAGCTCCTGCTTGCCGCCTCCTATTTCCCCCTCACGTCTGGCGACGCCACGCACCTCCCTGCCTCTCTCTCTCACTCTCCCGCGCTCTCAGCCCCTTCCTGGATCTCTCTCTCTCGCGCCCGACCGCTGCCGTCGCCGCCGCTCGCTGCCCGCGCAGCCACAGCCGTCCCCTCGCCCCACGGTCGTGCCCCCGAGCTCTACATCCTCGCGCAGCTTCTCCAAGCCGAAGGAACCAAGCCCGGACAACCTGCATCACTGGCTACTCCACCTTCCTCCTCCTCGGTCGCCAGAGGCCGCGCTTGTCGATTCACCGCCGTCTTCGGCTCCCCGAGCTCGCTTTCTACATCATCCAACCCACCATGAGCTCCTGCACGTTTTCCCCCTAACCCTGTGGCTTGCCGCTGGCTGTAGCCGTCGTTTCGTAGATGGCCATAGCAAGTCTCCGCCTGAGCTCGCCACCGGTGTAGCTCCGGTGACCATTTGGTCACCCCGGCGAGCCCTATGCGTTCGTAGCTCCCCGTAGAGCATGCCTAGCGCAAAAACTAGCCCGCTTGCTCTCTGCAGCATCAAACCCGTGGTCGCCCGAACTCCGGCCGTCGCCGTCGTCGTAGTTGTCGTCGCCTCCGGCCACCCCAGCTCTTCCCGCGTGCCCTACTGGATGCGCGCGAGCCCCAGCTACGCATAGGACCAAATCACGGTCGATTTGGTCGACCGTGGGCAAAACCCGAGCCACTCCAGTGCGCCTCCGCTGCGGCTTGAGGTCGCCGCTGGCCAAACTCCGGCGTGCCGACGTGGCAGAGTACTTAGCGCTAATCACCGTCAGCTAAACCACCCACAAACACTGACAGTAGACCCCACCCGTTAATTAACCACAGGGTTATTCCCTGTTTAATTTAAGCTAATGACCGTGGCCCCACCGGTGTATTTGACCTTGCCACCTCAGCGTTGACCGACCCCACGAGTCAGTGCTGACCCGGCTGACGTGGCCGTTGACCAGGCCCCACCTGTCATTGACACTGAACAGCACTGTGTCACTGACCTGTGGACCCCACTGGTCAGGTTTGACCTAGACCGCTGCTGTTGACCTGCTGACATCACAGTGACGCAGTGCTTACGCAATAAATCATTTACTGGATTTATTCTTATTCAGAAAATTCCAGAAAATGCCCAAAACTTCTAAAATTCATATAAATTCAACCATAACTCCAAATGAGATAAATTATATATGAAAAATGATCAAAAAAATCCAATCTATCCATCTGTACCATTTTCATGCATGTTAGAACAACTTATAGCTGCTGTTTAGTACAAATCATATGAAGGGCATTTAAAACATCACATATGGAGTTTGAATTTGAATCATTGATTCAAACCAACTTCATTTAATCTGGTTTTAGTTACATTAGCACAAACCACAGCATATTGCCATGTCACATTCATGCATCATATTGTTGCATTGCATTGATTGTGTTTCTTCTTTGTTGTCGGTGTTTGTCCCCTCTTGATAGACGTGGTTCCGACGATGAGATCGATGACACCGATGAAGAGCTATATTATCTTCAGAAGTGCCAGGCAAGCAAAACCCCCCCTTGTTCATTCCGATACAATCCCACTCTCTCGCTCCTGCTCTATTTTACTGCATTAGGACAACAACGATACAACTGTTAGTTGCTGCGGTAGTTGAACCCCTTTATCCTCTGCATGACCTGTCATTGCCACAGTAAATAGATGAAACCCACTAGCATGAGTAGGAGTTGTTTGAGCCCTGATACACCTACTCATTCATGCTTGTTTTTCATGCCTGCTATTGCTTAGAGTTGTGTCAAGTCTGAATCAACGGGGATGAATTGGAGGTGTGTAAACATGTCCTACTGTGTGTGAGCTAAGTGTGTGAGCACAATTTGGTAAAGGTAGCAGTGAGAGGCCATGTAGGAGTACATGGTGGGTTGTCTCATTGCAGCCGTCCTCAGGAACTGAGTTCTGTGTTTGTGATCCATGAACAGTTACTACCATGCATTGGAATGCTTAAGTGCCCCGCTCGACTTATTAATCAACTTGATCTCTATCCAGGAGTTGCAACTAGTTTCTGGTGTTTGTAGGTAGTGTTAGTAGTCTACCAAGTGGCACCCGGTACAGGTGGGCTTGGGACAGACTAGGCACAGTGGCACGATGTACCAAGTGGCACCCGGATGGTGGGCTTGGGAACCCTGCTCACATCATTTGGGGCCGTGAGCGACACCCCGGCCGGATCTCCTTGCGGATGGAACCCGAATAGGCGACAAACCTGGAAGAGAGCCTTGTGTGGTTAGTCAGGTCATGGCCGACACCCTCGCTGGGCTTTCGCTTGAAGGTTGCCGAGTACATGTCGTGTAAACGGCGGTAAGTGGTCAGAGCGTGTGTGAAGAAGTACACCCCTGCAGGGTTAATATGATCTATTCGAATAGCCGTGTCCGCGGTAAAGGACTTCTGGGTTGCCTGTACAGTTCATAGACAAGTGAAAGTGGATACTCTAAAATATGCAAGATAAGCGTGAGTGCTATGGATGGCGTTCTCGTAGGGAGACGGGAGCGGATCCATAGTGGTGTATTGATATGGTGAATATGTGGACTCGTGTGCGCCACCTCAAAGAGTTACTTGCAGTCGTAGTTCAGGATAGCCACCGAGTCAAAGCTGGCTTGCTGCAGTTAAACCCCACCATCCCCTTTGTTGATAATGATGCATATGTAGTTAGTTCTGATGTAAGTCTTGCTGGGTACATTTGTACTCATGTTGCTTAATTTATGTTTTTGCAGAGAGACTTCAGTCTCACTAGTAGATCCACGTGGACTTCGACGTTTAGCTTGTTACCTCAGCTACGATCTTGTGCCCTCGGCAGGATCTGGTAGACGGTCGGGCTTCTCAGCCTTTTTCTTTTGTAGATGTTTGTACTCAGACATGTTAAGCTTACGCATGTGCTTTGACTTGTATGTTTTGAATGTTGGGTCGTGAGACCCATGATTGTAATATCTCGCTCCTCGGAGCCTATTGAATAAAATACTTGAGTTGTAGAGTCATGTTGTGATGCCATGTTGTATTTGCACATATCGAGCATATTGTGTGTATGTTATTGAAATGCTTGGTATGTGTGGGATCTGACTATCTAGTTGTTTACCCTTAGTAGCCTCTCTTACCGGGAAATGTCTCCTAGTGCTTCCACTGAGCCATGGTAGCTTGCTGCTGCTCCGAAACACTTAGGCTGGCCAGCATGTGTCCTTCCTCGTTCCTGTGTCTGTCCCTTCGGGGAAATGTCATGTGATGAATACCGGAGTCCTGTTAGCCCGCTACAGCCCGGTTCACCGGAGTCCTGCTAGCCCAGTGCTACAGCCTGGATTCACTCGCTTATGACCGACACATTCGATGCTGGGTCATGGATGCCTGTCCCTGTAAGTTTGTGCCACTTTGGGTTTACGACTAGCCATGTTAGCCCGGGCTCCTTATCATATGGATGCTAGCGACACTATCATATACGTGTGCCAAAAGGCGCAAAAGGTCCCGGGCAAAGGTAAAGTGACACCCGTGAGGATACCGTGCGTGAGGCCGCAAAGTGATATGAGGTGTTACATGCTAGATCGATGTGGCATTGAGTCGGGGTCCTGACATTTCTATAAGTAAGAGTGTCGAACCCAACGAGGAGCAGAAGGAAATGACAAGCGGTTTTCAGCATGGATTTCTCTCCAAGCACTGAAATTATCGGTTATAGATAGTTTTGTGATAAGATAATTTGTAATGGCTAACAAGTAATAAGTGTAAAAAAGTGCATCAAGGTGGCCCAATCCTTTTTGTATCAAAGGACAAGCCTGGACAAATTCTTATATAAAGCATAGCGCTCCCGAGGACGCATGGGAATTATTGTCAAGTTAGTTTTCATCATGCTCATATGATTCGCGTTCGTTACTTTGATAATTTGATATGTGGGTGGACCGGTGCTTGGGTGTTGTCCTTACTTGGACAAGCCTCCCACTTATGATTAACCCCTCTCACAAGCATCCATAATTACGAAAGAAGAATTAAGATAAATCTAACCATAGCATGAAACATGTGGATCCAAATCAGCCCCTTACGAAGCAACGCATAAACTAGGGTTTAAGCTTCTGTCACTGTAGCAACCCATGATCTACTTATTACTTCCCAGTGCCTTCCCCTAGGCCCAAATCATGGTGAAGTGTCATGTAGTCGACGTTCACATAACACCACTTCAGGAAAGACAACATAGATCTCATCAAAATATCGAACGAATACCAAATTCATATGATTACTTATAACAAGACTTCTCACATGTCCTTGGGAACAAACATAACTACACACAAAGCATATTCATGTTCATAATCAGAGGGGTAATAAATATCATTAAGGATCTAAACATATGATCTTCCACCGAATAAACCAACTAGCATCAACTACAATGAGTAATCAACACTACTAGCAACTCACAGGTACCAATCTGAGGTTTTGAGACAAAGATTGAATACAAGAGATGAACTAAGGTTTGAGAGGAGATGGTGTTGGTGAAGATGTTGATGAATATTGACCCCTCAATGAGCGGATTTTTGGTGATGATGATGGCTTCGATTTCCCCATCCCAGAGGGAAGTTTTCCCGGTAGAACAACTCCGCCGGAGCCCTAGATTGCTTCTGCCCAGGTTTCGCCTCGAGTCGGCGGTGCTTCGTCCCGAAAGCTTTCTTATGATTGTTTCCAGGTCAAAACCCTCCATATAGCAGAAGATGGGCATCGGAGACCTGCCAGGGGGCCCACAAGCCCTAGGGGCACGCCCAGGGGGGTAGGGCTCGCCCCCCAGGCTTGTGGCCACCTGGTGGGTCCCCCTCTGGTATTTCTTTGCCAAATATTTTTTATATATTCCAAAATAATTCTCTGTAAATTTTCAGGACCTTTGGAGTTGTGCAGAATATGCCTCTCAGATTTGGTCCTTTCCGGTCCAATATTTCAGCTGCAGGCATTCTCCCTCTTTGTGTAAACCTTGTAAAATAAGAGACAAAAGGCATAAGTATTGTACCATAATGTGTAATAACAGCCCATAATGCAATAAATATCAATATAAAAGCATAATGCAAAATGGACGTATCAGGCCCTTATGATGGCGACCTTTATTATGCATTTCGTCACTTTTATTACTTTGCCATAACAAGTTCATACAACGCTCAATTTTCTCTTACACTAAATGATCCAACACATTCAGAAGAAATTTGTATTGCCTTATTACATCGATGACAACTTACTTGAAGGATCTTACACAATCCATAGGTAGGTATGCTGGACTCCCGAGATAAGATTTTGGGTTTAAGGGTTTTTGGATGCACAAGTAGTATCTCTACTTAGTGTGGAGTTTTTGCTAGCAAAGGTATTGAGCAAGCACCACATGTTGAAGGATCTATGACAATATAACTTCTATGTGAATATAAACAAACATAAATCATTACGTTGTCTTCCTTGTCCAACATCAACAATTTTGACATATAATATTTAATGGGGACTCACAATCATAAATGATGTCCAAGATAGTGTATTTGCATGTGAATATTCTCTTACCTTATTAATTCTTTCATGAATTGCATCATTGACCAATGCTATGTTTATCAACTTTCAACAAATTTTATCACTTGTACTTTTTCCTTATGTGATGTCATTACTTACCATAATATTAGCATATGATCTTTTTCATTATTTCCCTTTCTTTTTATTGAAACACAAAAGTAAAGAAACAAAACTCAAACTACTCTTTATTATATATCTCGCATACAATTACATAGATAGATATCTAGATAGATAGATAGATAGATAGATAGATAGATAGATAGATAGATAGATTACTAAGCAAGAACTCAAAAATAGATCGAACTAAAATTTTATTCAAATAATTCTTAGGATAACTAAAGATCAAACTAAGATAGATAAAGGCGAAGAAAGTGGTGGTGATACGATACCGGGGCACCTCCCCCAAGCTTGGCACAAGCCAAGGGGAGTGCCCATACCCGTTAATCAAGTCTCCTTTGGTGGGGAAGATGATGGTGGTGGTGGAGATGAGGTAGTAACGAGCTTATCCTCCAGCTTCCATGGCAGCGGTTCACCATCATAAGAGGAAGCGCGAGTCTCACGAGTCCTGCAACTGGCAGCTAAACTCATACCTTTAAATATTTCCTCATATTCAATGACTTGATTTTGGAGATCATAGATTTGGCTTTTTAGGAAATTGATTTTCTTGTTGAGGGTGAAGAGGATGTCCTTCATGGACTAACCATCCACCTTGTGATCACGGGTGAAATCCGTAATCATGAGGTGATTGGAATTGAGTTCATGGTCCACCATCCCCTTGCACTTGATGATCTCCTGCTACGTGGCTTCGAGCCTGACCTCCATGGTTCCCATCTTCTTGGGCCCTTGAACATCTCAGATGTGGAGCACCCCCTCATGCATCATGATGGTTTGAGGGTGCTTCATCACCTCCGACAAGTAGGGGTTGATTATCCTTTCAGAGAAAATGTCCTTGGAGGAGCTCGGAGCAGGGTGATGATCTGCTCTTGCAACAGAATATTTTCACGAGTGAGATATTTATTTTGCACACGAACCATTTCAATGGTCCTGAAAGCTTCAATTTCAGTAGGGGTAAGATGATTGTAGTATGGTTGAAGGATATCTTCTTCTTCTGTTGCTAGAACAACATTCCCTACTGCTCGAGCTTGATCTCCCGCAACTTCCTTGACCTTATCACCCATGATGGTTTCCTTTGGTTCCTCTCTCTTCAGTTCTATCTTCATCAACCAAGCATCCTCTTCTCCTTTGTTGGAGGAGGGAGAAGACATGATGCCTGGCTTGACATATCCGACAGAAAACAGCAAGAAAGAATAACAGAAGATTTCTCTGCGATACGGGGGTTAATACGTTCGGGAGGTATATAAAGATTTTTTATCTTGGTAAACAAGCAGAACGGAAGGAAAAGGAGTCGAGAAGGTTCCCGAGGTGGGCACAACCCACTTGGGCGTGCCAGGCAAGGCAAGCGCACTGTGGTGTCTTGTGCCCTCCTCAGTTGCCTTCCTGGTTGTTTCTTATTTTCCGAATTTTTGTAATATTCTAAAATTGACAAAAAATATATTTGCAGATTTTTTGGAGTCCGTTTACTTACCGTATCACGTACCTCCTATTTTTCATGATTCTGCAGTGTTCTAGAAGGTTTCTTTTATGTGTACCTCTGGTGTCATGGTTTGGATAATATTGCTTCCAACACTAATAGGCGTACCTGATATATAGTGTTTAATTCTTTGCCCATTGACCACCATCTGATTAGTACCATCAGCATTATTAATTTTGATAGCTCCAGAGCGATAAACCTCTTCAATAATATATTGTCCTTCCCATTTGGAAAGAAGTTTTCCTGCAAAGAATCTAAAATGAGAGTTGTACAAAAGAACATATTCACCCACTTTCAATTCCTGTTTTTGGATTCTTTTATCATGCCATCTTTTAACTTTTTCTTTAAACAATTTGGCATTTTCATAAGCTTGGGTTCTCCATTCATCTAGTGAGCTAATATCAAATAACCTCTTTTCACCGTCAAGCTTGAAGTCTTAATTAAGTTCTTTAATTGCACAATATGCTTTATGTTCTAACTCAAGAGGCAAATGACAAGCTTTTCCATAAACCATTTTATAAGGAGACATACCCATAGGATTTTTATAGGTTGTTCTGTAGGCCCAAAGTGCATGATACGTCCATTTTGCATCATGTTTTCCTACTGTTATTAATGTTTTTATGCATAATAATGCTTTTTGGAGTAATTCTCATACCTTTTCTCTCATAATATGCAAGG
This sequence comes from Triticum dicoccoides, assembly GCF_002162155.2. NCBI lineage: Eukaryota > Viridiplantae > Streptophyta > Magnoliopsida > Poales > Poaceae > Triticum > Triticum dicoccoides. The sequence goes on from NC_041383.1 coordinate 515,687,315, forward strand.
TTTACATAAAGAGGGAGAATACCGGCAGCTGGAGTTCTAGACCTGAAAAAGCTACGTTAGAATTACCTATTCTACACCATCTCCAAATAAGCTAAAAATTACGAAGAATTGTTTTACAATATATGAAAATATTGGAGCATATAACTACCAGAGGGGCCCTCTAGATGGGCACAACCCACCTGGGCTTTTCAGGGAGCCCAGGCGCGCCCTAGTGGGTTGTGCCCTCCTCGCCCACCTCCAATGCCCATCTTCTGGTATATAGGTCATTTTGACCTAGAAAAAATCAGGAGGGGACTTTCGGGATGAAGCGCCGTCGTCTCGAGGCGGAACTTGGGCAGGAGCACTTTTGCCCTCCAGTGGAGTGATTCCGCCGGGGGAACTTCCCTCCTGGAGGGGGAAATCATCACCATCGTCATCACCAAAAACTCTCCCATCTTTGGGAGGGCCATCTCCATCAACATATTCAACAACACCATCCCCTCTCAAACCCTAGTTCATCTCTTGTGTTCAATCTTTTTACCGGAAACTTAGATTTGTATTTGTGGGTGACTACTAGTGTTGATTACATATTGTAGTTGATTACTATGTGGTTTATTTGGTGGAAGATTATATGTTCAGATCCATTATGTTATTTAATACCCCTTTGATCTTGAGCATGATTATTATTTGTGAGTAGTTGCTTTTGTTCTTGAGGTCATGGGAGAAGTCATGTTGCAAGTAATTATGTGAACTTGATATGTGTTTGATATTTTGATGATATGTATGTTGTGATTCCTTTAGTGGTGTCATGTGAACATCGACTACATGGCACTTCACCATATTTGGGCCTAAGGGAATGCATTGTGGAGTAGTTATTAGATGATGGGTTGCTAGAGTGATAGAATCTTAAACCCTAGTTTATGCGCTACTTCGCAAGGAACCGATTTGGATCCAAAAGTTTAATGCTATGGTTAGATTTTATCTTAATACTTTTCTCGTAGTTGCGGATGCTTGCGAAGGGACTAATAATAAGTAGGAGGTTTGTTCAAGTAAGAATAGAACCTAAGAACCGGCCCACCCACATATCAAATTATCAAAGTAGCAAACACGAACCAAACCAACATGATGAAAGTGACTAGATGAAATTCCTGTGTACCGTCAAGAACACTTTGCTTATCATAAGAGACTATTTTGGCCTATCGTTTGCCACAAAAGGATTGGGCTACCTTGCTACACTTTATTTACCAGTACCGTTACTTGCTCGTTACAAATTATCTTGCCATCAAACTACTTGTTACCGACTATTTCATTGCTTGCAGAAAATACCTTGCTGAACACCACTTGTCATTTCCTTCTGCTCCTCATTGGGTTCAACACTCTTACTTACCGAAAGGACTACGATTGATCCCCTATACTTGTGGGTCATGAGTGCATCATCCAATTTCTTAGACCAATTTTTTCGGGACCTATTAACAGTCTTTTGTAATATTAGTTTTATTTCTCTATTTCTAAGTTCAACTTGACCACTAGATTGAGGATGATAGGGTGATGCAATTCTATGCTTAACATCATATTTAGAAAGCATTTTATGGAAAGCACCATGAATAAAGTGTGAACCAGCATCAGTCATTAAGTGTCTAGGGACTCCAAACCTTGGAAAAATAACTTCTTTAAGCATTTTTAATGGAAGTGTTATAATCAGCACTACTAGTTGGAATAGCTTCTACCCACTTAGTAACAAAATCAACAACAATCAAAATATGTGTATAGCCATTAGAGGAAGGAAAAGGTCTCATATAATCAAAACCCCAAACATCAAATGGTTCAACAACAAGTGAATAATTCATAGGCATTTAGTGATGCTTACCGATATTACCTATCCTTTGCATTCATCACAAGATAAAACAAACTTACGGGCATCCTTGAAGAGAGTAGGCCAATAAAAACTAGATTGCAATACCTTGTAGCACTTGTATCTCCCGCATGATGCCCTCCATAAGCTTCGGAGTGATATTTCTGTAGGATTTGTTCCTGTTCATTCTCAGGTACACAACGTCTAATAATACCATCTACTCCTTTATAAAGATGTGGGTCATCCCAAAAGTAATGTCTTAAATCATGGAAGATTTTTTCTTTTGTTGGTATGTAAAACTAGGTGGTATATATTTAGCAACAATGTAATTAGCATAGTTAGCATACCAAGGAATGTTATGAGAAACATTTATTGCAGCTAGTTGTTCATCAAGAAAGTTATCATTAATAGGTAGTGGATCATTAAGAATATTTTCTAACCTAGACAAGTTATCTGCTACGAGGTTCTCAAGTCCTTTCCTATCAGTAATATGTAAATCAAATTCTTGTAGCAAAACAACCCACCTAATGAGTCTAGGTTTAGCATATTTGTTTTCCATAACATATTTTATAGCAGCATGGTCAGTGTGAATAATTACTTTGGAATCAACAATATAAGATCTGAATTTGTCACAAGCAAACACAACTGCTAAAAATTCTTTTCCCGTTCTAGCATAATTTCTTTGGGCACAGTCTAGAGTTTTGCTATCATAATGAATAACATTTAATTTGTTATCAACTCTTTGTCCTAGAATAGCATCAGTAGCATAATCACTAGCATCACACGTAATTTCAAAAGGCAAGTTCCAGTCGGGTGGTTGAACAATAGCTGCAGAAGTTAAGGTTTTCTTAAGTTTCAAAGGCTTCTAAACAATCATCATCAAAAACAAATGGAAGGACCTTTTGTAAAAGATTTGTAAGAGGCCTAGAATTTTAGAGAAGTCTTTAACAAACCTCCTATAGAAACCAGCATGACCAAGGAAACTACGAATATCTTTAATATCTTTAGGACATGGGATTTTCTCAATTGCATCAACTTTAGCTTTATCCACATCAATACCTTGTTCAGAAATCTTATGCCCCAAGACAATACCTTCGTTAACCATAAAGTGACACTTCTCCCAATTCAAGAAGATTAGTTTGCTCACATGTCTGCAAAATTCGATCAAGGTTGCTTATGCAATAATCAAAATAAGTTCCAGAAACAGAACAAACATCCATGAAAACCTCAACAATCTTTTCAAAAAATCATAGAATATAGAATTCATACATCTTTGAAAGGTAGCAGGTGCATTTCATAAACCAAAAGGCATACATCTATAAGCATAAGTTCCAAAAGGGCAAGTAAAGGTGGTTTTCTCTTGATCACATTGTGAAACAGGTATTTGAGAAAAAACAGAATATCCATCAAGAAAACAAAACTGGGTGTGCTTAGATACTCTTTATAGCATTTTATCAATGAAAGGTAGAGGGTAATGATCTTTTCTGGTAGCTTTATTTAATTTTCTGAAATCAATTACCATTCTATAACAAGTAACAATTCTTTGTGGAATAAGTTCATTTTTATCATTAGGAATAACAGTAATACCTCTGTTCTTAGGGACACAAGAAATAGGACTTACACATCTACTATCAGGTATGGAGTCGATTATACCTGCTTCTAAAAGCTTTAATATTTCAGTTCTTACCACTTCTTTCATCTTAGGATTCAAACGCCGTTGATGATCAACAATGGGTTTAGCATTAAGTTCCTTATTAATCTTGTACTGATAGAGAGTGGGACTAATGCCCTTAAGATCATCAAGGGCATATCCAACAGCAGCATGGTGCTTCTTCAGAATTTTCAATAATCTTTCTTCTTCATGTTCTGAAAGGTTGGCACTAATAATAACAGGATATATCTTTTCCCATCGAGATAAGGATATTTGAAAGTGTCAGACAATTGTTTTAATTCAAACATAGGATCACCTTTAGCTGGAGGAGGACCTCCTAGAGTTTCAATAGGCAAATTGTGTTTGAGCAGAGGTCGTTGCTCAAAGAAAATTATATCTATTTCATTTCTTTCATGCATATGCATATCATATTCATGGTCTAGCAAATATTGTTCTAGTGGATCAGTAGGAGGCACAACAATAGAAGCAAGACCAACTATTTCATCCTTACTAGATAAATCTTTCTTATGAGGTTGTCTACTAAACTTGGAGAAATTAAACTCAATCATGAGACTCATCACCAAAGCTAACACCTGCAGTTTCTTTCTCACAATATATTTTAGCATTAACGGTGTTCAAGAAAGGTCTACCAAAGATAATGGGAAAAAAGTCATCTTGTGGAGAACCAAGAACTAGAAAATCAGTAGGATATTTTATTTTCCCACACAAGACTTCAACATCTCTAACAACCCCAAGTGGTGTGATGGTGTCTCTATTAGCAAGTTTAATAATAAGATCTGTGTCTTCTATTTCAGCGGGTGCTATGTTGATTGTTCCATGCTGTTATATTATCATTCTTGGATGTTATACAATCATTTTATAGCAACTTTATATCAATTTTTTGGGACTAACCTATTGACATAGTACCCAATGCCAGTTGTTGTTTTTTGCTTGTTTTTTACTTCACAGGAAATCAATACCAAACGGAGTCCAAACGCAGCGGAACTTTTTGGTGATTTTTTCTGGACCAGAAGACACAAGATGGGCCAAGAAAGTACCTGAGGGGTGCTCCGAGGGTAGCACAACCCACCAGGGCGTGCCCTGGGGCCTAGGCACGCCCAGGTGGGTTGTGCCCACCTCGGTGGCCTACCGCACCGCCTCTTTGCTCTATAAATACCCCAATATTCTAGAAACCCTAGGGGAGTCGATGAAAATCAATTCCAGCCGCCGCAAGTTTGATCTTACGGTGCTTGATCCCAGTGATAGAAGGGGAACCGACACATATGTATCATTGCTATTAAGGATAACAAGATGGGGTCTATTTCTACATAAATAGATCTTGTCTGCATCATGTCATTGTTCTTATTGCATTGCTCTGTTTTTCCATGAAATTAATACACTAGATGCAAGCTGGATAGCGGTCGATGTGTGGAGTAATAGTAGTAGATGCAGGCAGGAGTCGGTCTACTAATCTTGCACGTGATGCCTATATAATGATCATTGCCTGGATATCATCATGATTATTTGAAGTCTATCAATTTACCAACAGTAATTTGTTTACCCATCGTATGCTATTTTTTCTCGAGATGAGCCACTAGTGAAATCTACGGCCCCCGGATCTCTTCTTTATTATATTTGCCTTCAAGATCTATTTTTATTTGCTTTTATTTTCAGATCTATTAATCCAAAAACACAAAAATATCTTGCTGCAATTTTTATTTATTTATTTTATCTTACGTTTCCGCGAGATCTATTTATCCAATCTACTACAATTTTACATATCCTTTTACCCATGAGGGATTGACAACCCCTCTCTTGCGTCGGGTTGCAAGTATTTGTTCTTTGTGTGCACGAGTTGTTTACGTGGTGTTGCGTTGTTCTCCTACTGGTTCGATAACCTTATTCACATCACTGAGGGAAATACCTACCGTAGCTGTGTTGCATCATCCCTTCCTCTTTGGGGAAATACCGATATATTTCAAGCCGCATCAAAAGGACTTTTTGGCGCCGTTGCCAGGGAGACATCATCAACATCTACTAGGTTCCTAATCACAAATCTCATCTCCTTGCAATTTACATTATTTTCCATTTGCCTCTCGTTTTCATCTCCCCCACTTCACAAAAATTTGCCATTCTATTTGCCTTCTTTTTCGTTCGCCTTTTTCTAGTCAGATCTCTTGTTTGCTTGTGTTGCCATGTGACTTCTATTTGCTTGCATCTTCACTTGCTTAAAATCTATTGATATGGATCCTCATCCACTAGCTAATCTTTTCAAGAGATCCAATTATGATGAACCCATTGCTAGTGAATTAGGTTCACTAGATTATCTTTATGAAGTTTTGCTTGAGATTTATGAATCTGAAAATTGTGATGAAGTGTTAAAAGAAGAAAACTATAAAGTGATTCATGATAGCTCCTTAAATGAAAAGCATGATTGCAATGATGTTATTATAAATTCTATTGATGTCAATTGTGCTAATAATATGCAAAACCCCAAGCTTGGAGATGCTAATATTGCTATGTCCACTACTTATTGCAATGATCATGATTGGGGTGATAATGATTCGTATGATCTTGAAAATTTATTTAAGTCTCATGATGATTATGCTATTTATAATAATGTCTGCAATAATATTGAAAGTGGGTTTGAAAGACTGTTAACTCTAGGTAAAAATAATCCCACATATTTGGAGAGTGTTCAGTTTCATGAAATTTTGGATAAAAGTGGGCTTGGAGAGGTCATGACTTTATTTGATGATAACCCCACTATTTTGGAAGAGTGTCAACTTTGCATGCATGTGGATCATGAAGAGAATATTTATGTGAGAGCTATATTGTTGAATTTGATTATGATCCTACATGTAATTATAACGAGAGAGGAATATATGGTTGTAGAAATTTTCATGTTACTAAATGTCCTCTTGTTATGTTGAGATTGCTATTGTTTCTTTCTTCTTCTTTGCATATGCTAGAAATTGTTTGTCTTGATAATTTGTTTTCCTATAAAATTCCTATGCATAGGAAGTATGTTAGACTTAAATATGGTTGTAACTTGTTTTGTGATGCTCTCTTTCTGCTTCAATTCTTGTCATTTAATGTGAGCATCATTAAAATTATCAATGCCTAGCTAGGGGCGTAAAACGATAGTGCTTGTTGGGAGGCAACCCAATGAATAAAATTTATGTTTGTCTTTTTCTTTGTGTTCTTTAGTGTTTGCACAATTATGCTACTGTTATGATTGTGTTTTTTGTGTTTTTGTTAGTGTTTGTGCCAAGCAAAGACTTTGGGATACTGTTGGGTGATAGTTGATTTGATCTTGTTGATAAACAGAAACTTTTGAGATTAGTAAATAATTTTCATAAATCACAGAAGCATGCTTTTGCTCCGAATATTTTACACAAGATTGATACATAAATTGCCCATGTTGTCCTAATTTTTTAGAATTTTTAGAGTTACAGAAGTATACGAAGTTCCCTGATTACTACAGACTGTTATGTTTTTGCCATATTTTGTTTTCTTTGCGTTGTGTGCTTATTTCTATGAATCTATGGTTTGTATTGGAGGGTATAAGCTATAGTAAAGTTGGAATACAGCAGATATAATGTGAAAATAAAATATCAATTGGTTTGCAACAGTGCTTACAGTAGTGATTTGCTTTGTTATACTAACGGATCTCATGAAGGTTTTGTTGAGTTTTGTGTGATTGAAGTTTTCAATCTTTGGGTGAGATCACAATGGATGAAGGAATAAGGAGTAAGAAGAGCCTAAGCTTGGGGATGCCCCATGGCATCCCAAGCTATTATCTAAAATAGAAGCAAGCAACTAAGCTTGGGGATGCCCCGAGTGGCATCCCCTCTTCCTTCTAACGACCATCGGTATTTTACTCGGAGCTATATTTGTATTCGTCACATACCATGAGTTTTGCTTGGAGCGTCTTGTATGATATGAGTCTTTGCTTTTTTTGTTTTTATTTTAATTCTTGAATCCTTGTTGGACACACCTATTTGAGAGAGCCAAAATTATGCTATGACTTGTTAGAATTGCTCTCTATGCTTCACTTAAATCTTTTTGAGCTTTGGAATTCCTCTAGTGCTTCACTTATATCTTTTTCAACACGGTTTGCTTTATTATTTTTTGAAGAAATGCTCTCATGCTTCACTTAGGTTTATTTGAGAGTTAATAAAAAATTTAAGAAATTCTCTCTTGCTTCACTTAAATTATTTTGAGAGAAGAAATTTTATGCTCATGTTCTTCACTTAGATTTGTTTGAGCTATCAAAAGCAACATATGAAATTAGTCCCAATGTGATAGATATTCAAGAAGGATATTATAAAAACTTTCATGAAGATCATTGGACAAAAAAAACTTGATTCCTTGTAATAAGTTTGCGATATGTTGATATAATATGTGACTCATGTTGATGAGTAATTATGATTTAGTAAGAATATTTGTGTTAAGGTTTCTGATTCCCTATGCAAGCACGAAAGTCAATAGTTATGCAATGAAATTACATCCTACTTGTGGTGCATTATTCGGTGTTAGTTATGCTTAATGCTCGCTTATGAGATTTTTCGTTTCTTGGTTGGATGCTTCTCAATCTTTTGCTAGTCTTCATTTGCACTAAGTATGATCACTACATGTGCATCCAAAATCCTTAAACCAGTTTTGCCACATTAGTCCACTATACCTACCTATATGTGGTATTCTGTTGTCGTTCTAAGCAAATTTGTATGTACCATCTCTAAACTTCAAAATAAAGTTTCTCTTTTGTGTGCTCGTACTGCTCATGAAACGGTAGGGGGTGGCTGATATTTTTCCATGCTAGATGTGTTATTCTCAAGATGAGTGTTTATTCACTTGTCATTGCACGAGAGTACGGAAAAGGTATTAGGGATGCCTAGCCCCGAAATGTAAAATGAATTTACTTTATGTTGTCAAACAATAAATTCCTTGGAAAGTGTTGGTATGGACGGCACCCGGTTAGCCGTGGAATGTGAAAGTGTGGTGGAAAAAGGTTATGTTGTCAAATAATAAATTTATCTTTTGTGTGCTTGTACCGCTCATGAAACTTTATTTTCTGTTTGGGAACCGCCTATGATATATCCAGCATGGAAAGTATTGGGAACTACTCGATCATTTTCCTTGACAGGAAAAGCATGCCACCGAAAATGTTTTATCTCTACTTTTTTCGCTTTGAGCTCAAGAACCTCTACAAATCCCTACTAAGGGGCACTACGATCGTACTTTATGCAATTTTTATTTTTCTACGAAGGGCCTTTCTCTTACTTTATGCAATTTTTATTTTTATTTGAATCATCTTCTCTTATAAAGCACCAACTAAGGGGCACTATGATCGTACTTGAGCATTGGGTGTAGCTAATATGCGAGTGTGTTTCATGAATGGATCAATGATTGAGCATAATGGGCTAGGGATAACTTGCTTTAGTGTTGATATTCTGAAAGACATGGTTGCTTGTTGATATGCTTGAGTATTGAAATCGTCATGTCAAAACTAGACAATTGATTTTAATCATATAAAAGTCAAATGTCCATGCTACAAAGAAAATAATATGTGATGAACATGTTAGGCAGCATTCTACATCAAAAATTCTATTTTTATCATTTACCTACTCGAGGACGAGCAGGAATTAAGCTTGGGGATGCCGATACGTCTCCAACGTATATATAATTTCGGATTGTTCCATGCTGTTATATTATCATTCTTGGATATTTTACAATCATTTTATGGAAACTTATATCATTTTTTGGGACTAACCTATTGACATAGTGCTAGTGCCAGATGTTGTTTTTTGCTTGTTTTTTACTTCGCCGGAAATCAATACCAAACAGATTCCAAATGCAACGAAACTATTTGGTGATTTTTTTCTGGACCAGAAGACACACGATGGGCCAAGAAAGTACCTGAGGGGTGCTCCGAGGGGAGCACAACCCACCAGGGCGTGCATGGGGGCCCAGGCGCCCCCAGGTGGGTTGTGCCCACCTCGGTGGCCTCCTGCACCACCACTTTGCTCTATAAATACCCCAATATTCCAGAAACCCTAGGGGAGTCGACGAAAATCAATTCCAGCCGCCGCAAGTTCCAGTAACACCAGATCCAATCTAGACACCATCACAGAGGGGTTCATCATCCTCATTGGTGCATCTCCGATGATGCGTGAGTAGTGCATTGTAGACCTACGGGTCCGTAGTTAGTAGCTAGATGGCTTCCTCTCTCTATCTTTTGATTCTCAATACAATGATCTCTTTGAGATCTATTTGATGTAACTCTTTTTTGTGGTGTGTTTGTTGGGATTCGATGAACTTTGAGTTTATGATCAGATCTATGTTTTACCCATGAAAGTTATTTTGAGTATTTGATCTCTTATATGCATGATTACTTATAGCCTCATATTTCTTCTTTGAATATTTGGTTTAGTTAGGCCAACTAGATCAACTTTTCTTGCCATGGGAAGAGGTGCTTTGTGGTGGGTTCGATCTTACGGTGCTTGATCCCAGTGATAGAAGGGGAACCGACATGTATGTATCGTTGCTATTAAGGATAACAAGATGGGGTCTATTTCTACATAAATAGATCTTGTATACATCATGTCATCGCTCTTATTGCATTACTCCGTGTTTTCATGAACTTAATACACTAGATGCATGTTGGATAGCGGTCGATGTGTGGAGTAATAGTAGTAGATGCGGGCAGGAGTCGGTCTACTAATCTTGGATGTGATGTCTATATAATGATCATTGCCTGGATATCATCATGATTATTTGAAGTTCTATCAATTTCCCAACAGTAATTTGTTTACCTAACGTATGCTATTTTTTCTTGAGCGAAGCCACTAGTGAAATCTACGGCCCCCGGATCTCTTCTTTATTTTGTTTACCTTCGAGATCTATTTTTATTTGCTTTTATTTTCAGAACTATTAATCTAAAAACACAAAAATACCTTGCTGCAATTTTTATTTATTTATTTTATCTCGCGTTCCCGCGAGCTCTATTTATCCAATCTAATACAATTTTACCTATCCTTTTACCCGTGATGGATTGACAACCCCTCTCTTATGTCGAGTTGCAAGTATTTGTTCTTTGTGTGCAGGAGTTGTTTACATGGTGTTGCATGGTTCTCCTACTGGTTCGATAACCTTGGTCTCATCACTGAGGGAAATACCTACCGTAGTTGTGTTGCATCATCCCTTCCTCTTTGGGGAAATACTAACGTAGTTCAAGCCGCATCATATGTCATCCATAATTTCTTGGTATAATGTAAAAGGAATAGCACTCAGGCTAGCACCTAAATCACATAAACCATGATAACAATGATCTCCTGTTTTAACTGAGACAACAGGCATGCCAACAATAGGTCTATGTTTATCTTTTTCATTGGGTTTAGCAATTCTAGCAACTTCATCACAGAAGTAAATAACATGCACATCAGTATTTTCTACCAGGAGATCTTTAACCATAGTAACACTAGGTTCTACTTTAATTTGCTCAGAAGGTTTAGGTGCTTTAATATTACTTTTTCGAATCACAGTTGATACCTTAGCATGTTCCTTTATCCTAACACGGAAAGGTGGTTTTTCAATATAAGAAGTGGGCACAACTAGATCAACATTGTAAATAATAGTTTCATCTTTAGCTTTAACCGGTTCTTTAATTTCTTCTTTAATAGGTGGATGGTATTTAAACCACTTCTCCTTAGGGAAACATGAGTAGCAAATGATTCACAAAAAGAGGCGACTATCTCAGAGTCAAGTCCATATTTAGTGCTAAAATTGTGAAAAACATCGGTATTCATAAAAGATTTAACACAATCAAACTCAAGCTTAATACCTGACTCTTTACCTTCGTCGAGTTCCCAATCTTTAGAGTTGCATTTAATTCTTTCCAAAAGATCCCACCGGAATTCAATAGTCTTGTTCATAAAAGAACCAGTACAAGAAGTATCAAGCATGCATTGACCATCACGAGAAAGCTGAGCATAAAAGTTCTGAATAATAATTTCTCTCAAGAGCTCATGATTGGGACATGAATATATCATTTACTTAAGCCTCCCCCGAGATAGAGCGATACTTTCT
>NC_041383.1:515699187-515707321 GCF_002162155.2 Triticum dicoccoides
TCACGATGAACTAGATGCATAGGATAAATATTTTGGTGAAATTCCAATTTCAATCGATTCTAGTTCCAAGATCCAATATCATCACATAGCCTATACCATGCCAATGCTTTTCCCTTCAAAGATATAAGGGAAAACCTTGTTCTTAGTTTCATCTCCGGGTAAACTCGCAAGCTTAAACAATCCACAAAATTCATCAACATAGATCAACTGCATATCAGGATGTTCGGTTCCATCTCCTGCATAAGGATTAGCTAGCAGTTTTCCAAACATACCCAAAGGAATTTCATAACCAATATTTTAAATATGTGCACTAGGTTGAGGGGCAACTAATTGTGCTTCCGGTTGAGGCGAAGATACCCTGATCAAACCCCTCAAAGGATGGTTTTCCATTATAGCAAGTGACAATAAATTTCAGCACGCAGTAATAATTTTTCCTTACCAATTTCCACTTATCAAGAGTGCTTCACTCCCTGACAACGGCGTCAGAAAAGAGTCTCGATGACCCACAACTATAGGGGATCAATCGTAGTCCTTCTGATAAGTAAGAGTGTCGAACCCAACGAGGAGTACAAGGAAATGACAAGTGGTTTTCTGCAAGCACTGAAATAGTCGGTAACAAGTAGTTTGATAGCAAGATAATTTGTACGGACAAGTAACAGTAATGGTATATAAAGTGCAGCAAACAGCCCAATACTTTTGGGGCAAAGGACAGGCCAAAACGGTCTCGTATGATAAGCAAAGCATTCTTGAGGGTACACGGGAATTTCATCTAGTCACTTTCATCATGTTGGTTTGATTTGTATTCGCAACTTTGATAATTTGCTATGTGGTTGGACCGGTGCTTAGGTTCTGTTCTTACTCGAACAAACATCCTAATTATAATTAACCCCCTTGCAAGCATCCGTAACTACAAGAAAGGTATTAAGATAAAATCTAATCATAGCATTGAACATTTGGTTCCAAATCGGTCCCTTACGAAGTAGTGCATAAACTAGGGTTTAAGCTTCTGTCACTCTAGCAACCCATCATCTAATAACTACTCCACAATGCATTCCTTAGGGCCAAATATGGTGAAGTGCCATGTAGTCGACGTTCACATGACACCACTAACGGAATCACAACATACATATCATCAAAATATCAAACACATATCAAGTTAAATAGCATAATGTGACCTCAAGAACATAAGTAACTACTCACAAATGATAATCATGCTAAAGATCAGAGGGGTATTAAATAGCATAATGGATCTGAACATATAATCTTCCACCAAATAAATAATATAGTAATCGATTACAAGATGTAATCAACACTACTAGTCACCCACAGGTATCAATCTGAGGTTCCGGTACAAATATTGAACAATAGAGATGAACTTGGGTTTGTGAGAAGATGATGATGTTGAAGATGTTGATGGAGATTGGCCTCCCAAAGATGAGAGGGTTGTTGGTGATGACGATGGCTTTGATTTCCCCCTCCGGGAGGGAGGTTCCCCCCACGGAGTCGCTCCACCAAAGGGCAAAAGTGCTCCTGTCCAAGTTCCGCCTCGAGACGGTGACGATCTGTCCCCAAATTCCTCTCTTTATTTTTTCTAGGTCAAGATGACCTATATACTAGAAGATGGGCACCGAAGGTGGGCTGGGCTGAGCACAACCCACCAGGGCGCGCCTGGGGGGGCCTGGCACGCCCTGGTGTCTTGTGCTCACCAGGTGGCCCCCCTCCGGTAGTTATTTTCTCCAGTATTTTTATATGTTCCAATAATTCTCCATAAATTTTCAGCTCAATTGGAGATGTGCATAATAGGTAACTCTGATGTAGCTTTTTCAGGTCCAGAATTCCAGCTGCCGGCATTCTCCCTCTTTGTGTAAACCTTGCATATTATGAGAGAAAATGCACTAGAATTACTTCATAAAGCATTATTATGCAGAAAAGCATTATAAATAACAGTACGAAATCATGATGCAAAATGGACGTATCACGCATTGATCGGCTAATGAAGGCGCACATGTCCTAACTTGGGAGGGTTGTATTAAGTTGTTGTGTAAAACCTGGCTTCATATATCTTTTGAATGTGTTAGCTCAGAGATCATTTCGGATGGGGCTCTGAACTTGAAATAAAGCAACCACATTCCCCTAAAACTTGTCGTCGCATCATGTATCACTACTTCAGCACCTTGAATCCTTCGTGCATAGAGATGAAGTTGCTATCGAATTTGTACATGAAGGGAGCATCAAAAGCGGTTCCATCAAGCATGTCGCCTGTTTTGCTAAACAAAATTGTGTTGAACGTGTGCATGCATGGAAATGTCGTTTGTTGTAAAGTTGCGATCATGTTCATTAGTTAGGGCATCTTCAACGCAACTAGCAAATTTCCTCCCACGTCCGTCTGTGGGTAAGGACCAGTTCACAGACACGGATGCGGGAGGCCATCATCCAACGCTGCCCGCATACAATTTTTTTCATAAACCGGATGAAATCCATGCAAACACAATGAATTTCATACAAACTGAAGGAAAACGTTTACATTTTGAACATATTTTAACTAAAAAGATAAAATTATGTGCACGTATGGTCAAGCGGAGCTCAACTCCCACGACATGGATACACTACACTAGACTACGGCCAGCCGCGGCAGATCCCTTTGTCTTCCCCATATCCGGTAGCCCGCTCACCGAACTACCGGGAGCCCCAAAGGTATATTCTTCCCTGTATTTCCCCTATGTCCGGCTGCGCCGCTCAATGGAGTGAAAAAAGGGTGCTTCAGGTGGAGCGGAAGGGGGCATCTCAGCATCCGTGGAGCCCAGGCAGGGGTCGACAATGGTCTAAGATAAAGAACCAGCCAAGTCATGGGAAGCCGACGATGCAACGACGTTGGCATTCCTAGGACCCAAGTGGTGGCGGCCTCCCATGTTCTATTTTCCCTCGATGTTAGCAGCGAACGCGGATACGCTAGATTCCACCTCATTGATGTTCGCGCAGCTGGCTCTTTCCTTGCCGGTAGGGCGCGGTTATGCACGCGTTGTTGGCAGATGGCACAGTCACAGGCACAGGAGGCACGGTGCCACACTGCATCGTCCATGACAGCAACGATACCCTTGTCATCATGCTCCACCTCGTGCCGGCCTTGAGTGGCAAGTTGCTGAGACATGCGCCGAATTGGGGTGGTAACTTGCTCTGTTGGGCTAGGCGAGGGAGGTGGAGCCGCGAGTTGCCTCGCTCATAACCGGCGGGCTTGGCGGGCCACCCGCCCGGCTTTTATGCCGGATAATTGCTCTTCCTGCTCGTCGGATGTCATCGAAAGTGGTGAAGAAAATGGTGGAAGGAGGAGATGGGAAGCGTCGGAGGGGTATGATTCTTGCCCGGTGTGTGCCCTCCTTCAAATAGCCGGCAGATGGGTGGAGCTTGCCTGGCCTTGTGTTTAATATCGGCCTGCTCATGAACGAACATGTGGCGGAGTAGGTTTCTCGGCTTTCACACGGGTTTAATGGAGGCGTTTGAATGCGGCAAGGAGGCGTGTTTAGCCGGGCATGCAGTGGGCGGCACCCTCGGCCGACGCGCCGCTTCAATGATGGTGACAGTGAGAGGTCACATCCGCCCTGAGCCGTCTTCAATGTGCAGCGGCGCGCTCCACAACGGCATGAATGTGGATACCTAGGGTCGGGCGGGAACGCAGGCGGGCGAGGAAGGAGGAGCTTTTGGTGGGCCAGGGTAGTCAGAAGCGGGCGTGGGTGCTATCTGAACACTCGCAAAGCCCCCACGTTTGTCTCCTGTTTGCGGGAAAAATTACATCTGTGTCGTCCTGCAGATCGATATAGACCCGCGTTGAATGACTTTTGTGGTTCGGACAGTACAATCTGAATGCATACGGTTTGAGGATCAAGAGATGCCCTTAGGCTGGTTGTAATAGGGAGTATCGTATACGTACTAGTATCATGAATATGATACTAGTGTACGATACAACCCCCTAATGCATAGTATCATATGTTAATATCATATAGCACTTTATTTATTGTCATGCATGACACATAGTAGCATAGCATTTATTATAATACAGTATCATGTTATGATACTCAACTCTCTCTTTCTCTCTCTTCATTTCATTCTATGACACCTCCTCAAAATTGCCTAGTTGACATGCATGATAATAAGTTATGATACTCCCATTACGATCAGCCTTAGCACCGGGTGTTTGATCGGAGTAAAATTAAGTGTGCCTTGTCCTAACTTCCATTCAATTATCCACTTATTTCTCTGTTAGGTCTTCTGCATGCATGGATAGTACCTCACCGCATATCTCTCTAGTTACTAAGAGCATCTAAAACCGGACTTGGCAAATTTGGGCCCTCAAACGCTCACGGACGTGCTCGAACGCGTCCGCGGATCGTGACCGGGCACTCCCCAAATTGTGTCGTCCATATCCGTGTCTCTCATATCCGAACCCCTATATCCATAGTATATCATGCAACGTCGATGAAACTACGTAGATCAGCTTCGGACATAGAAATTGCACAATAATTCACCAAAAGATCCATCAAAGTTCACATACACGATGGACAACTTTACATTACATCTAAAACTTGAAATTGAAATCAATTTCACCACTTCCCGACCGGCCCTTTCCCCTTCTGGTCGCCGGCGTAGTTGTACCCGTCGGCGGCTAGTGGAGGATCGTCTGATTCGTCGGAGGAGGAGTTGTGGTCGTCGTCGTCGGAGTCTACGATGACGAGGCCCTTGAGGCGGTGGATGGCCCAGTCTTGCTGGCACCTGAGCTTGGCCAGCCGAGCCACCTCTCTCGCCTTCTCCAACGCCTCCCACTGGGACTGCTCGATGGCAAGCCGAAGAGCCTTGGCGTTCTTCCGACGGAGCCGCCGAGCGTCTATCTCCGCCGTCGTAAGCAACCGACGATAGGCCCACGCAAGGAGCCGTTGGTCCTTGTCATGCTCCACCGGTAAGCCATGCCGGCGAAGGACATAGCTCTCCACAGCCTCCCTCTCCCTTGCCCGCTGCCTCTCGCGGCGGGCTGCGCGCGCCTCCGACTCCGGCAGGCGCGTCTAGGCCGGCGGGGGACACAAGCACCCACCGCTGCCCATGAGGGGGGCAGCAGCCGGCGGGGTGATGAGACCCGACTAGATGGCGAGTTGTTTGATGACCCGATCTTTAACGGTACTCGGCAAGGTAGAAAATTTCATGATGAACAAAAGTCGCAATAGTAGACGTAGGCGACGAAGTAGCGGATCGGTTCTTTGGATCAAGCAATATGCTAGAAGACCAAAGAATAAAGCTTACCAACGGAATCGATCGGATCGAACCGGCCACGCAGCAGCAACTTAATCTCTCCAGATTAGCAAAACAACCCACGTATTTGGCGCATCCTGGCGTGATGCTTTTCTATGTACTCCCTCCGTTCGGAATTACTTGTCGCAGAAATAGATGTATCTAGACGTATTTTAGTTCTAGATACATCCATATCCAAGACAAGTAATTCCGAACGGAGGGAGTATTTTTTAACTCAAAAACTTATATCACGTACAATGACCCAAACTGCCTTGTTATATAGGCGACGTAAGCCATGGCCAAACTAATCGCTAACCGACTCAGCCAGGTACGCGTAAAAAGATTTAGTACCAAACAAGTTGTTTTCTTCTTTTACATCTCGGAGAGAAACATCTATTTATTTAACCTACCTAACACACCTTATCCCTAGACCTCTCCCGTGATACTAGTACTCTCTTAATTAAGAAAACTAATTAATTACTCCGGCCACATTGATCACCCAAGTTATAAAATATCGGAAAAACTAACGCCCACGCATGTGGGCGTTTGCACATCGCCCACACGCCTCCGTCACCACTCATTTTGCTACGTATGAACAGATGACATCAGTAAAAATGTTTTTGGTTTTCGGCTTAAAAATGTTTTATCTTCTAATTAAAAAGGCGAATTAAAAATCTGTTGTCACCATTAAATCCGCCTCGACGAGATCTTCAAAACTAGACTCCATGTTGATATGTTTCGACGAAATTATTTTTCCCCCAAAAGTTGCCATGATGTTTACACTGTAGTTGTCATAGTGCTTAAACTAAAGTTGTCATGTGGCAATTTTAGTTTGTAGATTGTGGCAATTTTAGTTTTTTGATGATGACAATTCCAGTACTTTGATCATGAAAATATTTTTTGTATGAACCATGGTAATTTTAAGTGCATGTATCATGGCAATTTTAATTTATGGTGCATGCCAAGTCTAGTTTTTTAATTCCCCGTTTTATAATATGTCAAAATTTACTTTTAAATATAGAAGAAAATAGCTGAAACATATCATGGCAACTTCAGTGTAAACATCATGGCAATTCATGTGCAATAGACACGGCAACTTTTAATCAAAAAAAAAATTCTTTGAAATATATGGATATGAGATCTAGTTTCGAAGATCTCGTCGCGAGGGATTTAATGGTGAAAACGGATCTTCAATCTGATTTTTCATTTAAGAGATAAAATATTTTAAAAATAGAAAATCCAAAAAATTCCACATGCATGCGGTGACATGGCGTAGCCTATGTGCTATAGAGCATGTGGGCGGGTTTGGCTCCCACCACACGTGTGGGCATTAGCGTTGTCCTAAAATATAATAAGAAAACATAAAGGAATTTCTTCTTTGCACGCTTGAGATTACCACCTTGGAGGAGTTCTAAAGTATGGCTTCACTTCTTGTGAAACTACAAGCTGGATTGCAATGTCTCCTATATAAACAACGGGAACCTCCATGCAACTAGCAGAAACTTCCAAGTCTCCTTTCTTCTTCGATGCAGCACATGGAACAGCGCCTAGGATGCCTGCACATGTCCACTTTACACCTTTCTTCCTACCTTCTGGCAGATTATGAACTTGTGAAATAGTGGTAGTCGTAGAACTAGTCTGAGTGGCCAATGGCACAACAATGGCACTAGTGTTCACATCACGGGGCAAGGAGACGTGTGCGGAAGCAGCAGCCGGCGGGGCGAGGGGACGACGTAGGGGAGGCGCCCATTGCGCTGGCTGACTGTCGGAGCTGCCCATGGGCCGGGAAGGGCCAGCGTGGGTGTCCGAGATGCGCTGACGGGGAAGCGGCGGCTGCGGCAAGGCTGTAGGTCTGGAGCTGCCCCCAGTCTTCACCTTGGACCGCTCCAAGGCGATGTAGAGGGCAAGCTCATACTCTGTATCCACCTCGTTGTCGGAGCGGCTGCCGGAGCTCGACATTGCGCCAGATTCGGTCGAAGTCGGTGAAGGGACAGGAGAGAACAAAGAAAGAGAGGAGAGTGAGTGAGCTAGGGTTTCAGACCGACGAGGCCGATGAGGTTTTTTGTGAGACATTTGTGGGGTCGATGGTGGGCTGGGCTTGTCAGGCGGACGCGCCCGGGCATGCCCGGGCCACCCCATATCTGCCTCATATTTGGGCTGGATATGGTAGGTGCCGGTCAGTCCGGACGTTTGAGGCCCGTTTGAGGCGTCCATCTGCACTATTAGGGAAAAGCCTATACACAAAGGTATAGCAGTAGCGCTGGTTAAAATAGGGCGCTGCTGCTACTTTGTAGTAGTGCGTTCAAGAAAAGCGCGCTATAGCTACAACTATAGCAGTAGCGCGTGTGCAGCAAAAGGCGCTACCACTATAATTCCCACCGTGTTGGCGGTAGGCTAGGAATAGTAGTAGCGAATCCGCGCAAAGCGCGCTACCACTATGATCGTTGTTGCAGCGCGTTTCCTGCGTAGAGCGCTGCTGCTAAGAAAGAAAAGAAAACTGAAAAAAAAATAGAAAAGTAAATGAAAATGAAAGAAGTAGAAAACAAAGAAATGAAAAAAGAAAATGTAAGGATAAACAAAAGAAATAATTGCTTCCTATAGCAGTAGCGTGGTTTGCTAAAATGCGCTATAGCTAACTTAGCTATAGCGCGTTTCCGAAACAGCGCTACTGCTAGTTCAACTTAACCACCCGCGGGCTCAAAATTTTGCTAAGTCCTTCTTTCCCCCCTCTCCCCCTTGTTCCCCCAACTCCTCTGTCGCCGCCGCCCGAGCCCGAGCCTTCCCTCACCGTCGTCGCCCGAGGCCACTCTCAACCTCACCGCCGCCACCCTCGACCTCACCGCCGCCGCCCGAGCCCGCC
>NC_041383.1:515707493-515747143 GCF_002162155.2 Triticum dicoccoides
TGATTTTTCTTCCTCTGCCATGTTAATTAGTAGTAGTAGTAGATGTTAATTAGTACCAGGGTTCATAGATAATGATTTTTAGTAGTAGTAGTAGTATATGTTAATTAGTAGTAGTGATGGTACTAGTTAACTAGGGCAGTATGGTTAATACTAGATGTTTTTTAGTTAGGGTAATAATAGATGTTAAGTAGTAGATAATGTAGATGATAATTAGTTCAGTAGGGTTTAGTTTTTGAATTGAGTTTGTTTAACTAGATGTTAATCAGGGCGGTAGGGTTTACTTTAGAGTAAAGTTTAGTTCAATAGTTAACTAAATATAATCTATATTTGGTTTTTGAATTGAGTTTGAGAGAGCATGAGATTTGTGTAGATTTTCTTGAAGTGTCAAACGCTAGGAGATGAAAATTTGAAGCGGTGAGGATATATGCAAATTCCTCAATTGTGTTTGCACATGTTTCGATTGTGCCCAAGTGGCTTTGTTGTTTCCAGGGAATGAAGCCGAGTGGCCTATGTTTTGCCGGAATGTTGATTCATTTCCGTTTTGGCAAATTTTAGGTTCTCGATTTGTCCACCTTTTAGCCAAAGTCATGCTGAAAATTTCCGTGAATTTTGGCATGACTTGTGCTACAAACTAGGACATATCGAGTGCTCGGGATTTGCCGCACCGGGAAGGAGTCAACATTCCTGCAAAGCATAGGCCTTTTTATGTCATTATTCATTTTATTAGTTCTATAATTAATTGACTAGATTTAATAGCAGGAAACATGGCTAGCAACCGTGAAGGGCAGGGTTCTGGTGACTGCGATAACGCCTACGTGGCGGCAGACAAATTTTTGAGGGAAGTCGACGATCAACGGTTGATGTTGCTGGGTCCACCTGTCACATCAGAGACTGAGACCGAAGCTGAGACTGTGACCAGCATCGAGACCGGCGCTGAGACTGAGACCGGCGCCGAGACTAGCGGAGTCGGTATAGAACCGAAAGCAAAGAGGCAACGGCTTCGTAACAAGCTCATGACTACTAGACTGGTGGTCATGGAGGTGGACGGCGGCAATTTTGAGCCAAACGCGCCCGCGGAAGTGCGCGCGTGCTACGACAATCAAATAGGCTACATCATACGGACAACCGCCACCATCAACGATGAGAAACTAAAGAAGATATATAATATGAGGCCCTCCCTCCTAAAGAAGTTGCACCAGATATTCTTGTTCCTGGGCCGGAATGAAAAGGATTATAAAGATCCAGATAAGGACCTGGCAATGAAGAAGATAAACAAACACGCCATGACCAAGTTTAGCAACGCGTTGGTCGCCTGGAAAGCAAGGGTGAAACATCAAATCGTCAACAAAAAGGAACCCTACTCCGAGATTGTAAAGGATAATCCGACGATCATGGAAGAGCACTTCAAAATATTCAAGGCAGCTTGCAAGGCCGAAGCTGCCAAAAAAAAGTCAAATTACATGAAGGGGCTTCAACAGAGGAACATGGGGTGCCACCACCTCGGAAGCCGTGGTTATGGCAGGAGAGGTCCATATGGGCCAAGGAGGATGCAGAACGCGAGAGTCTGGGCATCCCAGACCCCTTGGCGGAGTTCACCGTCCCGCATGAGCGTGACGTCCTCAGGGCCCGGCACCATTTGGACCCAGTGAAGAAGGTTTTCGAGACGAACACGGTCACGATGGAGTTAATGAGACTGCTGGTAATTTTAGTTTCTGATCAATTCGACTGCATGTTAGTCATATTTGTAAACGATCCTTGTGCCTTTTGCAGAGAGAGCAGCACAGGATTGCGGTCGAAAGCGACTCACTGTCTGAGGCGTTGGCGAGGCCCAAGTGGGACAATCCAGTCAACTAGGCATTGAACATATTGAAAGGACTCTCAGTGGAGACTCGACTGTCGTATGAACGCGTGCATGGTGTCGGAGACGGCGCCACATGGAAGAAGTACTACCGTGAGACCATGGAGGAGAGAAAGGAAAGACGGAGGTTAACTGAAGAAAACATCAATAAGAAGGTTGAGATTGCGGTTGAGAAGAAATCATCTGAGATAGTCGCAACAGCGGTAGCTGCCGCAAAACAGGTGGTTGTAGATATGTCTACTGTCTTGGTTTCGGCCATTTTCAATTGGAGGAGGCAAAATCCAGAAAAAAAATGCAGCGGACTTTCCCCTTGCTGATTTCTTCGGGAGCAGCTCGACTAGCATTGCACCAGCACCTGCAGCTGCACCTGCTCCTGCACCTACTCCCGCACCGGCTCCGGCAACGGACGTGCTCGGCGGTGCTTCATCTTTGGCTGAACTCGACGCCCTCACGGTATCTGTCACACCGGACCTCTTCAATAAATGTATAATCTCCCGTTTTCGTTGCCTTTCGGATGTCTCACGTCGCAGACATGTCTTTGCATGCCGACGTAACCCCGTGCACCATATTGTACACCATCGGCGACCAGAAGGTGGACGTGGGGATGGCGACGATAATGGAGAAGGAACCATTGTTCCACAGCAGGCCGATTCCCCCGGACATCTTCAAGGTTTCCGTGGCCAGTGCCAAACCGGGCCATGAGAATTTGGCTCCTCTGGTACTAGGGGGGATGACGACAAGACCCCGCGGCGGCTTGGTGATTGCAATGGGTGGGTCTTGTTGTGGCCAAAGAGTCTGCTTCGTCTGGAGGCGGCCAGGAGCACACCCACGAGCACGCAGTTAGGTATGAACATCAACACCCCACCAACCCAATTAGCATCAGCTGTCGTCCTGGGTGATAGCAAACGCGGTGAGGAAGAGGTTGATGGGGAACGTAGTAATTTCAAAAAAAATCCTACGCACATGCAAGATCATGGTGATCCATAGCAACGAGAGGGGAGAGTGTTGTCCATGTACCCTCGTAGACCGAAAGCGGAAGCGTTAGCACAACGCGGTTGATGTAGTCGTACATCTTCACGATCCGACCGATCAAGTACCGAATGCACGGCACCTCCGAGTTCAGCACACGTTCAGCTCGATGATGTCCCTCGAACTCTGATCCAACCGAGCTTTGAGGTAGAGTTCCGTCAGCACGACGGCGTGGTGACGATGATGATGTTTTACCGCTGCAGGGCTTCGCCTAAGCACCGCTACGATATTATCGAGGTGGATTATGGTGGAGGAGGGCACCGCACACGGCTAATAGATCTCAAGGATCAATTGTTGTATCTAGAGGTGCCCTCCCTGCCCCCGTATATAAAGGAGCAAGGGGGGAGGCGGACGGCCAAGGAGGAGGGCACGCCAAGGGGGGAGTCATACTCCCACCGGAAGTAGGACTCCTCCTTTCCTTGTTGGAGTAGGAGAGAAGGAAAGAGGGGGGGAGAAGGAAAAGGGGGCTGCACCCCTTGTCCAATTCGGACCAGAGGGGGCGCACACCTCCTTCCTTTTGGGCTCTCTCCTCTATTTCCGTATGGCCCAATAAGGCTCATATACTCCCCGGCGAATTCCCGTAACTCTCCGGTACTCCGAAAAATACCCGAATCACTCAGAACCTTTCCGAAGTCCGAATATAGTCGTCCAATATATCAATCTTTATGTCTCGACCATTTCGATACTCCTCGTCATGTCCCCGATATCATCCGGGACTCCGAACTACCTTCGGTACATCAAAACACATAAACTCATAATACCGATCGTCACCGAACTTTAAGCGTGCGGACCCTACGGGTTCGAGAACAATGTAGACATGACCGAGACACGTCTCCGGTCAATAACCAATAGCGTAACTTGGATGCTCATATTGGTTCCCACATATTCTACAAAGATCTTTATCGGTCAAACCGCATAACAACATACATTGTTCCCTTTGTCATCGGTATGTTACTTGCCCGAGATTCGATCGTCGGGATCTCAATACCTAGTTCAATCTCGTTACCGGCAAGTCTCTTTACTCGTTATGTAATGCATCATCCCGCAACTAACTCATTAGTCACATTGCTTGCAAGGCTTATAGTGATGTGCATTACCGAGAGGGCCCAGAGATATACCTCTCCTACAATCGGAGTGACAAATCCTAATCTCTAAATACGCCAACTCAACAAGTACCTTTGGAGACACCTGTAGAGCACCTTTATAATCACCCAGTTACGTTGTGGCGTTTGGTAGCACACAAAGTGTTCCTCCGGTGAACGGGAGTTGCATAATCTCATAGTCATAGGAACATGTATAAGTCATGAAGAAAGCAATAGCAACATACTAAACGACCAAGTGCTAAGCTAACGGAATGGGTCAAGTCAATCACATCATTCTCTAATGATGTGATCCCGTTAATCAAATGACAACTCATGTCTATGGTTAGGAAACTTAACCATCTTTGATTAACGAGCTAGTCAAGTAGAGGCATACTAGTGACACTATGTTTGTCTATGTATTCACACATGTACTAAGTTTCCGGTTAATACAATTCTAGCATGAATAATAAACATTTATCATAAAATAAGGAAATAAATAATAACTTTATTATTGTCTCTAGGGCATATTTCCTTCAGAAGCTCCATTAGTCGCTGGTGACGTCGGCATAGATGAGGATGAGGATGATGATGACACTCAACAATTTGTCAATACTGGCTCCTACTTAGGGTTTGAGCGCCATGAGTCGGTGCCGGAATTGTCGCCTCTGGAGTCTGAACGTATTATGGACGACCTTCCGGTAGCAAAGAAGCCTAGGAAGAGACCGAGGAAAGGCAACAAAGCTGCTTCTATGATCCAGCCGCCTCAGTAGCCTCGAGTTCAAGACTGTATAGATATCCCTGGTGCGGCAAAATGGCATATCCCCGGTGAACCAATCCTACCTAAAGCAGCGCTAGGGGCCATATTCGGCGATCTAAGGAGACTTCATGATGATGTGTTGCGGATAGAGAAAGGCCCCATCGCCTCGAAAAATCCAGGATACCCACTCTACGTGGTTAACGTGCCGCGGCAATTGTCGTACGTCGACACATTCCCCGCGGAGAAGTTCTTCCTTCGATTCGATTACATCTTTGACATGTTTCACTTGAAGAAGCTAGATTTTACGTTTGTCCGCCTTTATGCCTTGTACATGAACTACCTCATCGGGGTTGAGCAGATACCTTATATCTGTGTCGCTGTCCCGTACTTCATGCACGAGGGCTTCTTGGCAGTCTGCGTAGAGCACCATGAATATGCGAGGGACTACCTCGTCAATTTCATGCTCGCCAATAAGGACAAGGAGGCGATTCTCGTGCCTTATCATCACCTGTAAGTCATCCGCACGGATATCCTTCCTTCGATTTCAATCATTCATTTGCATGGTGGAGGCTAATTAATTTGAGGTATACATATTTGCGCAACAGTGGGCGCGCCGTCCTCATCATCCTCTACCCCCGATACTCCCACGCTCTTTACTTGGACTCGTCGAAGAACATTAACAAAAAGGATTACACCCACATCAAGTCTGTTCTCGACAGTGCTATGTTTTACTATGGCACATGGGGTGGAGAGGTCAAGGACAAGAATAAAAGGGACGGCAGGGCCGCCTTCAGCCATAAGACCAACTTCTGCTGCATCCAGCAACCGAGTGATTCTCTTAATGATGGATTCTATGTCCTACACCACATGCTGGAGTACAGACGGGATCACAAGAACCTTCGCATGTCACCTAGATCCGGCGATGCCCATATTCTGCAATGAGAAAAGAACTTAGGAGATATCGAGGATCATCGACTCCGAGCTGAGTTCTATCACATCTAGCGCGAACTTGCCCAAATCATCATGAAGGAGGTCGTCGAAGAAACAGGGATGTTCTACGAAGAAGGACAAATGTCACCGGAAGACGTCCAAACATGCGTAGCCTCTCAGCGTCTCGACCTGAAGCCTTTCACTAAGCTCGGGGACTGTCAGTGTCAAAACCGGTGGATCTTGGGTAGGGGGTCCCGAACTATGCGTCTAAGGCTAATGGTAACAGGAGGCTGGGGAGACGATGTTTACCCAGGTTCAGGCCCTCTCAATGGAGGTAATACCCTACTTCCTTCTTGATTGATCTTGATTATATGAGTATTACAAGAGTTGATCTACCATGACATCAGAGAGGCTAAACCCTAGAAGCTAGCCTATGGTATGATTGTTGTTGTTTCCTACAGACTAAACCCTCCGGTTTATATAGACACCGGGGGGGCTAGGGTTACACAAAGTCGGTTACAGAGAAGGAGATCTATAACCCGGATCACCAAGCTTGCCTTCCACGCCAAGGAGAGTCCCATCCGGATATGGGACGAAGTCTTTAATCTTGTATCTTCATAGTCCAACAATCCGGCCAAAGTATATAGTCCGGCTGTCCGGATACCCCCTTATCCAGGACTCCCTCAATAGCCCCTGAACCAGGCTTCAACGACGATGAGTTCGGCGCGTAGATTGTCTTCGGCATTGCGAGGCGGGTTCCATCTCCGAATACTTCAAGATAAATTCCGAACACAAGGAACGTGTCCGGCTCTGCAAGATAAATTCCATATACCACCGTAGAGAGAATAATAATCCACAAATCTAATCTGCTGACAACTCTTCGAAAAGTGACATCACGTCGCGGTCCATTTTTATTCAAACCCTTTTTATAACTTGCTACCGCGCACATCACGAGGCGGTTTTCTTGGCACGTCTTGTCAAACCAGAGATCGTGTCCCCCTTACTACGGGATCCTCATCAATACGGGTATGGGTAATCCAATCATGCATGTTGGCATGACTCCGTGTTTTTAGGCAAGTCCCGAACGACCATGTTTGGGGACGCTTGATATTCTCCCCTCCTTTATAAAGGAGTTGAGGCATATCCCTCTATCTCCACGCTCGCGCATCTCGCACGCTGAGTTCCAACACCCAAAGCTCGAGCCTAAGCACCCCGGATCCTCGATCATGTCCGGGTCTGACCATCAAGGCCAGTGGATGGCTTCCTCTGTCACAGAGGAGGATATCGCGAAGCTCAGGGAGGCCGGGTATTTGACCGCTGATGTCAAGCATAGGCTTCCTGCTCCCGAACAGGTAATCCCTACTCCCGAGCCCAATGAGAGCGTCGTATTTGTATCCCACTTCCTCCGGGGCTTGGGTCTTACTCTTGACCCCTTCGTGAGGGGGCTCATGTTCTACTACGGGCTAGATTTCCACGATCTAGCTCCGAATTCCATCCTCCACATCTCGTCGTTTATCGCCGTGTGTGAAGCCTTCCTCCACATTACCCCCCACTTCGGCTTATGGCTCAAGACTTTCAATGTGAAGCCGAAGATGATTGAGGGGCGACACGCAGAGTGCGGAGGCGCCATAATAAGCAGGAACGTCGATGCCCTGTGGCCCGAAGGCTCCTTCCCGGAGGTATCTGATTTATGGCAACGGAGGTGGTTCTATGTCACAGCTCCTCGAGGCTCAAAGTGGGCGGCCGCGCCCGCCTTCCGCTCGGGCCCTCCACCTCAACTGGCGTAGTGGGCCAACGTGGGACTGAAGTGGGGGCCTGCGAATGATGTACCAATGCTAAAAAGCCGCATTCGTGAGCTCCTTGAGAGGGACATTAGTCTTGTCAAAATAATCCAGGTAATGCTAGTTCGACGGGCCCTGCCGTGCAAACGTCGGCCTCTCCGCATGTGGGAGTTCAATCCAGAAGGCCCGCGAACCATTCAGCACTTCTTCGGCATGACGCCCGAAGGGATGTATAAGTTGTTCTTCGGACCATGAATAAAGTGTCCGGACACCATCGAGGATGCGGGCATGAGATGCAATCGCCTAGATACCTAAGTAAGTAACCCTATAACCGAACACTTTGCTTATATTCATAGCATTGTTCTGAATACTGTTCGCAACCAGGATTGGCTTAGTAAGGCGGAGAGGATCAGGTGTCCAGCCTTGCTTCCCGAAGGCTCGCTCAGTCCGGCAATGGCCAGGATTCTTAAACGGACGCTAAGTCAAGTGCCACAGGAGAAAGATGAACGGAAGATTGGGGAGGTCAAGAGTGAGCCTCACACATTGTGCATCCGAACCGGGGGAATTAATGTCTCCACGGAGGAGGAGAACTAGGGAGGCGAATCTGAGGTTTCCTCCCCCCACGGGAAGAAGAGGACCGCTTCTGAAGACTTGGAAACGAGGGCGCCCAAACAAGGGAAGAAAACTTCACCAAAGGGCCCTGCCCCGAAGGGCTTTCTTACCGCACCGTGCCCGCTAATGGGCCAGCCTTCCATCGAGCTGTAAGTTTAATAAACAAGGAGCTTATTACTTTTCCCTCAGAGAGTAATAACCAGGACCTGTTTTTTGCAGTCCGGCTAGTAGTTCATCTCAACAGGGTTCGTCCTCGGGGGATCTTCTTCCGTAGATGATGGAGAGTGAAACCCCACCTACCTCTCCGCCCTATGGTGCAGGCGACCCTGAGGTATCGTCATGGAGGAGTCCAGATCCAATGGGACCAAAAGCTGATACTTCGGCCGCCCCGATCCCAGTGCGTTCGGCTCCTGTGGCAGACAATGAAAAGGGTCCGGAAGAGTCCGGTGCCCGGCCGAACATACTGACGGGCCTCCTGGAGTCAGCTGCTCTCTCGGAGGATCACCGTACACTAATGGGTATGGTGTTGGAGAAAATTTCCTCCGCCACAAGCGGATTAAATGAAGCTTTTAGGAGCTTGCTCAAAGGTTTTGAGGTAAGCAGCGAAATACGCCGTTTTTGGTTGCACGCATGCGATAGATGTGCTCTGTATAGATAGTAGCCCCTGAGACTTTGGTTGCCAGCCGATGGCGGCGAGCGGAGGATCACAATCCCAGGTAATCATCGCACTTGTGTTGATGTGCAGGTTGCTAAGGGTCCGGCAATAGACCGGAATGCTGAGCTGGCCGAACTAAGGCGACAAATAGATGTGGTGAATACTGACGTCACGCTTATAAAAAAGCGGATAGACGAGTCATAGAGTATGTGCTCATTTTCCTTGTTTGCTTTAAGAGATTGTAAGGAGTTTGTAATAGTAATATGATGCGATGTGGCTGCAGGCGGAGCTACTGCCATTGAGGCCCTGAGGGCGGAGCTTGCTCTAGCCAAGGAACAAGCCCGGGTCAGCAATGCGGCTGCTCTAAAGGCGGACGAAGACTTGAAAGCCGAATAGGCCGCTCATCTCCGTAGCGAAGAAAAAATAGCTGAGATGGCTGTGGAGCTGAGGGACACTGCCAGACGGTATGAGCTTCTCGAGAAGGAGAATCAGGCAAAGGTGGCTGACCTGAAGAAGGCGCTAGATTCGGCTAAGGAGACGCGCTCTGAAATTAGTGACGCGCGGGAGGAACTTCGACAAGCCGGAGAAATCGCGGCTGGAAATCCTTATTTGTTGCGGATGAAGTTTTTAGATCCAAAATATGCTCCGTTGGATAAGCTATGGAGTGTTGCAGATGAGTATGCGGACTTGGCGAAGAGTGCGGCTGATGCGACCAAGTTGTTCAAGGACCATGAAGAAAACAAAATAGAAAGGTTGTTCTGGTCACAATTTAATGCCCCAGCGCGCTCCTTACCCTTGAGTGAGAAGATGGTCGCTATAGCCGAGCTCCATAGGTTGTACGGCCTTGCAATGAGGTCTGTAATAGACCATCTGTGGCCGAAGGGGCCGAAGCCGGACAGTTACTTTGGTTTGGTGCAACAATTATTTGGCACCAGAGCGCGAATAGATGCCGAGAAGAGGTCGGCATGCATAGAAGGTGCGCGGATGGCCCTTTCCCGTGTGAAGACATACTGGGCGGACATGGAGGCCACCAGCATTGCAACCCAGGGTCCGACAGGAAGCCAAGACCCAGCCGAGCACTATTTTGAGCAGGTCATAGAAGGTGCCCGTAGAATATAGGCTCAGTGCTCAAAGAATGTCATGTTTGAGTGACGATTCTATTAATTGTATACAATTATGCGTTTAATTATAGAGGCTGTTTTTTTATACTTTTGCCTGAAAGTATTATAATGTCTCATGTGCGGCTGTTTATGTATGCATATAACGTGAAAGTTAGCAGTCGTTGGCTTCAGCCCCCACGCACATAATGCGGGGGTGTTCGAGGAAATATGCGTGAACGCACTTGATCCAACGTCTTGGTCCGTTAAGTAGGTGATCGCACGTCGAACCAGGCAACCAGACTATATAGTTGTAACACTTTTCACTTAGCCATAGGGGTTTGAAAGGTGGGGCTACTATGTAGCCCCTGGTACTTCCGCGAGCGTCCGGATACGGTGCGTGTACTTGACCGGGAGACCGGTCCTTCGTTAATGCGGAGGAATCCTATAGATTCTGATGAGTCCTCAAGTGGTTGACCAGTCTCTCGCTGTATCATGATAGTCAGTTTTTGGCTTTCTCTACTGAGGTGCTCATCCAAAATAACCAGGGCACAATCGCAGTAGTTGTCCTTTGGCCGCCTTAGCCAATAGAACGGAACGTAAGGCAGCAAACCCAGGAGCCGGGCTAACCCAACATTTGACCAAAGACATAATTTGGAGCTGGCGCATATAAGGCCAAACTCGTGATGCTGAACACTCCCAAGGGTATTCGGACTTTAAAACATATATTGGGCTGAATAACGCCCTTGACCCTGTAATTCCAGGTACGTGCATTGATCTGTCGTGGCAAGAAGCCTATAACGCCAGTATCCCTTATAGGTGTATGAAATACCCATGGGATGTCGAGCAACAAAAGACAGTAAAGAAGGTTTACGCAGGGGCTTAATCTAAAGAGAAACCTGTGGGCGGGGCCCTGCTGCACGTCTGCGTCTCTGTCTTGGTTGTGCCGTATCCTGGAAGGGTGTCGCACTGGTAGTGTCTGTAGAAAACTCATGAAGAGTAAGCGTGCGAAAAGTTAGTTATGCTCGATGGATGTTCGAGATATTTGCCTATTAATGAGGCAAGCCGAATTGTGGGCTTTGTTACATGTTTGCAGCCCCTCGTATTGTTTATGGGGACACATGTACAGCACCTAGCTCAGGTTTATCCGAGCTATTGTAAAAAATGGTGTATTGAACTCGTCTAACCGTGTCCGTGGTCTTGACGACCGGTCATGCGTTTCGGTGAGAGAGGCCGCCTAGAGTCCGGCAGCGGGAGCTGCCGCATATTGCTCTCTGTTTCTGCTAACCGTTATGACACCGTGTGGACTGGGCATCTTGAGTTTAAGGCAGGCGTAGTTCGGTATTGCGTTAAAGCAAGCGAAGGTCATTCTTTTGAGCAACGCATGATAATCGTTGTTGAAGGGAGCGATGTTGAAGAGTAAGTTCTCGCTTCTGAGGTTGTTGGGAGAACCAAATGTCACTTCTAATACGAGGGAGCCCCCGTAGTGGGCCACAACGCCTGGAATCACTCCATTGAAGGTGGCATTATTTTAATTTATTCTGGATGGGTCTACCCCCACCTTGCAGATGGTGTCTTGATATATCAGATTAAGACTACTGCCGCCGTCCATTAGGACGCGAGTAAGATGGTATCCATCAATTATTGGGTCAAGCACTAAGGCAGCCGATCCTCCGTGCCGGATACTGGCCGGGTAGTCCCTGTGATCAAAAGTGATCAGGCAAGTCGCCCAGGGATTGAATTGGGGGACTACGAACTCTGCGTGAGTTACGTGTACCATGTTTACCGTTTTTACTTCTAGTGGGAATTGTTTCTGGCCCCCGGTGTTCGGCTGGCGAGGTTCGCCTTCGTCTTCGCTTGGTGTTTGGCTTCCCTTGTGTTCGGCGTTTAACTTGTCGGCCTGTGTGAAGACCCAACATTCTCGGTGGGTATGATTTGCAGGTTTGTCAGAAGTGCCATGGATTTGGCACAACCTGTCCAGGACTTTATTCAGGCCGGATGGTCCCTCTTTACTGCCCTTAAATGGCTTCTTCCCTTGACCAGGTTGAGAGCCCTTGAATCCGGCGTTAACCACCGTGTTGTCCGGACTATCGTTATTCCGATGTTTGTGCTTAGTGCGTCGTGGCTTCCCGTTGCCATCTCGAATTTCGGATGTGCCTGGGTCGCTGGTGCCTCTACGGGCCAACCAGCTGTCCTCGCCCACACAAAATCGGGTCATAAGGTTTGTTAAGGCTGCCATAGTTCTCTGGTTTTTTTGGCCGAGGTGTCTGGCAAGCAACTCGTCTCGGATACTGTGTTTTAAGGCCGCTAAGGCTTCGGCATTCGGACAGTCGACAATTTGATTCTTCTTAGTGAGGAATCTGTTCCAAAGCTTGCGGGCTGACTCTCCGGGCTGCTGTATTATGTGACTTAAATCATCAGCATCCGGAGGCCGGACATAGGTCCCTTGAAAGTTGGCCCTGAAAGCATCCTCAAGTTCCTCCCAACTTCCAATTGAGCTGTCGGGGAGGCTTTTCAGCCAATGACGAGCTGGTCCTTTTAACTTGAGGGGGAGGTATTTGATGGCGTGGAGGTCATTCCCACGAGCCATGTGTATGTGAAGGATAAAATCTTCAATCCAGACCCCAGGGTCCGTCGTTCCGTCGTTCCGTCGTATGACTCTATATTCACGGGTTTGAATCCCTGTGGAAATTCATGATCCAGCACCTCATCCGTGAAGCACAGGGAGTGTGCAGCCCCTCTGTATCTGGCCGTGTCGCGGCATGCTGTCGGCTGTTGTTGCTCCCGGTGTTGATTCCGGACTGGTATTCGATCAGTATGATCATTGTGGTGACCATAATCCCGCGTCAGAGCACGTCCTCTAGACCCATATATGGATCTGGCCGCACTGGCCTTTTTGTCCACGAGCTCTCGTAAATCGTGTGTGGTATCGATGGCTGCTCTATCGCGGCCATGAGGTGGTTGGTCCGGCTGAGTAGCCGTATTGTTTTTTGGTCGAACGGGTGCTGCGGCTTCATAGTAGAATTCAGGTAGCAGTTTGCGCTTTGGGTAGCTCTTTGTGTGGTGATTATCGCCACATTTCCCTTTGGTGTCCAGCACCTTATTCCATCTTCGGTTGAGCGTATCCTGCGCGGCCTTAAGCCTTTGCTTCTGCTTCTTCAGGCTCCGTGCTGTGGCCAGGAGTTTTCTGCGGAGGTTATCTTGTTCCGAACGTTCTTCCGGGATGATGAACGCATCGTCAACCGGACTGTTCTCCTCTTTGGAGGTAGTATGATGAGTTCGGCCCTCTGGATTGTTGTGATTGAGCGTCTGCTCCGGGCTGTGTTCGGCATGACCTGGCTTATCCTGCTCCATCGTTGGGTCCCTATGGTCGTTGTTGCCTTCGGAGTCAACCGGAGTGTCATCCTGTTTTGGGTTGTTATCGCTATTTTTACTGTGACTGGTCTTAAGGCGGTGCTTGCGCCGTCGTTTTTGCTTTTGTCCGGGGGGTTTATCCTCCGTCGTGTCCTTTTTGTCACCATTGTCTTCTTTGGGCGTGTCCACCATATAGACATCGTCTGATGAAGTGGCTGTCCAGCGCCTCGTGGGCGGTGGTTCCAGATCGTCCCCTGCATCAACGTCCATACCATCGATGTTATTGGGGTCGAAGTCAAGCATGTCTGTTAGGTCATCGACAGTGGCTACAAAGTGGGTGGTGGTTGGGTTGCGATTTTCCTCGTCCTCCGTATCCCACACGGGCCGGACATAGTTCGGCCAGGAGTCTCCTGACAGAGAGAGGGACCTTAATGAATTTAGCACGTCTTCGAAGGGTGAGTGCTGAAAGATATCCGCGGCGGCGCACTCCATAACCGGAGCCCAGTTAGATTCGGTGGGCACGGATGCGCGCGGTCCGGAACACACAACCAGAGATGAGTCCAGGGGTCCGAAGATACAGATCCCTTTAGGGGAGGAGTCTGTGTTCGGCTCCAACGCCGAGGAGTATGCGGCCTCCGGGGCGGGGTCCATCCACCCGTCCTCGGAAGGCACGACCTGCTCTGGAACGAAGTCTGGAGCCGTAGCAGGTGCGATATCCCGGATACTGTCCGTCGGCAGATCTAGGTCATGCACGTCGTGATCATTCGGCGCTCCTAACACGGGCTCGAATCCGTCGAAGATCAAGTCTCCGCGGATGTCAGCAGTGTAGTTTAGATTTCCAAACCTGACCTGATGGCCAGGGGCGTAGCTATCGATCTACTCCAGATGGCCAAGCGAGTTGGCCCGCAGTGCGAAGCCTCCGAACACGAAGATCTGTCCGGGGAGGAAGATCTCACCCAGGACGGCGTGGTTGAAGGTTGGAGAAGCCATCTAGCCTTACTGCGACAACACAGAGGAACTCTCAATGAAAGCACCAATGTTGGTGTCAAAACCGGCGGATCTTGGGTAGGGGGTCCCGAACTGTGCGTCTAAGGCTAATGGTAATAGGAGGCTGGGGACACGATGTTTACCCAGGTTCAGGCCCTCTCGATGGAGGTAATACCCTACTTCTTGCTTGATTGATCTTGATGATATGAGTATTACAACAGTTGATCTACCACGAGATTAGAGAGGCTAAACCCTAGAAGCTAGCCTATGGTATGATTGTTGTTGTTTCATACGGACTAAACCCTCCGGTTTATATAGACACCGGAGGGGGCTAGGGTTACGCAAAGTCGGTTACAGAGAAGGAGATCTATAATCCGGATCGCCAAGCTTGCCTTCCACGCCAAGGAGAGTCCCATCCGGACACGGGACGAAGTCTTTAATCTTGCATCTTCACAGTCCAACAGTCCGGCCAAAGTATATAGTTCGACTCTCCAGATACCCCCTTATCCAGGACTCCCTCAGGGACTATCTCCCTGACTTGGATGGATGGCACGACATGTTGGAGTGATTGTCGATATATGACAATGTGTCCGTTTAGTCCATACTTTCTGTATGACAAAACTTTGAGTTATGCACGACGAAACTTTATTTGTGATATAATTAAACTGTCCTCCTCGACTAGCGAAGATCACTCTAGTTAGGGCATTTTGGGTATGATGAACTTTGTTATTTATGCTTATGATATGTTGCTTCTATTTTTGCCAAGTCTGTCTCTTTCTGTTGCTCAACTATATATGTTGCATATCATCGACTCATGTGACGATGCAGATGCATAGATCATTGATGGCGAAGAAGTGCTACGCCAGGAGTATACGACGAGTGGCCGCAGTGTCAGGCCTAGGTGTACCAGTTTCCGGTTTCCGAGCGACAGCCAGTAGTTAGTTTAGGTTCACGCTAATGCGAGAGAGGGATACGAACTCATGTACTGCATAGTTCCGCTCTCACTCATAGTGATAGCTCTTCTCGCGTATATCATTGTTTAGATGGATGACGATGTAGTTGCAAGTAACCGAGACTTGTATCGCAATTTTTGAGATGATGACGAGAGACCACTTTGTGTTAGATGATGATTAAGATGATGACATGATTTGATGAGACTATTTGTATGTATATGATATGATTGCATTTGTATGTGTATGATATGCTAAATATTATTGTACAAAGCCTATTCAAATACAAAACAAATATGCAGGAAAAAAACAGAAACTAATAAAATTAGCAGTAGCGAGGGGAATAAAGTTAGCAGTAGCGCTCCCTTACCAGTAGCGCTTCCTACTAAAAAGTGCTGCAGATATTAGCAGCAGCGCTCTACACTAAAGATCGCTACTGCTAGCCATGTATAGCAGTAGCGTGGGATGACACGTGCTACTGCTATATGTTAGTTGTAGCGCCTTATCAGTAGCGCGGCATTCCGAGGCAAAATACCCGCGCTACTGGTAGGGTTTTCCCTAGTAGTGCTGGGTCGAAAAAACGTGACCAGACAACCCGCCCGGGCGTATGAGACGGTTTTAAGAGGTCCGGCTATAGATGCTCTAAGCTCCCTTGATTTCCTTTCCTCTAGTGGCTCGGGGCTGAGGGGAGCGTTGTTAGGCCCATTTATCAATGTGTCCATTGCTTAGGTGCGTATTAATATTAGTATGTTATTGCGTCTCTCAACTGCAAAGTATATGTATATATTATACTCCTATTTATGTTTACTCCGCATATACATTTTGTCCTCGGTCAAACTCATTGTAAGTTTGACCAAGTTTCCAAAAAAAATTACATGCACAATACAAAATCAGTATCATTAGATCTATCACGGAACATATTTCTAAATATAAACTTGATCAGACTTTACAAAGTTTGACTTCAGAGAAATCTAATACGTGAAGTAAAAAGAAACAAATGTAGTATATAAAAACATTACTGTGATTCTCAATTTTCTTCTAGATACCGATATCACATGCCTTAAAGCAAGGCCAACCTACTGTACAGATGAACTGAAGATGGGCATGGCGTTTTCGCTCTAGGGAGCATTTGTTGATGAATAGTAAATTAAAAACAAATAGAAAACTACTTTAGAAAATGTTAAAAAAAATTCATGTCCATGTTAGCGTTCAAAACATGCATGAAAATTTTCATGAGCGATGGAACAATAGTCTTTCGTCAATGGAAAAACAAAGCTAAGTAGTCGAGAAATGTAAGAAAATGTCGTCCAACTTGTTTTTTTACACAGATTGAAATGCTTTGGCCTTTTAAACATGAATATGTGCATGTTTCACTTTTTAATATTTTTTTGTCATTTACAAAAAATAATCAGTAAACATGACCAGAATGCTTCCAAGAGCCAAATTGAATACTCCCTCCATTTCATAATGTAGTGCATATATATTTTTTGAAAAGTCAAATCACACAAACTTTGACCGAATATTTTGAGAAAAACATTTTCATCTAGAATGCCAAGCATATATCATTAGATTCATTATAATAAGTATTTTCATATTTTAGATATTTGGTATTATAGATATAAATAGTTTTCTGCATAAACTTGGTCAAAGTTCGTAAATTTTGAACTATACACTATATTATGGAACGGAGGGAGTATTTGAATATATACCAAAATATGACGGCTCTGTCTTTTACAATGCATGCAAAAGGCCGATGACAGATAGCTCATCCAACTTGATTCGTCAACGTATTTCATTCCGTGGTAATATGCACGAATCATCCAATGAACTAACAATTTAACATATGATCAACAATATTATATAAGATAATTAACTAACAATTACAGACAATAAGTGAGCCGACCGTAATAAAACCACATACAAAATAAATAGACGAGACTTATCTCGCGACTGAAGAATGACGCGGTAAAGCGCGTGTCACAGTCTAGTATATCTTCATGACGGTTTGATCGGGTCTCTTTTCTCCGGTCCTCCTTCATCAATGCATGACCGATTTAATCGGTCTCTCTTTCTTCCATTAGTCCATAATCTTTAATATTAATTATGCGCCATTAACAGTGTTGGGCAACTTGTTGATTCCTCCATCTCGATACATAGGACACGCGCATAGTTCTAGGTTGTGAATTTGACTAACTAAAAGCATATCATTGAATACATATGAGAATACGTGTGAATATTGTGAGCCTATTCTACTAACATTCCTTAAGACCTTATTCTACTAGCAAAAAGATTATTGTACTGACACCCTCATATGAACCGACAACCCCAACAAAAATTTCCCTCCCACCAACATCCCACCTTCTTCCCCACGCCCCCATCCCCTTGAACCTTATTCTATCTTAATGGAGCCGTCACCGCCTCGTCTTTGTGAACATGACATAAACCCTAAATAACTCAACAACAAAAGAACATCTAAAAACGAAGCAAGAGCCCTCCCACCGGCTAAGTCCGAAATCCACTGCGCCTCTACAGCCCTAAGTCCACAAGAGACGAGGCAGATCGATGACGGCATCGGTAGAAGGTGGGGGAGCCCTAGTATTCCCTATGTATATACAAGCTTAAAGAGTCTAAGGGCATTTCCAACGGCGACCCTCAAACCGCCTGCATACGGCCATACAGTGACATCCGAACCGCAGAAGTCATCGAACGCATAGTTATATCCGTCTGCAGGATGGTCCGGACGTGCTTTCTTCCGCAAACCGGAGACAAACGTGAGGAGGGGGGCTTTGCGAGCGTCCGGACATCACCTACACCCGCTTCTAACCACCCTGGCCCACCCAAACCCCCACCCGCCCCTCCCGTGCTTTCCATCCCATGCATCGTGTAGCTTGCCACGCCGCATTCATGTCGGCCCAGAGCATGCAGCATCCAGCATTGATGCCCACGATTTGACCAGACGGGAGGGAGGCGCATACGAACGCAGCCTCTCACTAACGGCATTGAAGCGCCACGCTAGCCGAGAGAGGGCACCCGCCGCTCGCCCGGTTGAACACGCCCCATCGCGGCATTCAAACAGCCACAAGCTGCCGGCCTTCCTCCATTAAAACACGCGCATGTACCGAAAAACCTACTCCAGTCACACGTCCGTTCACGAGTCGCACGTCATTAAACACAACGCTGGTTCGCTCAAGTCGTCCTCCCGCTATTATTTAAACGATGCCAGCAGTCGAGCAAAAACGCACCACACTCTACACCCATCTCCTGCTTGCACACCATTTTTTCCACAAACTCCATGGCATCCGCAAGCAGGAAGTCGAGTTCTCCGGCATATAAGCTGGCTGGGTGGCCCGTCGAGCACGCCGGATACAAGCCATGCAACTCTCTGGTCCGCCTCAGTCGGCGATCCAGGCGACTGCAGGCTAGCTCGCGCAGGCAGAAGCTCCAAGCCGACGAGTCGTTCAGCAACTCACCACTCCAAACCAGCTTGCGGATTAGTGGTGTGTTGCTCCAAGCCGGCATGCGGTG
The DNA here is from genome assembly GCF_002162155.2 of Triticum dicoccoides. Lineage (NCBI taxonomy): Eukaryota > Viridiplantae > Streptophyta > Magnoliopsida > Poales > Poaceae > Triticum > Triticum dicoccoides. The sequence continues at coordinate 515,726,111 of NC_041383.1, forward strand.
GACCACGACGACACAGGCATCGTGACTGGCGTGGACGACGCCGTGTCGCCCCGCCCCTCTCGTGCTGCTGCTGCTCGCGCCATCCGCCGTCGATGTGTCCATGACCACGCCCTGCCAGCGGAGGTCGGCGGTGCGGCGTCCAACACGTCCGCGCCCGCCGAAGTCCTCGAAGAGAAGTAGAACACGGGAGGCCGCCCGCTGCTTGGCTCCATGAAGGCCACCGCCGAGGCAACACCGGCGTATAGTCAGTGTCTTGCCCTGCTCAACGCATACCATCGGCAACCCCTGCCTCGGCTTCACGGATGTGGAACCCCCAATCACCTCCACCCGAAGCACCCCCTTTGCCACCCCGACGAGCGGCGCATCCAGACATAGGGCAGATACGGGGAGGGCTCATGGCAGTCCGACGAGCGAGCTGCCGGACTTGGAGAAAACAAAGGGATCCGTCACGGCCGACCGTAGACTAGTGTAGTGTATCCATATCGTGGGAATGAAGCTCCACGCGGCCGGACGTGCAAAGAATTTTAGATAGTTTAGTTAAAGTATTTTTAAAATGTAATGAATTTTGTCCGGTTTATATGAATTCCAATGTGTTTGCATGAATTTTAATCCAGTTTGTTGAAAAAGTGTTTGAAATGTACGCGGACTGCGTTGGATGACAATTGAAATGTATGCGGACTGTGTTGGATGACAATCTGGAGATGCCCAAGGGCCTCTTCAGAGTCCCTACGCTCCACCACTCCACTCCCGAAGCAGGTGGAGCTGCAATTCAAAACCGTGGAGTGAGCAAATAGGTACTCTACAGATCCTTAATTCTGGGGAGCTGATGGATTGCCAAACAGCTCCTAAATTTCAGTTAGCAATCCCTCGAAAAAATGTTTCAGTTAGCAACAATGGTCGAACCAAACTATAAATTGGATGCTTAAAATATTAGAAATTGGTGCATTTTTCTCCTCGAAACATGATTTGGCCTCACAAAGGACATCGGTAGCTACTCCAAATTAGCTCATAAACTGGATAAATACAGTTGCGCAAATCGCTTTGTTGTTCTCCGTGCAATGCAAATTAGTTCATTATGTTACCTTGGCAACATATACTGCAGTTGCACCAGGTACCATAAACTGGCGACGAACTTCCCACGGAGCAGAGTGGAAGATAAGTACCAAAAAGAAAGAAGAGGAAAACTCGCCAGTAATCGTAATATTATTGGCTTATTTGATAAATAGTGAAATGTATGCTTGGTCACTATTGGAAAAAATACCATGCTATAATGTACTGCAACTTTGCAGAATGTAATTAAAACACTTTGAGGGCAAATATGTGTACCTGAAAAGACAACTAAAGAAAGCAAATCTATGTGGAAAAAAAATCCTGTTGAGAGTCAGGCATCTTAAGACGGGTTCATCACTGATCCCAGTATTTTAGACCCATCACAAATCTCATTTTCAAGTTCTCTTGGTCATTTGGGTTACTGAGTAGTCACCGTAAATCCTGCCGATAGTAGACACGTGGGTTTATGTAACCTTGTGGAGGCTGGACACGAGACGGGGTGAGATGTAAGGATTGGCTATATCTGACTTGCTGCCTTTGAGCACCAAACATTGGGAAAACAGGCATCGATCCAGCAAAATTCTCCCTTGGCAAAATTTGCATCGGCGGTGGATGGCAGTAAAATGGCCTGGGCCCAAAATTGTTTGGGACAGAGATTGATGTTGGATAGGTTCCAGTGGGAGGATGCATACTGACTTGTGGCTCACTTCTGCATTCAGGAGGATCATCATTAATCATGATAACCTCTTTCATCATGTAGGTAGGGTGATGCATGACTGGAGCAGGGTTCCTATATGGTTTCTGCAGAGAATGATGATTAGATTTCACCATGAAACCACCATGCATTGGAGGCCCAACAAAGTTGCCAGCTTGAACACTTGGAAGGGGAATCTGGTGACTTGCTGATGGAGTTCTGTCGATGAATGCAGAATGACTATGTTGGTAGTCTGGAGGCACAAAACTATCAGGTGGCATGTAATTCCCTCCCACCATATAGTCTGGCTTTGGAGCTTGAGGACGCCCACTCTCCTGGCTGTTCATCACCATCAAGTTCTTGCCCATCAGTCTCAACATAGGACTTGGCGGCGATGGAAGCTGAGTTTGCAGTGCTGGTCTGATACAATCTGTCGCATAAGACAGGGAGCTCATGGAAGATTCAGTAAAAACTTTGCCAGTTAATAGCTGACCATGTGAATCTAAGTAAGGGTTTGAATTTGTGTCTGTTCTTTGGTATGTGCTGAAAGATGATGATGTCCGTAAACCCATGTGCAATTGTGGAACTTGTTTTCTAGCAAAAGTGTCTGATCTGGCTGTTGAACTTTCATGGTCTAAGTGAGACTCCCTGGAGATGCTCTCACGACAAGAGCAGCAATACAACTTCTCCTTAGCCAACTGTTCACCTTCTCTTGCTGGAGGCATCGACTTCGTCTCCTGATTTGAGCTCCCAGACATGCTCTTTTCAAGTGTCCTAACATTTACGGTCGATTGGCCTGGTCCTGACTCTTCATTTCTTGAACCATTCAAAGCAACTGGAGAAGACATAGTTGAGGCAACCGAAATAGGAGAGTCTGATGAGTCCCGACCAAATGCCAAAAAAACATGATCTTGGTTAGAGTCTTCTCTGTTCGACGTTATTGACGAGTTATCCCGAGGAGTTGCAAGACCCATTTCCCTGTTATTAGTTACGCAGGTGCTAGATTCCTTAGTTGAAGCTGGGTCTACCTGACATTCCTCCATCTCATTATTGGTAACAATGTTTGACACATGAGTATGTGTGGATTGCTTAGTGGAGCATTGATCCTGCATTGATGAACTTCCTTTGGGCACAGTTTTGCTATTTTCAAGACTCAAAGAACCACTACTTATTGCACTGCAACAGTCCTCATGAGTATTTCTGGAGACCGAGGTACATTGCATTTGAGTTGCATGTTCTTCACCTTCAGAATCCATATGCGTACTTGTTGTTTGTTGTGTCACATCATGCTGATGATCCCCTTGCCCCAATGCCGGCACGTCAGTTCCATAAGAGATATCATTATCTGTGGTATCTTCTTGGGTATGCTTTACAACCTCATCTGATGTGCCATTATTAGTAACGCTGAAGGTATTGTTCACATGTCTGTGATCAAGTTCATGCTCTTGACCAAAATCATTGACTAGCCCACTAACAGAAGGTGAAAAGTCACGCTTGCGAGTCCTCGATACAGATCTGTGCTTTCTTAACACCTTAGAAGTAGACACTGCCCTCTTTGAGTCATTACTCAGACCTCTAATGGAAACAGAAAGACAAGGTTCAGAGCATTTTGTCGAGGTGGAATTCCTCACTGTATCATACTTATCAGACCTAGAAGCTTCTCTTCTTCCAATCTCCTTAATTTTTCTCTTCGCAAGAGTAGCAGCTGATCTAGGTACTTTTGGGAAGGCACTGCTGGATGAAGGATTTTCTGATGACCATCTGGGAATTGATCTGAATAATCTTGAAGAACCCTTTTCCTGATCATCATTTCCATTGACTTCCAAAGTGGTGGCTGTCTCTTCTGTTGACCGTGAAGAAAATACCTCAGTATAACTTTCTGTAATTTGAGGATCATCAAAGCCACCAATCATGCGGCTCCTAGCCAATTTCTTTGTTCCGGGTTTCATGCTATCTGACGATGTATTATTTGACTTTCTGCTCAAATTGTTAGTGATACCCGAACGTTTGGAGCACACCCATTGCCTTATAGTTCCCGAACGACCACAACTGCTGCTTTCAGTAGGTTTCTGTGTACGCATGGTCAGCTCCTCCTCAGAGGTGTCAGCATGGATATCCTCATCTGGGTATAATTCAACCTGGACATGTATCAAAGGAATAAATGAACGGAAATATTATTGAATAAAATAGACTGGAGAGGAAGCTAACATCATATGCGATTTGGTAGATAAATTCAGTAACATAAATAAAAATTCCACCAACCAACATGGCATCTGTAAAATCAAAATGATTCATGAACTAAATTAACCCACAGAGAATGCATTTTGAATACTACTGTGACTTTTCAAGCTTCTGACAGAAGCAAGCTCAAATAAAATTAGCAAGCATGTCAATCAACATAATCTGAACCATAATCTAAGAGGTCTAAGTAATTATGAGTCATGCGTGAACTCCAAGGAACCAAAATGGTTTAGGTCCAAGGATAAGGCTATGTAAGCTAAACACAAAACCTACTTAAATTACAGTAAAATATACGCATGAAACTAACTAAATTGTATACCTGAGATTTCAAATGGTTTAGTCGGTTGCACTTCTTTCCATGTACCTTGAACTTTTTATTCCTAAATGATATAGATTCCAAGGATGTCTTTTTCATCAATGTACTCTTTCCAGTCTGGTGCTTTTCAACTTGCTTTAAACCATCATTCCCCAAGACCAAAGGTGCACCAATAGGCTTGGATAAAATTCTGATTTTTATGCCATTTGAATCAACATAGACATCACTATCTCTTTCACTATCTTTTGCTTCAGATGGTACCACTCGTGGGCTACGGTTCTTAGTGCAAACCACCTTGTTCACAGCTGGCACAGACAAATCGATAGCCCAGTTAGTCCCGTTCCTCCGATCAAGGTCATCAAGAGTGTATGGAAGGGCTGTCTTGTAAATGTCCACCATCAGTTGCATCTTCCTCTGCTTCACTTTTGGCTTCACAATAACCGTCTCTACTACTGGTTCGGCATTAGACACAGCATAAAGGCACTGATCTATGTGTGCATTCAAAGTGGTATTTGATGGAGAAGAGAAGACTTTGCAAACAGGACAGGTATTTGAAGCCTTTGGATTCAAAACCGAGCTAGAGTAGTATGATAAATCTTTTCTCTGACGGATATCTGTCATAGAGCCTGACTTGACTAGCAACTTGCCCTTCTTTTCTGAAGTCTCACGTGATGAGCCAAGACTTTTCAAATAGGGTCGAGCAACCTCTGTCCGCGAACTTCCTTTGGTGCAAATATTATCTTCCTGATATGCTTGTATAGCCTCGCTAGTATCACCTAATTCATTTACATTTCCATCTTGGTCAGTACCAGTCTTCCCACCCTCTGTAGGAGTGTATTGAGATGGACCAAGTGACTCATCTGCTGATTGACATGACTGGAGGTTGATACCAGCTGTATTCACATTTGTCAAACCAGCTTCTCTAGCCTTTACCAAATCAACAAAAGCATCGGCTTCTGGGCATGCAGCAGACTGCTCAGAGTCTACGCAAGTATAGAAAGACCTTGACCGGAGCAAATTGGGAGGCTCGAATGGAGGCAGTAGATCTTTAACTCCACGCTTCAAGCAAAGTTCCAGCGACTGCGGGTGGAAAGGCCAACTTCTCTTGATGCCTTTGCTCCTCGAATCAAAAACATAATCTCTGGGAAGATAAAAACAGCCGCATTAGCATAAAAAATACTGAAAACATTTCCTTCAAATGATTTGGATGAACAACAAATTTAAGTAAATTTTGTTCAAATGATTCAGATTTAAATTGATTTATGTTTAACATAAATTCATGCCCAAGTAAGCCAACCTGAACTAGAATACAAATTTCAAAGTGTCACCGCCACAAGGGGATTTATCTTTCTTTAACAACACAGCCACACCTTCCTCTATAGAATACCGTAAACACTGAAGCTCTTGGAATGAGATGGTGGGTGTTTAGACACAGCGACTCCGGAAGAAAAAAGATAAACTATACGGAGCCTGACAGAAGAGCCAAGTCCAATAGACCCCACCCATTGCTCACATGGACGCTATCCCTTGATGATCACAAGAATCCCACAACTGCTATCATCTCACTCAAAAAAAAGCCGGCTGTGTTCCTTTGTGGCATGTTTGCCATTGGCACTACTTGCCCATAGCCGCATGCGAGGAGACTGCAACCTTTCGCCACATCGCACATGCAAATGAGCAACATACCAGAAAGTGGCACGCAGTCTCCAAGGTGTTTTTGCAGAACCAGCACTACTTGTCATTGGGGATGCCCAGTGGCGGAACCAGCTTGTCGAGCCGGGGCAAGGTCTGATAGTTGCACTCTCGGTGAGCAAATGCCCATAAGAACTGACGTTGAAACCCTGAAGCAGTGATTACACTAATGGGGGCTTCTCCAGTGGAGCAGCTGCCCAAGCTGGCCGGGCTGTAGCTCCGTCACTCGGGATGGCTTTTCGCACGTCCGCCGTTGGGATATGCTCCTGCATGAACAACGAGCTAAAGAACCAGCAATTCTACAGCACCCACACTTTCCAAATAAGCTTCAAGAATGGGTGTCTTATTACGCTCTCAAAATATGCCCTATAAATTACTTTGGCATCACATATAATAGAATCCGCTACACCGCATCCAATAGGGTAACCCGGTTCTTGCTTTTACCCCCACGCCACTAACCAGAAGCATTGACACTTCTTCTCCAGTAAACCATATATGCCACGTATAGTATTCAAACGGCTTAAGTAATGGTCAACTGGACTATGTCAAAAGGAGGGAAAAGGAGACGAAAACATCAATAAGGAACTAAAATCACCATATCTATTTACAGCATAACATCACTAAGTAGGAAAAAAGATAAGAAAAAATAAATAAAAGCAAACGTTAGCTGTAAACAGCTGTCAAATTAGATTCATGGAACAAGGAATCCCTTTTGCATGTTTCAGTTTCTTGGATCCTTTCCCCCCATACCCACAGCCAGACAGCCTCATCCCATAGCCAGTCAGACACCCACCACAACAACACAGATTAACCCCATGAAAGCAACAGTGCACACCCAATAATTAATCCGTGCGGTGCGTATGGATCGGAAAGACGCAAATCCACGATTTTAAGAAAATAATAAACCCCAAGCTGCTAAACCATATCACAAGGTACTAAATCAATAATCAGAAAGTCCCTCTTATTTCTCACCTTATGGAGAAGGTGGGACACGGTTGGACACGATCCACATGATCTTGGTGTGCCGACTCGGGCGAGTCGGCGGCGTGGAACGTTGTTGGATCAGCACCCACACCCCGAACCACAGACTGGGACGAGCACGAGGGGCCTGAAGGGTGGTCACTGGATAGCATCGATCTGGTGAATGTAACGAGGTAGTAAGTTCACCTGGTGGAAAGCAAGAACCTTTGCTTGCTTGGCTGCCCCCAACTACCTCATCAGGCACCTGCAAACAGAAACCAAGACCCATGTTATTTCATGTCCACCCATCAGACGAGCTCTTCTCGGGGAATCTATCGTGTCATTTTATGTGGAAGGGAGATGGAGGAGGGATTGGAGTGGAGAGGGGGAGAGAAGAAGAGGGGTGGAAGACAAGTTACTCTTAGATTAGTCGAAGACGAAACCACATGAAATATCAGTAGAGTCTAAAGCACAAGTGGGTTGGTGGGCAAATCAAGAAGTGGATTAGTGGGAAGCTTACACAGGTCACACAGCTCTTGCAAGAATTTGCAGAAAGGCAGTATGAGGTAACAAGAGATGAACAGTTGCTAAGCACATGAGGTTAGCTTATCTGGTTACTGCTTTGTTGATGGGAAAAAAATAGACAAAAAGATGGAGAAAAGGAGGAGGGAGGGGTAGTTTAACCAGGGAACATATGTGGTGAGAAATCAACACAAGGATTTTGCTGCATAATCTCGGCCTCTCTCTGGCCCAAAAGGGGATTTTTCTTCAGCCTCGGAAAATAAAGTAGCACTAGCCTAGCTAGCGAAGCACAAAATTAGAAAGAAAGGGCATAATCCGCACCAAATCTACGAAAGGCGAGCAGGAACCAGACCAAGAATCTTCTCCGTGTGGTTAATTAAGACCACCATAAGCATCAAAGGAAAAATAGCTTAAGATCCAGCATGAACAGCGCGAGAAGAAGAAAAACATCCAAAAGGAGATCCACGCACAGCACGGTCCACGCCCCACTCGTCGCAAGAGAAGAAGAAAGAGGGGAGCTAGCGTAGGGGGGAGAGGCAGGAAAAGGAACTCACGGGTCGATCCAAGCGGAGAAATCTCAAGAACAGGCTAACGAATCACAGCAAGATAGTGGAAAGTACTCACCTGTGCTCCTCAAGCCGCGCACGCGCGCCCGCGTCCGGGTAGATCCACCCGGCGACGGGATGCCGGGGCGAGCTGGGGGAGGAGCGTGGAGCTCACTGGCTCAGTATGGGTGGGGGATTTCGATTTGGGGGGGAGAGGGAGAGGAGAGGAGAGGAGAGAGGGAGAGGGGAGAAGCGTGCGAAGTCAGACTACCACCTAATCTATCTCGCCTTCTCTCTCCTGGTTAGCAGTTCCACTCAGCGATAGTATATGCTTTTCTCTTTGACATTTCCACCCAGCAATGGTGGAGTGAGTAAAATTAGCGGTGATGTGAAAGAAAAGGAAGAGAAGGAAACACCAACCACTCGCACCTCGGAGGCATCTGGTTCTCAGGCTCAGCCAACCTAAGCGAGGGGTCTACCACTGTACTGCAGCTCCAGAGATATAGGCCGGCCCGCTAACTTTGACTGGGCCGGCTTTTTAAGTAAAGAACCACGGTTGTGCCGTGTCACATGTCACTGTTTAATTGGCGTATATCGTGTGTTGAATGGTGACACATGTCGCAACATAGAGCTGACATGTGGTTTGTTGGCGAAGTGGAAAATCATCATTCGCCGGGGCTGTTAACAGGTATCGGATTATAAACCCGCACCCGATAACTTAACGACGACCCGTTATGATGGGTGTCATGTGTCGGTTACTCTTGACGAAAACACTTCCATGACACGTCATTTACCATCACAGACGTGAAGGAAGTGGACACTTTTGGGATGATAAATTGACTATTGTCATGGAACACTTCCGCGACAGCACATGTATGACTATCATCATAAAATCGAAACGAATGTACATACATGACAGAAAACCTGACATACTGTGACAAACGTGTGATACCACAGATCCGTTTTTTAGTGGTAAGCGTGATTTTATAACCAAAAAACATGGAAGAGGAGCCTCATGGGCCCCACACGGCCAGGTGGTGCGCCCTAGGGCCTAGGCACACTACTAGGGAGTGTAGGCCCATGGTGGATTGATTAGTCCCTTAAGTGATCCGGTAAAGAAGCAGAAAGGATTCTGACCCTTTTTTTTCATAGATGACGCTGAGTTATTGAACCCATGAGATGAAGGCACCCTTGAAGTCAGAGGTTTCTACCAAGATTTTGCGAGAGAATTAATTCCAGCTTTTGACCAGATCAAAATAAAGTTGACACTAAGAACACTTATAATAAAAACATGCATGGGTATATGTCGGGGGGGGGGGCGACCCCGGGTAGGCTCAAGGAGGCAGGTTAACATTTCAAAACATTCGGGACGGCCCAACTCCCTCGAACCGGCTGGCCCCTCAGTCGGTTCCCCCCTCTAGAGGCCGGCTGGGCGGGGCAGGCCGCCCGGGCCGGGTAGCTATAGGTGGCAGCTGGCGGGGTCAGCGCCCGTCAAATCCAACCATACCAAGTACAAGGACAAGACATCATCCACGTCGTGGAAACGTGGTTACCGCTGACCTTGACGGCTGACGTTGGGGCAGACCGACACTATAGAAGCGTCATGCCACCCATCCCGTGATGATGTGGCCTATAGGCCACAGTACCAAGCAGCCGATGGGACTCGACAACTGATGGGCCCCACGGCCAATATGACCCTGCAGCCGGCGGGCTCCACTGGAGGCCGGGATACGCTTGCAGAAGAGGCCCACCCCTCTTTCTCAAACATTTTGTAACCTAGGAGGCCCAAGTGTAAGGCCTCCAAGGAGCCCCCCCCCCTTTGGGGTGGGACGATCGGCCGATCATTCCACCCACACACGCTCAATGGAGAGAACAGAGACTAGAGCCCTCTTCTTCCTCCTCTGATACAGCTCCAGGAGCAACCTTGTATGCCATGTGTTCATCATAGAGATCCTTGCAAGAGTAGGGGCGTTACCTTGATACGTCTCCAACGTATCAATAATTTTTGATTGTTCCATGTTGTTATATTATCATTCTTGGATGTTTTACAATCATTTTATAGCAATTTTATATCATTTTTTGGGACTAACCTATTGACATAATGCCCAGCGCCAGTTGCTGTTTTTTACTTCGCAGAAAATCAATACCAAACGGAGTCCAAACGCTGCGAAATTTTTTGGAGATTTTTTCTGGACCAGAAGACACCTGTTGGGCGAAAGAAGTACCAGAGGGGGGCTCCGAGGGGAGCACAACCCACCTGGGCACACCTGGGGGCCCAGGCGCGCCCTGGTGGGTTGTGCCCACCTCAGTCGCCTCCTACACCACCTCTTTGCTCTATAAATACCCGAAAATCCAAAAACCCTAGGGGAGTTGATGAAACACAATTCCAGCCGCCGCAAGTTCCACAACCACGAGATCCAATCTAGACACCATCACGGAGGGGTTCATCATCCTCATTGGTGCCTCTCCGATGATGCGTGAGTAGTTCATTGTAGACCTACGGGTCCGTAGTTAGTAGCTAGATGGCTTCATCTCTCTCTTTTGATTCTCAATACAATGGTCTCTTGGAGATCTATTTGATGTAAGTCTTTTTGCGGTGTGTTTGTTGGGATCCGATGAACTTTGAGTTTATGATCAAATCTATTTTATCCATGAAAGTTATTTGAGTTTTGATCTCTTATATGCATGATTACTTATAGCCTCGTATTTCTTCTTCGAATCTCTGGTTTAGTTAGGCCAACTAGATCAATTTTTCTTGCCATGGGAAGAGGTGATTTGTGATGGATTCGAGTGTGCGGTGTTCTTTCCCAGTGACAGAAAGGGCAGCAAGACACGTATTGATCGTTGCTATTACGGATAACAAGATGGGGTCTATTCCTACATGAATAGATCTTGTCTACATCATGTCATCATTCTTATTTCATTACTCCGTTTCTCCATGAACTTAAGACACTAGATGCATGATGGATAGCGGTCGATGTGTGGAGTAATATTAGTAGATGCAGGCAGGAGTCGGTCTACTAATCTTGGACATGATGCCTATATGATGATTATTGCCTGGATATCGTCATAATTATTTGAAGTTCTATCAATTGCCCAACAGTAATTTGTTTACCCGCCTTACACTATTTTTTCTCGAGAGAAGCCACTAGTGAAATCTACGGGCCCCGGGTCTATTCTTTATCATATTTGCTTCGAGATCTATTTTTATTTTGCTTTTGTTTTTAGATCTATTACTCTAAAACCCCAAAAATACCTTGTTGCACTTTTTATTTATTTATTTTATTTTGTTTTATCGAGAGATCTATTTATCCAAAATCATACAAACTAATCTATCTTTTACCCGAGAGGAATTGACAACCCCTCTTACGCATCGGGTTGCAAGTATTTGTCCTTTGTGTGCAGGTACCATTTACATAGTGTTGATTGGTTCTCCTACTGGTTTGATAACCTTGGTTTCATCACTGAGGGAAATACCTACCGTAGTTGTGCTGCATCATCCCTTCCTCTTCGGGGAAAAACTGGCACGGACACGAACCATCAAGAAATGATTGCTAGCGCCGTTGCCGAGGAGACATCATCAACATCTATCAGGTTCCTAATCACAAATCTCATCTCCTTGCAATTTATATTATTTGCCATTTGCCTCTCATTTTCATCTCACCCACTTCACAAAAAAAATTCGCTATGGTGATACGAGTTTTTACGTCGCTCGAACTGAGATCCAATGGCTTGGGAGTAGTCTTTGTAATTATGCGCAATTTCCAAACTCTCCAAGGTTTTTTTGCAAATAAAACATGTAGGCCTCGTGTGTGCTGCTGCATCTTGGATTCAACGGTTCCCAGTTGCTCACATTAGGTGCTCCCCGTAGCTTAATTAGCTGCTATGATGATACGAGCATCTAGGTCGTATGATCTGTGATCAGATGTCGCATGCGTGGTACTTGTACTTTCTGCACAATTCTCAAACTCTCTCAGGCGTATATTGCAAAAACATTCAAACCTCCTACTGTGAGCCGTTAGATCTCCGGGAACTCGTATCACCATAGAATCTACGGTGCGGGAGCACCTCATATTCTCCCATGTGAGAAAACATCAGGTGTTCTCGCATCTTGGATGCTAACGGTGTTCTCGCATCAGGTGTTCTCGTATCAGGGCTTTTATGCAAAAAAAAAACATTCGAACCACCAAGGAGTTGTTGGATCACATATCCAACGATTCCGAAGAGCTTGTATCACCAAAGCATCTAAGGTGTGGTAGCACATGATATTCTTACATAGACGAAAATATGAGGTCCTCCTTCATCTTAGATGCTACGGTGATACGAGCTTCGAGGTCGTTGGATATGGGATCCAAGGACATCTGAGTAGTTTTTGTACAAATTGTGTGCAATTTTCAAACTCATTAAGGTTTCCTGTAAAAATGTTAAGACATCATGTGAGCTGTTATATCTCATATCTACAAGCTCTAAGCAACTCGTATCAACATATATCATCTAAGGTGTGGAGGCACATGATATTCTCCCGGGGAGGGGGGTGCACAATCAATCGGTGTTTGGGAGGGTGTGAACAAATATAATGTTCGAAAAATATAATCTAAACAATCCTAAATAGAGCTTCAAAAATTTATCTAAGGTCGAGGGATTAACCCCCCACAATCTACATAGCTTCTCCTAAACACAACATTTGCATGCATGTAGTACTAGACTTAATATTCATGTCTTTCTGTTCATTTTAAATATTGAATTGAAGACCATGCATGTCTTACATTTTACTCCCTTCGTTCCTAAATAGTAGTCTTTTAGAGATTTGAAATGGACTGCCACATACGGATGTATATAGACATATTTTAGAGTGTAGATTCACTCATTTTGCTCCATATGTAGTCACTTGTTGAAATCTCTAAAAGACAAATATTTAGGAACAGAGGGAGTATTTTTGAATTCGTGTCATACATGCATGGTTTGAAAAAATAGATGCACTATACTTACTGGATTGTTGTTGTATTCGTGCGTGTGTGTGTGTGTCGTCATATGCTTGATATATACAAAGTTTTCTCACCACCATACCGTTCATCTTTTAAATTTGAATTTGCAATGAAAAACTTACTAGGGATACCATGAAATGTGAAATCCATGTTGAGATCACTATATCACAAACTCACTCTAGTTCAAGAACTTGTCATAAATAAATTGCCACATTGAGATTACTATTTGCAAGGAAAATATGGGCATCATATAGATTCGTTCAACAATTTAAAAGATTCCTTTCTTATTCTCAAATGGTAGTGGTAGCACCCAACAACGTACCAGCCAGACCCGGGCTCGTGTCGATCCTTAAAAAAACAATACCTGGGCTCATGGTCCTTTTGGTGGCGTGCGTGGTACGCACATTGGCCAACCCCAACCAGTCGAGCCTTCACGTTTCGAATCAAAATATCTGGCGGCCAGAATTCCAGCCCTAGGAAATTCCCCTCAGGTCCCCGGTCCATAATGACTACACATGAACAATGGAGGGATGTTTTAGTAACTAGACAATGTTAACTACTGTGCCGAGCACGGTTCAATTCCCTCGGTCGCCGGTACCCACGGTCGGCCATCAACTCCATTGCCTAGTAGTACTTAGGAGTACTACACCAGGATGAGCACAGAATTGAGCATCGTTTGTTCGTGCCTAGTACTTGAGTTAATATATCAGGCAATGCACTGGTATGGAGGGATTATCCTTTTACTCTGCATATAACTTGTCTGAAGTCTAACTAAGCAAAATGTTTAACCAAATCCTTTCTTAAGAAATATTAACATCTACAACTATAAAGATGTATCGCTTGGAAATTTATTGCACAATGCAGGTTATGATATTGTTTCGAATCCTGGATTTTAAATTTCAGAAAATCCAAAAGTGACCAGAAATTCATGAAACTGGGCATGGTCTCGTGATATGGCATAAATATGCTGTCGCATTTTTTTGGGTTCAACTGGAGACAAGCTGCTTATGAGAAGTCGCACAAATGAAGAGCCAAGGTATTTTGGAACAAAAGACATGTCATGTTAAGGCGAACACTTTCACTATTCAAACCGTGGGCGTTTACATGCCGCCACGAGTCCCCCTTGTCATTGGCAGGTGTCGTCTGAGCAAGCATGTGAGTCGACAGGAGGCGTGCAAGCAGACCGCTGCGCCGGTTGACAGGGAGGCGTGCGAGCAGGCCACTGCGCAGGCTCACTGGGAGGCGAGCCCTTTAACCAGGCTTCGCCGCCCACCTTCGACTCAACTGCCCCCACTTTTAATGGCGCCGGTACTGCAGTTTAAAATCACCTGCGCACTACCCGGTATCACTACAATCTTCTCTCTTCCTCTCCGATTCTCCTGTCGTCTACCTCCAACCAGCCTGACCTAACCGTACGCCATGCCGCATCATGATGGTCTGCCCTTAGTCTTCCAGTTTCCTGAGGAAGACACCCCCGCTTTTGAGACGAGCTTGAACTGGCCTTGCGGGAAGACACCGTGCCTATCCCCGCTTCCATCGCCTCGACTGCGGCAACACCCATCCCCGTGGCATTGATGGGCTGGGAGCCGCACATGGTCGTCGTGCTTGATGCCACGAGGTTCCATGAGGTCCCCGCCGACTTTCACGCCCCCATGCACCTGTCAGCGCATGCGCCTGCGCGTGCACTGACATGCGTGCTTGTGCTGGTGCCCGTGCACACGAATGTCTCCGCCACGCCATTGCCAGCGCATGTCCCCACGCGGGTGCTAGTGCCTTGATACGTCTCCAATGTATCTAAAATTTATGAAGCATTCATGCTATTTTATTATCTGTTTTGAATGATTATGGGCTTTATTATACACTTTTATATTACTTTTGGGACTAACCTATTAACCGAAGGCCCGGCCCATATTGTTGTTTTATTGCCCATTTCAGTATTTCGAAGAAAAGGAATATCAAACGGAGTCCAAACGGAATGAAACCTTCGGAAGCGTGATTTTTAGGAAGAATATGATCCAGGAGACTTGGAGTTCATGTCAGAAGAGCCTCGAGGAGGCCAGGAGATAGGAGGGCGCCCCCCCTACTGGGCACGCCCCCTGTCTCCTGGGCCCCTTGAGCACCCCCCCGACCGACTTCTTTCGCCTATATAAGTCCACGTACCCTAAAAACATCGACAACGAAGATAGATCGGGAGTTCCGCTGCCGCAAGCCTCTGTAGCCACCAAAAACCTCTCGGGAGCCCGTTCCGGCACCCTGCCGGAGGGGGAATCCCTCACCGGTGGCCATCTTCATCATCCCGGCGCACTCCATGACGAGGAGGGAGTAGTTCACTCTTGAGGTTGAGGGTATGTACCAGTAGCTATGTGTTCGATCTCTCTCTCTCTCTCGCGTGTTCTCTCTATGGCACGATCTTGATGTATCGCGAGCTTTGCTATTATAGTTGGATCTTATGATGTTTCTTCCCCTCTACTCTCTTGTGATGAATTGAGTTTTCCTCTTGAAGTTATCTTATCGGATTGAGTCTTTAAGGATTTGAGAACACTTGATGTATGTCTTGCCGTGCTTATCTGTGGTGACAATGGGATATTCACGTGATCTACTTGATGTATGTTTTGGTGATCAACTTGCGGGTTCCGTGACCTTGGGAATCTATGCATAGGGGTTGGCACACGTTTTCGTCTTGACTCTCCGGTAGAAACTTTGGGGCACTCTTTGAAGTACTTTGTGTTGGTTGAATAGATGAATCTGAGATTGTGTGATGCATATCGTATAATCATGCCCACGGATACTTGAGGTGACAATGGAGTATCTAGGTAACATTAGGGTTTTGGTTGATTTGTGTCTTAAGGTGTTATTATAGTATGAATTCTATGATAGATTGAGCGGAAAGAATAGCTTCATGTTATTTTACTACGAACTCTTGAATAGATAGAACAGAAAGGATAACTTTGAGGTGGTTTCATACCCTACCATAATCTCTTCGTTTGTTCTCCACTATTAGTGGCTTTGGAGTGACTCTTTGTTGCATGTTGAGGGATTTCTATCTATGTTATTATTGTTGAGAGAACTTGCACTAGTGAAAGTATGAACCCTAGGCCTTATTTCCTACCATTGCAATACCGTGTATGCTCACTTTTATCGATTGCTACCTTGCTGTTTTTATAATTTCAGATTACAAATACCTTTATCTACTATCCATATTGCACTTGTATCACCATCTCTTTACCGAACTAGTGCACCTATACAATTTACCATTGTATTGGGTGTGTTGGGGATACAAGAGACTCTTTGTTATTTGGTTCCAGGGTTGTTTGAAAGAGACCATCTTTATCCTACGCCTCCCACGGATTGATAAACCTTAGGTCATTCACTTGAGGGAAATTTGCTACTGTCCTACAAACCTGTGCACTTGCAGGCCCAACAGCGTCTACAAGAAGAACGTTGTGTAGTAGACATCATGCCCCCATCAGTGGCATGGATGGCCGTCATCGACCGCTTCCTTGCACCAACGCCTGTCGCCTCCCTATCCCAGTTGACTTGCTCCTGGAGACCGAAGTCCAGAACATTCTGGCCTTCCTTGAAGCTAGGGACAATGTCCAGGAGTACGCCAACAACGATGCAAGACGTCGCCGTTGCCGTCGCCATCGGTCAGTGGCCCGATGACACACAGAGCACGGGAAAGGAGCCGCTTCCCACTGCAAGACACCGTCGCCGCCGTGTAATCTAAATTTGCCATGAAAAACCTTCGGATTGCCATGCTTAAAATCCTACCATTTATTTTAGATCGATCATCGTATGAATGTAAAGTCGGTTTGATCAACTGAATGTTCTGCGAGAGCCATATCAAGTTAAATATAAAATGTCATCAAGCCACATGTATTCCTTCTAATGGCAAGCATTTCATATTAAATACCACATCAATTCCAAATATTTTCTTAGGGAAGTCAATTCCAAATTAACGTGCATTGCATATACACATTGACTAGTACTACTAGTACGTGAAATTGGTGTTGTAACTTATGAACGCGTCCAGATATGGTCAACGACAGCATCGCCCGTGAGTTCTTCATGTTTGCCCGTGCGTCTAAATGTACAAGGGGAGGAGAGAGAGAGAAGACACAGAACCCACTAGTAAGTGAAGGCGAATAGTACGTGCTAACAAGCTGGTCCCACTAATGTACTAAAAATAATATTAAAACATGTTATCCATTAAATAGGTTGTGGTAATATAACAACATTATATCAATAGAGGGGGTATAACAAACGTTGTTGTATTATGTTGCCTATTGACATGCGGCTCGAAGGCCGTGGTCGCATGTTCGATCCTCGTCCTTTTTAATTTTTATTTTATATGTGGGTCCAAATTCGTTCCATGACAGGTGGGTCCCTCGGTGTGTAGTTTGTAGCACTTTAATTTGTGGATCGAAATTTGTTCCATTACAGGTGGACTATCGATGTGTAGTTTTGTAGCTAATCTGTACTCCCTCCGTCCGGAAATACTTATCATCAAAATGGATAAAAGGAGATGTATCTAGACGTATTTTAGTTCTAGATACATCTCTTTTTATCCATTTTGATGAAAAGTATTTTCGGACGGAGGGAGTAATAAGTAAAGAGAGTTATAGAGTTTTTTCTGTAAAAATACCATGGTGTGACGTTGAAGGTGAGAAAGGACGTGCGAGAGAGCGATGACCGAGGCAGGGGAAATCAATTGGGGGAGGTGCGGGGGTTGCAATGGTGTTTGGAGTAGTTGTGGGCCGAATGCTACGAAAATATAATCTAAACCCACCGGAATAAATGCCTTCACAAATTAATCCAAGGTTGGAGTCCCCCTCGCCATGTAAATAGCTCCTGCTCTGCGAGGGATGGAGAGGTAGCTTCAATATGTGGAAGATACAATGTGAGAAAGCGAGGTCAACCGAGAGACAAATAGATAGAGAGACAAAGTGAGTCGGGTCCGGCATTCGTTGAATATATATATATATGCTCTGGAGAGATATTGATCGATTGAGCTTTTGGGAAGGGTGACGGATGTAAGATAGAGCTTGAGAGATGATCCAGTCACAGACATGTAGATATATTGTGTGTGTGGAAGGAAGCAAGGTCAATCGATTATATATATAAAGGCAGCGAGATTAAGCGAGTGTGGGTAGTCGTGCGATTGAAAGAGTGAGACGAGTTGGAGAGAGTGACCTAGATAGACAATATGCGTGAGAGAGTATACAATATGAATATGTCGAATTGGGCTCAAACATGGAGATATATCGTTTGTGTCCGAGAAAGAGCAAGGTCAATCGAGACATACAAAGAGAGAGAGAGAGAGAGAGAGAGAGAGAGAGAGATTGAGCGAGCGTGGCCCGCCATGTGGTCGAAAGAGTGGGAGCGGCTTGGATGGACTGGCCTAGATAGCCAATCTTCGTGAGAAATTATAGAGTGTATCGATTGAGGCCCGAACAGAGAGATATATCATTTGTGTGTGAAAGAAAGCGAGGTTAATTGAGACATAGATAAAGAGAGCGAGTGTAACATCCCCAGTATCACACTACAGTAATCTCTCATTAATGAAGGTCATGTCATCATGATCATCATGCCAAAATGCCCCTTGTCCAAAATCTGCTTCAAATTCAAATTCAAATTGCATGTCAAATATTTGCTTCTTCTTTCATGCAAATAAAATAGTTCATCCTATGGCAAATAATCCCTAGATATTTGTCATGTTGAATCCAACATCTTTGGAATTCCCAAATTGCCCGTGGAAATTAATTATTGTTCCAGCAGCATTTAAATATGCCATTCCCAATTTCCAAAATTCCTAGACAATTCCTCTTGCCTCCAAACTATTTGTGGCAATACTAAAAATGTGGAGGAATTTATGGGCCAAGTCCCATATTTTTCCTAAATCCCTTGGATGCAAAAAAACCTTTCCTCTCTCTATTTTAATTTTAAGATGAAAAGAAGCCCCCCCCTCCCCGCTGGGCCTTGGCCTAGATGGCCAAGCGGCCCGAGCCATCTGGCCCACTCCAGCTGGCCAGCCCAGCCTCCCATGCTCCCCCGGTCGCCTTCCTGTTCGAGCGACCGCGGGCACGGTCGCCATCAAACCACCTCGCCGGCAATGCCCAACGAGAGGATAAGGCCTCCACCGCCCCGACGCCTCGGCCCCCTTGCCTCCCACTTGCCCTGCCTCCCCCCTCCACTCGCAATTAGTCCCTATCCCCTCGCACACTCGCTCCCCCTCCTCCAGATCTGCCTCGCCGACGTGCCCTGCGCCGTCCGCCGTGCTGACCGCGGCCACCGCTGTCCCCGTCCCTCTCCGACGATTCCCCGAGCGCCGTCATACCCCATGAAGTCTTCCTCGACCACCGGACCAAGCCAGGAGCCCCACAGCGAGCGTGGCGACCTCTTCTTCTTCCTCTACTCCGACGAACGCCGGCGTCGAATTCGGCCACTTCACGCCTTCCCTGAGCCCACTGAGCACATCTGCAGGCTCACTGTGAGCTACACTTCCCCCCCTCTCTTTTTGCTTCCATACGCGCCCAGAGCGGCTGGGCCCGCCATGGCCGAGACGAGCTCCGTCGTTGAACTCATTGCAGTCGCCCTGATGCTCCTAGCGCCGCGCTAGCGCCACCACCGAGCTCCTGGAGCTCCTAGCTGCTCAACGCACCCCTCCGCCACCCTTGTCGTGCCCTGGACGCTCGAATCCGTCGACGTTCGAACTCCGGCGCCGCTCCGGTCAGCGCTGCCATGGCTCTAGGCCATCCCAGCACTCGGGACCGCCGATGTTGGATGCGTGCGGCTCCCCTCGTTCGAACGCGCATCACGACGCTTGTTTTAACCACCCCGTAGGCTTTTCCCGATGCGCTCCTGATCGCCGCTGCCGCCTCCACTCGCCACTGGCGATACTCCGGTCGTCCCCGAGGCCGGTCGTCGTCACCATCGTGTGCGCGGCGCCGGGCCGCACCCTTAGGTCCAAGCCGCAGGTCCGAAGGCCCCCTGTAGCGCGGCTCCGGCCAACTCCGGCGAGGCGCCGCCGTTGCTTTGATCGTCGGAGCCGCTCCGTCGCCGGCGACCGATGTGGCGCCGCGTGCCCCCCCTGTTGACTCTATTGACTCAGTCAACTGTGCTGACTGGGCAGGCCCCAACCGTTGACACGCGGGCCCCGCCGCTTATTCCTCTAACTAAACTGTTTTAATAATTAAAACTAATTAGTTTAGTTAATTAGACACTGACAAGTGGGCCCAGTAGTTTTACTAACTAAATTTAGATTAGTTTAATCCCTGTTTAACCCACTGTCTATGACAGGTGGGTCCCCCATGTCAGTTTTGACCGGTCAGCCGTCCTGTTGACTGTTGACGTCACTATGACGTCATGCTGATGTCATAGTTCTATTTTTGTTAATTTAGTTAATTTCAGAATATTGTTTAAACTTTAAAAATTCGTAGAAATTAAACCGTAACTGAGATGAAATTGTTTTCTATATGAAAGTTGCTCAGAAAAATCCAACGAATCCGAATACGTGGTCCGTTCATCTGTCACATGCCCCTAGCATGCTGAACATGGAA
The DNA here is from genome assembly GCF_002162155.2 of Triticum dicoccoides. NCBI lineage: Eukaryota > Viridiplantae > Streptophyta > Magnoliopsida > Poales > Poaceae > Triticum > Triticum dicoccoides. Next base: position 515,746,675 of record NC_041383.1, read on the forward strand.
CTTTCCCCCTCTTTTCCTTGTCTGGAATCCACCTAACGTCGGGAATTCACCCTCGGATGTTTCCCCCCTCCGTCTGCAACGTGTAGTACCGCGTTAGAGCACGCTTAGCGCTACGTATCGTCATGTCGTGCTTAGTGTTACCTCTGTTTGCTATGAATTTACTGTTTCTTCCCCCTCTTCTCTCCGGTAGACCCCGAGGCCGTTGATGCCCCGGTGATTGACTACGTCGTCGACAACGACCCCTCCTTGCCAGAGCAACCAGGCAAGCCCCCCCCCCTTTGATCATCCCGATATCGCCCATTCCATTCTCTCATGCTTGCATTAGATTTTGCTACTGTTATTGTTTGCACCTATTCTGATGCATAGCCTGCTTTTGTACCTACTGTTGTACATTACCTGCTTATCCTAAACTGCTTAGTATAGGTTGGTTAGAGACCCATCAGTGACCCCCCCCCACTTGACTCGACTG